>NC_042991.1:24845597-25177698 GCF_901001165.1 Salmo trutta
GCACCCGTATCCCTATATACTGCATCCCAAATGGCACCTGTATCCCTATATACTGTAGTGCATCCCAAATGGCACCCGTATCCCTATATACTGTAGCATCCCAATGGCACCCTGTATCCCTATATACTGTATGCATCCCCAATGGCACCCTGTATCCCTATATACTGTAGAGCATCCCAAATGGCACCTGTATTCCTATATACTGTAGAGCATCCCAAATGGCACCTGTATTCCTATATACTGTAGAGCATCCCAAATGGCACCTGTATCCCTATATACTGTAGAGCATCCCAAATGGCACCCGTATCCCTATATACTGTAGAGCATCCCAAATGGCACCTGTATCCCTATATACTGTAGTGCATCCCAAATGGCACCCGTATCCCTATATACTGTAGAGCATCCCAAATGGCACCTGTATCCCTATATACTGTAGAGCATCCCAAATGGCACCCGTATCCCTATATACTGTAGAGCATCCCAAATGGCACCTGTATTCCTATATACCGTAGAGCATCCCAAATGGCACCCGTATCCCTATATACTGTAGAGCATCCCAAATGGCACCTGTATTCCTATATAATGTAAAGCATCCCAAATGGCACCCGTATCCCTATATACTGTAGAGCATCCCAAATGGCACCTGTATTCCTTTATACTGTAAAGCATCCCAAATGGCACCCGTATCCCTATATACTGTAGAGCATCCCAAATGGCACCTGTATCCCTATATACTGTAGAGCATCCCAAATGGCACCTGTATTCCTATATACTGCAGTGCATCCCAAATGGCACCTGTAACCCTATATACTGTAGACCATCCCAAATGGCACCTGTATCCCTATATACTGTAGTGCATCCCAAATGTCACCTGTATTCCTATATACTGTAGAGCATCCCAAATGGCACCTGTATTCCTATATACTGTAGAGCATCCCAAATGGCACCTGTATCCCTATATACTGTAGTGCATCCCAAATGGCACCTGTATTCCTATATACTGTAGAGCATCCCAAATGGCACCTGTATCCCTATATACTGTAGAGCATCCCAAATGGCACCTGTATTCCTATATACTGTAGAGCATCCCAAATGGCACCCGTATCCCTATATACTGTAGTGCATCCCAAATGGCACCCGTATCCCTATATACTGTTATCGCATCCCAAATGGCACCCATATCCCTATATACTGTAGTGCATCCCAAATGGCACCCGTATCCCTATATACTGTAGAGCATCCCAAATGGCACCTGTATTCCTATATACTGTAGAGCATCCCAAATGGCACCTGTATTCCTATATACTGTAGAGCATCCCAAATGGCACCTGTATCCCTATATACTGTAGAGCATCCCAAATGGCACCCGTATCCCTATATACTGTAGAGCATCCCAAATGGCACCTGTATCCCTATATACTGTAGTGCATCCCAAATGGCACCTGTATTCCTATATACTGTAGAGCATCCCGAATGGCACCTGTATCCCTATATACTGTAGAGCATCTCAAATGGCACTATTATCCCTATATACTGTAGTGCATCCCAAATGGCACCTGTATTCCTATATACTGTAGAGCATCCCAAATGGCACCTGTATTCCTATATACTGTAGTGCATCCCAAATGGCACCTGTATTCCTATATACTGTAGTGCATCCCAAATGGCACCTGTATTCCTATATACTGTAGTGCATCCAAAATGGCACCTGTATTCCTATATACTGTAGTGCATCCCAAATGGCACCTGTATTCCTATATACTGTAGAGCATCCCAAATGGCACTCGTATCCCTATATACTGTGAGCATCCCAAATGGCACCTGTGTTCCTATATACTGTAGTGCATCCCAAATGGCACCCGTATCCCTATATACTGAAGTGCATCCCAAATGGCACCTGTATCCCTATATACTGTAGTGCATCCCAAATGGCAACCGTATCCCTATATACTGTAGTGCATCCCAAATGGCACCCGTATCCCTATATACTGTAGAGCATCCCAAATGGCACCTGTATCCCTATATACTGTAGAGCATCCCAAATGGCATTCGTATTCCTATATACTGTAGAGCATCCCAAATGGCACCTGTATCCCTATATACTGTTATGCATCCCAAATGGCACCCTTATCCCTATATACTGTAGTGCATCCCAAATGGCACCCGTATCCCTATATACTGTAGAGCATCCCAAATGGCACCTGTATTCCTATATACTGTTGTGCATCCCAAATGGCACCCGTGTCCCTATATACTGTAGTGCATCCCAAATGGCACCCGTATCCCTATATACTGTAGTGCATCCTAAATGGCACCCGTATCCCTATATACTGTAGTGCATCCCAAATGGCACTCGTATCCCTATATACTGTGAGCATCCCAAATGGCACTTGTATTCCTATATACTGTAGTGCATCCCAAATGGCACCTGTATCCCTATATACTGTAGTGCATCCCAAATGGCACCCGTATCCCTATATACTGTAGTGCATCCCAAATGGCACCTGTATTCCTATATACTGTAGTGCATCACAAATGGCACCTGTATTCCTATATACTGTAGAGCATCCCAAATGGCACCTGTATTCCTATATACTGTAGTGCATCCCAAATGGCACCTGTATTCCTATATACTGTAGTGCATCCCAAATGGCACCCGTATCCCTATATACTGTAGAGCATCCCAAATGGCACCTGTATTCCTATATACTGTAGAGCATCCCAAATGGCACCCGTATCCCTATATACTGTAGTGCATCCCAAATGGCACCCGTATCCCTATATACTGTAGTGCATCCCAAATGTCACCTGTATTCCTATATACTGTAGAGCATCCCAAATGGCACCCGTATCCCTATATACTGTAGAGCATCCCAAATGGCACCCGTATTCCTATATACTGTAGAGCATCCCAAATGGCACCCGTATCCCTATATACTGTAGTGCATCCCAAATGGCACCCGTATCCCTATATACTGTAGTGCATCCCAAATGGCACCCGTATCCCTATATACTGTAGTGCATCCCAAATGGCACCCGTATCCCTATATACTGTAGAGCATCCCAAATGGCACCTGTATTCCTATATACTGTAGAGCATCCCAAATGGCACCTGTATTCCTATATACTGTAGAGCATCCCAAATGGCACCCGTATCCCTATATACTGTAGAGCATCCCAAATGGCACCCGTATCCCTATATACTGTAGAGCATCCCAAATGGCACCTGTATTCCTATATACTGTAGAGCATCCCGAATGGCACCCGTATCCCTATATACTGTAGTGCATCCCAAATGGCACCCGTATCCCTATATACTGTAGTGCATCCCAAATGGCACCCGTATTCCTATATACTGTAGTGCATCCCAAATGTCACCTGTATTCCTATATACTGTAGAGCATCCCAAATGGCACCCGTATCCCTATATACTTTAGAGCATCCCAAATGGCACCTGTATCCCTATATACTGTAGAGCATCCCAAATGGCACCCTTATCCCTATATACTGTAGAGCATCCCAAATGGCACCCGTATTCCTATATACTGTAGAGCATCCCAAATGGCACCCGTATCCCTATATACTATAGTGCATCCCAAATGGCACCCGTATCCCTATATACTGTAGTGCATCCCAAATGGCACCCGTATCCCTATATACTGTAGTGCATCCCAAATGGCACCCGTATCCCTATATACTGTAGAGCATCCCAAATGGCACCCGTATCCCTATATACTGTAGAGCATTCCAAATGGCACCCGTATCCCTATATACTGTAGAGCATCCCAAATGGCACCTGTATCCCTTTTTACTGTTGTGCATCCCAAATGGCACCCGTATCCCTATATACTGTAGAGCATCCCAAATGGCACCTGTATCCCTATATACTGTAGAGCATCCCAAATGGCACCCGTATCCCTATATACTGTAGAGCATCCCAAATGGCACCTGTATTCCTATATACTGTAGAGCATCCCAAATGGCACCCGTATCCCTATATACTGTAGAGTATCCCAAATGGCACCTGTATTCCTATATACTGTAGAGCATCCCAAATGGCACCTGTATTCCTATATACTGTAGAGCATCCCAAATGGCACCTGTATCCCTATATACTGTAGAGCATCCCAAATGGCACCCGTATCCCTATATACTGTAGAGCATCCCAAATGGCACCTGTATCCCTTTTTACTGTAGTGCATCCCAAATGGCACCCGTATCCCTATATACTGTAGAGCATCCCAAATGGCACCTGTATCCCTATATACTGTAGTGCATCCCAAATGGCACCTGTATTCCTATATACTGTAGAGCATCCCAAATGGCACCTGTATTCCTATATACTGTAGAGCATCCCAAATGGCACCTGTATCCCTATATACTGTAGTGCATCCCAAATGGCACCCGTATCCCTATATACTGTAGTGCATCCCAAATGGCACCCGTATCCCTATATACTGTAGAGCATCCCAAATGGCACCTGTATCCCTATATACTTTAGAGCATCCCAAATGGCACTCGTATTCCTATATACTGTAGAGCATCCCAAATGGCACCTGTATCCCTATATTCTGTAGTGCATCCCAAATGGCACCCGTATCCCTATATACTGTAGTGCATCCCAAATGGCACCCGTATCCCTATATACTGTAGAGCATCCCAAATGGCACCTGTATTCCTATATACTGTTGTGCATCCCAAATGGCACCCGTGTCCCTATATACTGTAGTGCATCCCAAATGGCACCCGTATCCCTATATACTGTAGTGCATCCCAAATGGCACCCGTATCCCTATATACTGTAGTGCATCCCAAATGGCACTCGTATCCCTATATACTGTGAGCATCCCAAATGGCACCTGTATTCCTATATACTGTAGTGCATCCCAAATGGCACCTGCATCCCTATATACTGTAGTGCATCCCAAATGGCACCCGTATCCCTATATACTGTAGTGCATCCCAAATGGCACCTGTATTCCTATATACTGTAGTGCATCCCAAATGGCACCTGTATTCCTATATACTCTAGAGCATCCCAAATGGCACCTGTATTCCTATATACTGTAGTGCATCCCAAATGGCACCTGTATTCCTATATACTGTAGTGCATCCCAAATGGCACCCGTATCCCTATATACTGTAGAGCATCCCAAATGGCACCTGTATTCCTATATACTGTAGAGCATCCCAAATGGCACCCGTATCCCTATATACTGTATTGCATCCCAAATGGCACCCGTATCTCTATATACTGTAGTGCATCCCAAATGGCACCTGTATTCCTATATACTGTAGTGCATCCCAAATGTCACCTGTATTCCTATATACTGTAGAGCATCCCAAATGGCACCCGTATCCCTATATACTGTAGAGCATCCCAAATGGCACCCGTATCCCTATATACTGTAGAGCATCCCAAATGGCACCCGTATCCCTATATACTGTAGAGCATCCCAAATGGCACCCGTATCCCTATATATTGTAGAGAAGGTATTCCAAAACTGGGGTACACGCAATGCCGTCGGGGGTATGCCAAATAAAATTGTGATTCACATTAAAAAAAAATTTTTTTCACATTTTCAAACAGTACATTTATTTTTTCCAACGGGCTATACATTTGGGTGAGTTTTTTTTCCCGCCTGAGTAGCCTGGTTGCACTGCCAAAAATAACAAAAATAAGTGTTCAGTGAAATAACAACATAATGTGAAATACAGGTAGCATAGTCAAATAATTAACATCCAATCACATTAACCGTTACTCTCTGGCGGGTGAACCAGACATTTAGAAACTAAATATGACAATTTGAAAAATAAGCCACGGGAGTTTTTTGAGTGAGAATAAAGATGACTTTCGAGTAGTAAGACATGTATAAAAACAACAGATACCATTAATAAGAAGGGGCAAGAAACGTCTTATATGGTGAGCTACCGAGTGGCTAGGACAGGCAAGCCCCATACTATTGTGGGGGACTTAATTCTTCCTGCTGCCATGGATATGGCTGGGACAATGCAGGGGGAAAAGGCCAAAAAAACTAGACAGACAATGACTTCATCAAACAACACTGTTTCACGACGCATCAGTGACATGGCAGGAGATGTTTTGAAACAATTACTGCTTCGCATACAAGCAAGTGAAGTACAGCTGGATGAGTCAATAGACGTGGCGGGCCTGGCACAGCTCCTGGTATATGTCCGTTACATTTATGGGGGGTCAATTAAGGAAGACATCCTCTTCCGCAAACCATAGGACAACATGGGAGGATATTTTTTAAAGTACTGGACAGCTTTGTGACATCAAATGGACTTTGTCGGTCAAGATGTGTTGGTGTCTGTACTGATGGCGCAAAATCCATGATAGGGAGACATAGTGGAGTGGTAATGCGCGTGCAAGCAGTTGCTCCCGAAGCCACTTGGGTACACTGCAGCATCCCCCGAGAGACTCTTGCTGCCAAGGGGATGCCTGACAGCTTGAAGTACGTTTTGGACACTACAGTGAAAATGGTTAGCTTTCTTAATGCGAGGCCCCTGAATTCTCTCGTGTATTTTCTGCATTATGCAATGATATGGGCAGCGACCATGCAACACTTTTACAACATACAGAAGTGCGCTGGTTATCAAGGGGCAAAGTATTGACATGTGTTTTTAAATTGAAAGACGAGCTTAAAGTTTTCTTTACTGACCATCATTTTCATTTGTCTGACCACTTGCATGATAATGAGTTTCTCACACAACTGGCCCATCTGGGTGATGTTTTTTCTCCCCTGAGTGATCTGAATTTAGGATTACAGGGACTCTCGGCAACTATATTCAATGTGCGGGACGAAATTGAGGCTATGATTAAGAAGTTGGAGCTCTTCTCTGTCTGCATTAACAAGGACAACACACAGGTCTTTCCATCATTGTATGATTTTTTGTGTGCAAATTAACTCAAGCTTACGGACAATGTCAAATGTGAGTGAGCTGGGTACGCAATTACGCAGGTACTTTCCCAAAACGGACGACACAAACAACTGGATTCGTTATCCCTTTCATGTCCTGCCTCTAATCCACTTAACGATATCTGAACAACAGAGCCTCATCGAAATTGCAACAAGCGATTCTGTGAAAATTGTATTTAATCAGAAACCACCGCCAGATTTCTGGATAGGTGTCACGAATCCCACCGAAGGTGGCTCCCCTGCCTGCTCGGGCGGCGCTCGGCGGTCGTTGTCACCGGCCTACTAGCCACCGCTGATCCCTTTTTCCTTTTCGTTTGGTATGTCTTATTGTTTGCACCTGTTCCTAATTTGGGTCTTTTGATTTTGGTTATTTAAGCCTGGTTAGCCCGCCCAGGTTTGTGCGGGATTATTTAGCGTCAGGTTGTGTTTTGTATTTGGATGTGCTGGCGATCTACTACTGTTATATTTTATGCATGCTGTGCACCTGTTCTGGGCACTTTGCATTTTTTCCACGCCGGTTGTGTTGGCGTCGTTCGTGTTGTGTTTTATTTAATAAACACAAAGTTCCTTACCTCTGCTCTCTGCGCATGACTCCTACCACCACTCCTAGCAACTACTGACAGAATCCCGCACCAACTATGGAGTCAGCAGGAGCAGCCTCCCCTCCTCTCCCATCGATGGAGGAACGGGTCCTCCACCATACCACCATCCTCCACCGAATCGGCTCAGCGATGGACCAGATGATGGAGAGGATGGACTGATGGGAAAGGAGTGGCCTCCCTACCGCATCCCCAGCACCTATTCCCCCTCCACCATCTACCCCTCCACCGACGTCCGGACCCGGAGCCCTACGCCTGGCTCTCCCCAGGGAGTACGATGGAGCGGCGGCTGGGTGCCAGGGGTTCCTGCTACAGTTGGAGTTGTACCTGGCTACCGTTCGTCCCGACTCCCTCGGGAGAGGAGAGCGTAAGCGTCCTCGTCTCCTGCTTAACGGGACGTGCCCTGGAGTGGGCCAACGCAGTGTGGTATGGCCCAGACTCGGCTAGGGATCACTACCCCGAGTTCACCCGCCGTTTCCGGGCCGTGTTCGACCACCCAGCAGAAGGCCGGGCGGCGGGTGAACGGCTGTTCAACCTGCGGCAGGAGACGAGGAGCGCACAGGACTTTGCTCTGGAGTTCTGGACCTTGGCTGCTGGAGCGGGGTGGAACGACAGGGCCCTGATGGACCACTATCGGTGTAGCCTCCGGGAGGACGTCCGCCGTGAGCTAGCCTGTCGGGACACTACCCTCTCACTAGATGAACTAATCGACATGTCCATTCGTCTCGACAACCTGCTGGCTGCGCGCGGGCGTCCAGACAGGGCCCTGTTGGTTCCACCTCCAGGTCCTCCAGCTCCCATCCCTATGGAGCTAGGGGGGGCCGCGTCCAGGGGAACCGGAGGAGGAGGCTCCTCTTGTACCCAGTGTGGTCGGAGAGGACACACTACCGACCGGTGCTGGGGGAGCTCCTCTGGGAATCGGGATGGCAGGCGGAGCACTCCTCGTTCACCTCAGGTGAGTAAGCACCAACCTCACCCAGAGCTCCCTGTTGGTCATATGTTCGTTTTAGTAACTTTTCCCTTGTTTTCTCCCTCTTTCCAGCATAAGGCGCTAGTCGATTCAGGCACAGCTGGAAACTTTATGGATCGTGGGCTCGCATTAAGGCTAGGGATTCCCCTGGTGTCGTTGGACCAACCTTTCCCCGTGCACTCCTTAGATAGCCGACCATTAGGGTCAGGACTGGTCAGGGAGGCCACGGTGCCACTGGACATGGTAACGCAGGGGGATCATGGGGAACGGATTAGTCTCTTCCTCATTGATTCTCCTGCGTTTCCGGTGGTGCTGGGGATTCCCTGGCTGGCCAATCACAATCCCAATATTTCGTGGAGACAGGGGGCTCTCAGAGGGGGGTCAGAGGAGTGCTCAGGCAGGTGTAAGGGAGTTTCCATCGGTGCGACGACGGTGGAGAGTCCAGACCAGGTTTCCACTGTGCGCATTCCCTCAGAATATGCCGATTTGGCTATCGCCTTCTGTAAAAAGAGGGCGACCCGATTACCACCTCATCGACGAGGGGATTGCGTGATAAATCTCCAGGTAAACGCTGCACTTCCCAGGAGTCACGTGTACCCATTGTCACAGGAGGAAATGTTGGCTATGGAGACATATGTCACGGAATCTCTGAGACAGGGGTACATTCGGCCCTCCATATCACCCGTCTCCTCGAGTTTCTTTTTCGTGAAGAAAAAGGATGGAGGGTTGCGTCCGTGCATTGATTATCGAGGTCTAAATTCCATCACAGTAGGGTTCAGTTACCCACTACCTCTCATCGCTACGGCGGTGGAATCATTTCACGGCGCGCGTTTTTTCACGAAACTGGACCTCAGGAGCGCTTACAATCTGGTGCGTATCCGGGGAGGAGACGAGTGGAAAACTGCATTCAGTACCACATGGGGCCACTATGAGTACCTCGTCATGCCGTATGGGTTAAAGAATGCTCCAGCCGTCTTTCAATCCTTTGTTGACGAGATTCTCAGGGACCTGCACGGGCAGGGGGTGGTGGTGTATATTGATGACATCCTGATTTATTCCGCCACCCGCGCCGCGCATGTCTCCCTGGTGCGCAAGGTGCTTGGGCGACTGCTGGAGAATGACCTGTACGTCAAGGCTGAGAAATGTGAGTTTTTCAAACGAGCCGTTTCCTTTCTGGGGTATCGCATTTCCACCTCGGGGGTGGTGATGGAGGATGACCGCGTTAAAGCTGTGCGTAATTGGCCGACTCCGACCACGGTAAAGGAGGTGCAGCGGTTTTTAGGGTTTGCCAATTACTACCGGAGGTTTATCCGGGGCTTTGGTCAAGTTGCTGCTCCCATTACCTCACTGCTGAAGGGGGGTCCGGCGCGCTTGCGCTGGTCCGCAGAGGCGAACAGAGCGTTCAGTCGCCTGAAGGAGCTGTTTACCGTCGCTCCAGTGCTGGCTCATCTGGATCCCTCTTTGGCATTCATAGTGGAGGTGGACGCGTCCGAGACTGGGGTGGGGGCCGTGCTATCACAGCGCTCGGGCACGCCACCCAAACTCCGCCCGTGCGCTTTCTTTTCTAGGAAGCTCGGGCCGGCGGAGCAGAACTATGACGTGGGGGACAGGGAGTTGTTAGCTGTGGTCAAGGCTCTGAAGGTGTGGAGACATTGGCTTGAGGGGGCTAAGCACCCTTTCCTCATCTGGACTGACCACCGTAATCTCGAGTACATCCGGGCAGCTAGGAGACTGAATCCGCGTCAGGCCAGGTGGGCCATGTTCTTTACCCGTTTCCGGTTCACTATCTCTTATCGGCCAGGTTCACAGAACACGAAGGCCGACGCACTGTCCCGCCTATATGACACCGAGGAGAGGGCCATCGATCCGGCTCCCATTCTTCCAGCGTCGTGCTTGGTAGCTCCGGTGGTATGGGAGTTGGACGCGGAGATCGAGCGGGCGTTACGGTCGGAACCTGCACCATCGCAGTGTCCGGCAGGTGTTCAGTACGTACCGCTTGGTCTCCGTGATCGATTGATTCGATGGGCCCATAATCTCCCCTCCTCGGGTCACCCTGGGATTGAGAGGACAGTGCGGAACCTGAGGGGGAAGTACTGGTGGCCCACCTTGGGTAAGGACGTGCGGTTTTATGTTTCCTCTTGCTCGGTGTGCGCTCAGAGCAAGGCTCCTTGACACCTGCCTAGAGGGAAATTACACCCCCTCCCCGTTCCACAGCGGCCGTGGTCACACTTGTCAGTGGACTTCCTCACTGACCTTCCCGTATCTCAGGGGAACACCACTATCCTGGTCGTTGTGGATCGGTTCTCGAAGTCCTGTCATCTCATCCCGTTGCCCGGTCTCCCTACGGCTCTGCAGACTGCGGAGGCCCTGTTTACCCATGTCTTCCGGCACTACGGGGTGCCCGAGGACATCGTTTCTGATCGGGGTCCCCAGTTCACGTCCAGAGTTTGGAGGGCGTTCATGGAACGTTTGGGGGTCTCGGTCAGCCTGACCTCGGGTTTCCACCCCGAGAGTAATGGGCAGGTGGAGAGGGTGAACCAAGAGGTGGGTAGGTTTCTAAGGACGTATTGCCAGGACCGGCCCAGGGAATGGGCGAGATACGTGCCATGGGCAGAAATAGCCCAAAATTCTCTACGTCACTCATCAACCAACATGTCACCGTTCCAGTGCGTGTTGGGCTACCAGCCGGTCCTGGCTCCATGGCACCAGAGCCAGACCGAGGCTCCTGCGGTGGAGCATTGGGTGCAGCGCTCGAAGAACACTTGGAGAGCCGTCCAAGATGCACTCACAAAGGCGAGTGGACGGCAGAAGAAGAGCGCTGACCAGCACCGCAGTGAGACCCCTGTGTTTGCACCAGGGGATCGAGGCTGGCTCTCGGCTAGAAACCTGCCCCTCCGCTTGCCCTGCCGGAAGCTGGGCCCGCAGTGTGTAGGGCCGTTTAAAGTCCTGAGGAGGATAAACGAGGTGTTACCGGTTACAACTTCCATCTTACTACCGTATTAACCCCTCGTTTCATGTGTCTGTCCTCAGGCCGGTGGTGGCTGGTCCCATGCAGGAAGGTGAGGTGCCGGAGGTTCCTCCCCCCCGCTGGACATTGGGGGGTCCCCGGCATATAAGATACGCGCCATTCTGGACTCCAGACTTCGGGGGGGGGGCCTACAGTACCTCGTTGACTGGGAGGGGTACGGCGCGGAGGAGAGGTGCTGGGTACCCAGGAAGGACATTTTAGACCCCCCACTACTGAGGGAGTTCCACCGCCTTCATGGGGATCGCCCTGCGCCTCGTCCTCCGGGTCGCCCTCGAGGTCGGTGGCGGCGCGCTGCGGGAGCCGCGCGTCAGGAGGGGGGTACTGTCACGATTCCCACCGAAGGTGGCTCCCCTGCCTGCTCGGGCGGCGCTCGGCGGTCGTCGTCACCGGCCTACTAGCCGCCGCTGATCCCTTTTTCCTTTTCGTTTGGTATGTCTTATTGTTTGCACCTGTTCCTAATTTGGGTCTTTTGATTTTGGTTATTTAAGCCTGGTTAGCCCGCCCAGGTTTGTGAGGGATTATTTAGCGTCAGGTTGTGTTTTGTATTTGGATGTGCTGGCGATCTACTACTGTTATATTTTATGCATGCTGTGCACCTGTTCTGGGCACTTTGCATTTTTTCCACGCCGGTTGTGTTGGCGTCGTTCGTGTTGTGTTTTATTTAATAAACACAAAGTTCCTTACCTCTGCTCTCTGCGCCTGACTCCTACCACCACTCCTAGCAACTACTGACAATAGGGCTGCACTCAGAGTTTCTTGCCTTGGCAAATCGCACTGTTAAGACACTGATGCCCTTTGCAACCACGTACCTATGTGGGAGTGGATTTTCAGTCCTCACTAGCATGAAAACTAAATACAGGCACAGACTGTATGTGGAAAATGATTTAAGACTGAGACTCTCTCCAATACAACCCAACATTGCAGAGTTATGTGCATCCTTTCAAGCACACCCTTCTCGTTAACCTAAGGTGAGTTATTCACAATTTTCTATGAGCAAATAAAGTTTAAATGTAAGATGGCTAAATAAAGAGCAAAGGGATTGATTATTATTATATTATTATTTGTGCCCTGGTCCTATAAGGGCGTCATTTTGGACTCGTTCATACCCAGTCCCTGCTGGTGAGAATACACTGCCTGGCACAGGGACTGACCTTGGAGACATGGTGCTATTCTCTACTCAGGGGCTATTAAACACATATTTCACATACTTAGCTAATTTATGCAGGCCTTGCATTGAGTATAATGATAGTTGTGACTCGAGGGTTCTTACAGTATGGAAACCAGAGCTCATTATGTGTGATGGACTCTATGAGGCATTGAAGGCATCTACTGTATCTATGAGACTGAAAACCTATCCAGCAAGTTTAACATAGCAAAGGAAACCAATTGTAAATGCTATTTACAATTCAGCGCCAGCATGTTGTGGCAGCATGGCTGTCTGTCTGATTCATTACATTGCAATGCCTCACTCCATTCAAGCACAAACTATGCATTTGCATGAATATTTCAGAGCCCAATACCATGCCTTTATTACGATCCTCTTTTAATTGTCTGCTCGAATTTCAAAATGACTCCCAACATGATATTAGGAGGATATAAAATGATTAGGGTAATTAAACCCGTGTTGCCTTCCACATGGCCAAAGTAAATGTAATAACTGTGGGGGAATCAAAGAAAACAAAAAAACATATGTGTTGATATTTGATACACCTAATTACACATATCTGAATACATAATTGCTCATTATGAATGAATTCCTTTTCTATTAGGTTATGAGTCAATTTGAAGCACAAATGAGAACAATCATGCTAGGATTTATGATAATGTACTATGACATTTATAGACTTGAATTATTGTACACACTGTATTTACATATTGTAAAAATAAAATGGTACATTATCAAATGTGTTTGCATCCATATAAACAAATACATCTGGGTTGCTGAACAAACTGGCTATAATGCTAAATCCTATGCTGTTGCCATTGGAAAATGAAAAGACAGGCAAAGGCATGGCATAACACCAAGTCACAGCCCCTAAAACACCAGGAAGCTAAAGGATTAGCGACATGAATCTACTACAGCACTATCATAGTGGTCAATATATCACGTAAATCTATTGCCATTATCTCACAGCTGACCCACTGGGCACAGATGTCAATTCAACATCTAGACCTATTCCACATTGGTTCAGCGTAATTTCATTGAAATTACGTGGAACCAACGTTGATTCAACCAGTGTATGCCTAGTGGGGAGTTTGTGTTGCGCACACTGGTTATTTCAATGGACAGTTTGATACTGTGGAGGTTTTGAAATGTAAATGCTGTTGATTTGTGATTGAAATTAGGAAGCAGTATCCTGGGGATTGACTGAATCATTTTTCCAGTGAAAGCTATCAGGTTGCTCAGTCTATCTGGTAATGGAGAGAGGTGGATGATAAACACACTAATAAACGACCCTTAAGGAAAAGGCAGTGCACATCCAAGGTATGATTGCTTCAATGAGCGACCTATCATGCCTCTGACCTCGCTATGGAATTAAGGCACTCGTGCGTGCGTGCGTGCGTGCGTGCGTGCGTGCAGTAGGTTTATTGGACGAGAACCCAATTGATTGTCTAGACCTCTGTGGTGTCAACATCTCAGTGTTTCAGAAGAGCTGGTCCTACAAATCACGGTGTCATAAGTGCACAACGTAATGTACGGTATGCCTACAATACATTGCACATTACTATGGGCTCAATTTCACTGTGGTTCTAATGTGAAAGTATCCATCATATTTGAACGAATTTTCATGTTTGCAATTTTTGTATTTTTACATTTATGCTGTGTATTTTTACATACTTATATTGAAAAATATTCCAGGATTTGACCCCACAACCTCACATATTCTAATCCAGACCATTTAGGACTCTACAGTATTGAGCTGAGTTAGATTGCTTTTGAATATTTTAGTATGCTATATTATGCTATATTATGCTATATAATATTGGTACCTATTCAGCTCCCTACTGCACTGTAGCAAAGTGACTGATGATTTGTAATCTCACACTCACTAAAAATGACATCCATGAATGTATAATGTAAATAGCATTTTAACGTGAGATGTTCAATTTCTCAGGTATTCAGAAGGCGTTTTAAAACCCTATTTTGGCCTTATATATAGTATTTTAACGTGAGATGTTCAATTTCTCAGATATTCAGAAGGCATTTTAAAACCCTTGTTTGGCTTTATGTATAAATATGTACGTTTTCAATAATGATAACATCACTCACCCCTGCTGACGGAAATCATCTGTGTTCTTTTCTTTTTTTTCTAATTATTTAAATTCTGAGAGAATCATTTTATTGTAAAAATCTGCTCACGCATCGAAGTGAGCCATGTCCTCTTTCCTAATGAATATTTATAAGGTAATGCAAAGCAGTCTACTTTCTTCTCCCTTCAGGCCAGACAATTTGGACTTCATCAATATGTATTTCAAAGGACTTCTGTAAAAGGCACTTCAAAGGAACTTCATCAAGGATTCCTTTTGTCTTTTCCGCTGGTCTCATAGCCAAGCCCACAAACCCCCTCCTCTCTGTCTTGACGTATATCAATAAATTATTCCTCACAGGGTTCACATGTGACGTCTTACTCAAAAGACTCTCTTTGCTGTGCGTTGGAAGAAAGGATGACACCTTGACAACTTGATAAACTACATCCTGTTCAATGCGGAACAGCAATACACAGTCAGCGAGCATCAGTTGCTAACAACAACAACAATAACAACAGCAGTGAAGAAAATGAGGAGAGGGAATATATCAAATAAAATTTTATTTGTCACATGCACCAAATACAACAGGTGTAGGTAGGCCTTACAGTGAAATGCTTATGAATATGAAATATGTACAGACACAAAATTGTCTGAAGTATGTGGTGTCAGAGAAAAGTCATGCCCTTCAAGAGAACTATCATTAGTCATTAGTGACATGTACTCATAGGGAGATTTACCTTCACTTCTATTTCATGAAATTACTGCTCCTGTTAGACTGACTGACAACTAGGCAATGATAATCTGAGAGATGTGACAGGCATCCAGTGGTGGAAAAATTACCCAAATGTCATACCTGAGTAAAAGATACCTTAATAGAAAATGACTCAAGTAAAAGTACAAGTCACCCAGTAAAATTCTACTTGAGTAAAAGTCTAAAAGTATTTGGTTTTAGATATACTTAAGTATCAAAAGTAAATGTAATTGCTAAAATATACCGTAATTTCCGGACTATAAGCCGCAAATTTTTTTTGAAAGGAGATTACTTCAGTGGTTTCAGTGCACTGGAGGAGGAAGATAGTGACCAATGACTTTCATGGTAGGCTACTGTTTACTGCTAATTTTTTATTTTTTGTTACAAGCCGTGTTTCGTTAAAGCCTATTTATTTTTGTTACAAGCCGTGTTTCGTTAAAGCCTATTTATTTTTGTTACAAGCCGTGTTTCGTTAAAGCCTGTGTGAAGTTCATTTGTTTCAATGTACCGGTAGGCACCTGCGGCTTATAGACATGTGCGGCTTATTTATGTTCAAAATATTTTTTTTTAATTCAGTGGGTGCGGCTTATATTCAGGTGCGCTCAATAGTCCGGAAATTACGGTACTTACGTTTCAAACTAAAAGTAGAATTATAAATAATTTCAAATTCCTTATACTAAGCAAACTAGACGGCACCATTTTCTAGTTTTGAAAAAATGTTCGCATAGCCAGGGGCACGCTCCAACACTCAGACATCATTTACAAACAAAGCTTGTGTTTAATGAGTACGCTAAATCAGAGGCAGTAAAGATGACCAGGGATGTTCTCTTGATAAGTTTGTGAATTAAACCATTTCCCTCTGCTGCTAAGCATGCAAAATGTAACGAGTACTTTTGGGTATTAGGGAAAATGTATGGTGTAAAAAGTACATCATTTTCTTTAGGAATGTAGTGAATTAAAAGTACAGGTTGTAAAAAATATAAATAGTAAAGTAAAGTACAGATACACCAAAAAGCTACTTAAGTAGTACTTTCAAGTAGTTTTATTTAAGTACTTTACACCACTGCAGGCATCAGTATTTCACCGGAAGTAAAAAGGTTACCCGGCTCTAACTAAAGCAGAGGGAAGGTAAACAAACATTGGACAAATGAGACCACTTTATTTTCTTGTTGCTGTTAGACCAACACAGAAAAAGCTGTTGTGCACCTTCGGAACAAAGGATGGCATGATGAATCGAAGGTCATCTGGCTTTATTAGGACCTTGGAAGTTAATAATGCAGTGAGCAGAACGTCGGATTGATTGCATAGCAGACTGGGAAGCTCTGTCTCTCCCTGTCTCTCCCTGGGCTCTGGGCCCCAGCCTATAGGGGATACTGCTGCCTCGCAACACCTGCAACTCTACCCTGGGCTGAGCAGGAGATGCATAATATAGTCATCATTTCTCCTTCGCAGAGGAGCAGGAAGCTCCCTGGATAACTTTCAACGGCCAAGGAAGGACATATGGGATTTTCAGGTTTTTGCCTCCTGCCTTTACTTGAAGTACCTTTCCAACAATTTGGGAATCCATTTTGGTGCAAGAATGCCACTTACTGCAGAACTCATGGAATGTTGAAATATACAGTATATGGTGCAGAGAAAAGCCAGTCACAGGGCATGGCTTTCCAGGTTGCGTTATGTTGATGCTGAGTTAGGCAGTCTGAAATACATTGAGTGTACAAAACATTAAGAATACCTTCCTAATATTGAGATGGCGCATGGACATTTAACAAGGTGTCAAAAGCGTTCCATAGAGATGCTGGCCCATGTTGACTCCAATGCTTCCCACAGTTGTGCCAAGTTGGCTGGATGTCTTTTGGTTGGACTATTATTGATACACATGGGAAACTGTTGAGCGTGAAAAGCCCAGCAGCATTGCAGTTCTTGACACAAGCGGATGCGCCTGGCACCTACTACCTTACCCAGCTCAAAGGCACTTCAATCTTTTGTATTGCCCATTCACCCTCTGAATGGCACACATACACAATCCATGTCTCAATTGTCTCAAGGCTTAAAAATTCTTAATTAAACTGTCTCCTCCCCTTCATCTACACTGATTGAAGTGGATTTAACAAGTGACATCAATAAGGGATCATAGCTTTCACCTGGAATCACCTGATCAGTCTATGTCATGGAAAGAGCAGGTGTCCTTAATGTTTTGTACACTCAGTGTACGTCTGCATATGAGCATGGGGATATTACAAGTTGGCAAAACCAGTAAATGAAAGTGGATGAAAAGGTGAGTGGGTTCACCATTAGAGCAGATCTCAGAGAGTTTCAGCAGTGTACCGTGAGGTAATATGTTGTCTGAAAAGAGGGAGGAAACGTCAGCAATGTAGACAGACACAACAGGGACGTTAAGTAACAACTGTGTCAAAATATAAGAGAATTGGTTAAACATACAAACGTTGGTGCAAAAATGGGCAAAGATTAAGCTATAACCTACTACTTTTGAATATTGGACCATCTTAATTATTTGATGTGATTGCCTATCTAAGTGTTTCAAAACATTGAACTGCATTACACAGAGCCGTATTACATTTAGCCTCTAGATATTGTGTGTATTAAGCAAATTAGCTCTATTTTGAGAAAATCACAAGGATATAGTCGTAACATTTATATAATCATTGTTAACTTTACAAATCTTTCATTGACCAGAAATGTTGGTTAATATTGCAGTATTTTATATTTTGGCTAAGTTAGCTAAGATTGCCCAGGGCTGTTACTGATCATGTTTTGAGTCACTTGTTTACTATAAACGGAAGTCAAATGAACCTGCAGTGTGAGAAATAAAGGAGTCCATCTGCTTAATATCTAAAAACTGAAAAGCTAAGGGTTAATGAAAACCTTACAAGTGAGAAAAAAACAAAAACTCAAAGCCATAGGTTGGACTGTATTTTTTCCCACCATCCTATATCCATTCAACGTGATGAAAAGCATACAGTTAGACCATTGTATTTCAGAACTGAGTCTAAGACGGATTACACCACTCCTCTTATCGCTCCTGAAAGCCAAAGCATTCTTCATGTCAGTGCAACTTTGACGAATGAGCCGTGCTCTCATAGCTTGTTTGTCATCGCGACCATGACGAGATCAGCAGAGATCTGATTGGAGGCAAATGTCAATCTGCTCTCCCCTACTGTGTCCCGTTAGGAAGACCGAGTACAAGGATGTCTAGTGTGCTAGAACAGTTCACTCTGTTCTCAAACCTAGCTGAAGAATAATGAAACTATAACCATGTCTCTAGATTTGGAATGATGGTTTCTGTACATTTTGTAGAAATATTATAGGTTTCATACCACCACTGCAGTCATAAACACTGGAAGAAAAAAGCTGTTATATTTCCCAGCTTAACAATGACATTCTGCACCATACGGCAGTATGTATGAGAGCCAATGAGTAAAGAACGAGGCCTGGATTGACAGAAAGCTGTGATGCTCTGTCCAGTGGGTAAATAATGAGGCCTGGGTTGACAAAAAGCTGTGGTTCTCTGCCCAGTGAGTAAAGATTTAGGCCTGGGTTGACAGAAAGCTGTGGTTCTCTGCCCAGTGAGTAAAGAATGAGGCTTGGGTTGACAGAAAGCTGTGGTTCTCTGCCCAGTGAGTAAAGAATGAGGCCTGGGTTGACAGACAGCTGTGATTCTCTGCCCAGTGAGTAAAGAATGAGGCCTGGGTTGACAGAAAGCAGTGGTTCTCTGCCCAGTGAGTAAAGAATGAGGCCTGTGTTGACAGAAAGCTGTTGTTCTCTGCCCAGTGAGTAAAGAATGAGGCCTGGGTTGACAGAAAGCTGTGATTCTCTGCCCAGTGAGTAAAGAATGAGGCCCGGGTTGACAGAAAGCTGTGGTTCTCTGCCCAGTGAGTAAAGAATGAGGTTTGGGTTGACAGAAAGCTGTTGTTCTCTGCCCAGTGAGTAAAGAATGAGGCCTGGGTTGACAGAAAGCTGTGGTTCTCTGCCCAGTGAATAAAGAATGAGGCCTGGGTTGACAAAAAGCTGTGGTTCTCTGCCCAGTGAGTAAAGAATGAGGCCTGGGTTGACAAAAAGCTGTGGTTCTCTGCCCAGTGAGTAAATAATGAGGCCTGGGTTGACAGAAAGCTGTGATTCTCTGCCCAGTGAGTAAAGAATGAGGCCTGGGTTGACAGAAAGCTGTGGTTCTCTGCCCAGTGAGTAAAGAATGAGGCCTGGGTTGACAGAAAGCTGTGGTTCTCTGCCCAGTGAGTAAAGAATGAGGCCTGGGTTGACAGAAAGTTGTGATTCTCTGCCCAGTGAGTGAAGAATGAGGCCTGGGTTGACAGAAAGCTGTGGTCCTCTGCCCAGCGAGTAAAGAATGAGGCCTGGGTTGACAGAAAGCTGTGGTTCTCTGCCCAGTGACTATAGAATGAGGCCTGGGTTGACAGAAAGCTGTGGTTCTCTGCCCAGTGAGTAAAGAATGAGGCCTGGGTTGACAGAAAGCTGTGGTTCTCTGCCCAGTGAGTAAAGAATGAGACCTGGGTTGATAGAAAGCTGTGGTTCTCTGCCCAGTGAGTAAAGAATGAGGCCTGGGTTGACAGAAAGCTGTGGTTCTCTGCCCAGTGAGTAAAGGATGAGGCCTGGGTTGACAGAAAGCTGTGATTCTCTGCCCAGTGAGTAAAGAATGAGGCCTGGGTTGACAGAAAGCTGTGATTCTCTGCCCAGTGGGAGCCATTGTGAGGAACCGAATCACTGGTAACGGCAAACAGAGTCCCCCGTCACACATTGTTTCCTGTAATGGCACGGAAGGAGATATCGCGGCCCTGAAGTGGGTCATTGAAAATGACATGCACAGATGTTCATGAGGCAATGTTGCAGGAAACCCATATAATAGGCTACCATCAATGAACATGTCGCTAGTGCACATTCCCCACCAATTTTCCTGGCGAGATGTTCTCGTGCACAGTCCCCAGTGATCAGAGAATCACAGACAACCACTCCTTAAAGCTCTATTAGTCTAAGTTTCTTTCAAGAAGGCACGGGAGGAGGAGGAACGCAGGAGAAACATGTTTGCCGTCTTTCTGGCAGAGAGGCTCTTTGTGGATGCCCCATCAGAACCTGTAATAAAGGGGCCTAGCTAGCTGCCATCAGTGGTCTGACAGAGTGAGAGGGGGAGGCCGGGATTACACCACATGAAACAGAGGCTAGAGAGTATGTTGAAAGGGCCGACAGTGGGTTTAGGATTGTTAGCAGCAGTAATGAAAATGGTACACTACTTCCCAACATTTTTCTCTTCTCAAGGGAGTCTCTGTTTTGGGGATCAGTGGGATCTGATTGACGAGCTACGTAGCAACATCTTAATGTACTGTGTGCTCATTTTAAGAACATTATATATACTGCTCAAAAAAATAAAGGGAACACTTAAACAACACATCCTAGATCTGAATGAAAGAAATAATCTTATTAAATACTTTTTTCTTTACATAGTTGAATGTACTGACAACAAAATCACACAAAAATAATCAATGGAAATCCAATTTATCAACCCATGGAGGTCTGGATTTGGAGTCACACTCAAAATTAAAGTGGAAAACCACACTACAGGCTGATCCAACTTTGATGTAATGTCCTTAAAACAAGTCAAAATGAGGCTCAGTAGTGTGTGTGGCCTCCACGTGCCTGTATGACCTCCCTACAACGCCTGGGCATGCTCCTGATGAGGTGGCGGATGGTCTCCTGAGGGATCTCCTTCCAGACCTGGACTAAAGCATCCGCCAACTCCTGGACAGTCTGTGGTGCAACGTGGCGTTGGTGGATGGAGCGAGACATGATGTCCCAGATGAGCTCAATTGGATTCAGGTCTGGGGAACGGGCGGGCCAGTCCATAGCATCAATGTCTTCCTCTTGCAGGAACTGCTGACACACTCCAGCCACATGAGGTCTAGCATTGTCTTGCATTAGGAGGAACCCAGGGCCAACCGCACCAGCATATGGTCTCACAAGGGGTCTGAGGATCTCATCTCGGTACCTAATGGCAGTCAGGCTACCTCTGGCGAGCACATGGAGGGCTGTGCAGCCCCCCAAAGAAATGCCACCCCACACCATGACTGACCCACCGCCAAACCGGTCATGCTGGAGGATGTTGCAGGCAGCAGAACGTTCTCCACGGCGTCTCCAGACTCAGTCACGTCTGTCACGTGCTCAGTGTGAACCTGCTTTCATCTGTGAAGAGCACAGGGCGCCAGTGGCGAATTTGCCAATCTTGGTGTTCTCTGGCAAATGCCAAACGTCCTGCACGGTGTTGGGCTGTAAGCACAACCCCCACCTGTGGACGTCGGGCCCTCATACCACCCTCATGGAGTCTGTTTCTGACCGTTTGAGCAGACACATGCACATTTGTGGCCTGCTGGAAGTCATTTTGCAGGGCTCTGGCAGTGCTTCTCCTGCTCCTCCTTGCACAAAGGTCGGAGGTAGCGGTCCTGCTGCTGGGTTGTTGCCCTCCTACGGCCTCCTCCACGTCTCCTGATGTACTGGCCTGTCTCCTGGTAGCGCCTCCCTGCTCTGGACACTACACTGACAGACACAGCAAACCTTCTTGCCACAGCTCGCTTTGATGTGCCATCCTGGATGAGCTGCACTACCTGAGCCACTTGTGTGGGTTGTAGACTCCGTCTCATTCTACCACTAGAGTGAAAGCACCGCCAGCATTCAAAAGTGACCAAAACATCAGCCAGGAAGCATAGGAACTGAGAAGTGGTCTGTGGTCCCCACCTGTAGAACCACTCCTTTATTGGGGGTGTCTTGCTAATTGCCTATAATTTCCATCTGTTGTCTATTCCATTTGCACAGCATGTGAAATTTATTGTCAATCAGTGTTGCTTCCTAAGTGGACAGTTTGATTTCACAGAAGTGTGATTGACTTGGAGTTATATTGTGTTGTTTAAGTGTTCCCTTTAATTTTTTGAGCAGTGTATATTTTTGGGAATCATTTGTTGAACACTATAAGGTCTGATCATGGCTGCCAGGCACGGGGTGTCACGCCCTGACCATAGGGAGCCCTTGGTTCTCTATGGTGTTGTAGGTCAGGGCGTGACTAGGGGGGTGTTCTAGTCTGTATTTTCTATGTTGGTGTTTTGTATGGTTCCCAGTTAGAGGCAGCTGTTTATTGTTGTCTCTAATTGGGGATAATACTTAAGGTGTCATTGTTCCCACCTGCTTTGTGAGATATTGTTTTGTGTATGTGCATGTAGCACCACTACTTTCACGTTTTCTTGTTGGTTTATTGTTTTGTAGAAGTTTCACTGTTTATTAAAAGATGTGGAACTCTAATCATGCTGCGCCTTGGTCCGTCTCTCATCACGTTCGTGACACGGGGTCAAATGAGCATTAGACTTCAGCACTTTTCTGCTAAAATCTGATGACTTTAATTTCCATTCACATCAGAACAGTGTTAGGCACATTAGAGTGGTATGTTACGGCATACTGTAAAGCCCATATCCTGACAGTAATGTTATATAATTGGGGTCTCCAACATAGACAGGTAGTTTCCATCTACACTGACTAGGCAGAGGTGGGTTCTTAAAGCTCAGTTACAGTACCTACTGCCATTGTTAGGGTTTAACGAGACATCCTTTTTACACTGCACAATGGCTGCTGGGTGAAATTAAGTGATCACTGAACAAGTCCAGACTCCAATATGCGCCACAAGTACTTTAAAGCAATTGAAAAAGCGTAAGGGATAGTTTGAATCAATAGGCAATTTTTTCACTGTGATGTCAACCCCCTATCGTAGATATCTTCAGAACTCAACATAAAAGGCTGGCTTCCAGCATAAAATAGCTGCCACCCTTTACGGCAAGACGATCATCCCGGGGAATAATTGTGAAAAGTGGCAGTGGAAGTGACGCCAAGATCAAGTGATTAACATCCCCAGTCTGCAGCTCATCGCCTGGGGTTAATGTGAGAGAGAGGAGCCCTGCAAACTCAGCACAATATGGCGTGAGGTTTTGATATTCTACTGCCCACCTGTTCAAACTCTAGTAAGACTTTTATTGAGGCAGCACAGGTAGGGGCTGGGGGCAGGGGAGGGAGCGATGTGGGGAGGCAGGGAAGGGAGGGAGTATGGAGATGATGCAATCTGTTCCATGTTTCTGCCCTGAGTACTGCATGCACACTTCCACCTGGATCGATGCAGTTTTGAATCCAGGCTACATCTTGACTGGGGTCCAGTTTTTTCCCTCTATTCTGGGTGTGTACGCAGGCGCGCAGTACCCAGAGACAGCCTCGCAACTCCCCCAGGACAGAAGAAATATCAGCCCAAGGAGAGAAGCACGAGATTGAACTTCACTCAACTTTCTAGAGTTTTCCCTGTTAACACTATCAATGTTTCTCTTTACTGTGGAAATTGTGATCGACTCAACGCAGTATTAGCCACATTCAATGCAGCATACTGAAACAAAAAACTATAGAGATTTTGTTCAAGGCAGAATGCATCAGAGTAGGATTCGAGCATGACTCATCCCGTACTCTACACAGACCTGTGCAGCATAACCAATCAGAGCTGCAGTAGTCCTAAATGCAAATAGACCATTTCCATATACGGATCTGTGCAATTTACTTTGGACTATGCATACAGCTGTGGTCGTGAGTAGATACACTTGTTGAGATCAAAGCAAGAGCTGCATGTAGCCAGGTGTGCATATTTTGTTCATATCCTTTGCTAGTTAGTGAGTTATTAGCGCAGTTATAGATAATTTGTAGTCAGCAATAAGGGAGTGATTACTTCCTACAAGAGCACAAAACGGGTACATTTTTAGACATCTGTGAAAAGCCAGTGAGGTAAAGAGCTTTTTTCTTTATCTTAAAAGGGCAGTGTTGTATTTTGAGACAGGCTTGAATAAGCTAAGTAGCCAATAGGCAGAGGGCAGCATAATTTGTCTGATTCTCTGTAATAATAATGTATTTTAATTTGTAAAGTGGTTTCTTGCATCAATCACCACAACAGCATTTTCAATCACTTCCTTTTCTGTAGGATTAACAGGTTAATGTCAAGCCCTGCATGTTTTTTTTTCAAAAGTCTTCTGGATTGTAGGCCTACATTGAACACCACACATTGGCTCCTACTGTAGGCTGGAACAAAGATAGAACAGCTATTTCTGTCACAGCTATTCGAAGGAGCGGACCAAAATGCAGCGTGTTCGTAGTTCCACATATTTATTAAACGTGAAACTGAATGCAATACACTTAAATACTTGAATATACAAAAACAACAAACCGTGACGCAGAGAGGAAAACACACTACTCAAAAGATAACAACCCACAAACAGGAAGAGAAAAACCCCTACTTAAATATGATCTCTAATCAGAGGCAATGATGATCAGCTGCCTCCAATTAGAGATCAACCCCAAACAATTCCAACATAGAAATAGAAAAACTAGAACTTAAACATAGAAATAGAAAACATAGAGCAACCAAAAACACCTGCCCTACTCTACTATAGAAAATGACATCTTACTAGGGTCAGAACGTGACAATTTCCATGTTAAAATGTTATGGGATGCATTTTCTCTATTGTTTTTGATGCTAGGCCACTCTGGTAGGTCTACATTCGCTCAGTGCCAAAAGAAATGAGGGGGAACGTTGTGTCTGTTATGGGAGGAAGCTGTCAAAACGGGGACTGTTTGGCAGTAAGTGCACCCAAAGCCTCCAAAGCATCTACTTTTCACGATTACTGATAGTGATGTGGTGTTTTCAAAGTAGAAGCTCACAGCAAACAAAATAAAATACGATATGTCAGTTGTATAAAAATTATTGGAACGATCGCAATAGACACATTGTCACTACATATCTAATTCACAGATCGAATGTATATTTAAACATTATCGTGACATGAGAACATGTCAAGTTGGTAGCGATTCAAATTGAAATTGAGAGTGCCACAAAATATTGATGCATGCCTCTCAATGAGACCCTGGGTGATAGGAGACAGAGTTGATTGGGGTTACCCACCATGGTGAAGCATCCAAAACCTTTATATATGAATTATGACTGCAGAGCTGTAGTAGCACAGCACTATACTACAACATCAGAGGAGTGTTCTGTGACGGCGCTGTCTGACTTCTCTGCATACTGGGCTTTGTTAAAGATCTAATGCACAGAACCCCTCGTAGTTATGCATCAAAGTAATTGTTAATCAGTGGCAAACATTGCATGTGTTAGTTTTTCAACATCAGACCATAGATGAAAAGGAGCCCCCTCACACACCACGCCATGTTGACAGGATGTCTATCAGCACATGGACATCCCACAGGGAACTGTGGGGGATGTAACACCCCACTTCTGACACCTTTTTCCAAAAGTGCTAATATTGGCAGCATGGGGGGTGATACAAGTTTCACAAAGTTTCAGAACAGAGGTGAGAACCAGTTAGTTCCAGAAGCAGTTCTCAATTGTGAGGTCATGCTATAACACTACGATACTGGCAGCAATTTTTGGCTCCTTAATAATTACGTTTTGAAAAAATAGATCCCAATTTATTTATATAAGTTACAAACTGAATTTTTTTCATGTAACTAAATTATAGATTGCTTATACTACACAAAAAGGTCAACAAGCTCAGTAAAAGTATTACTTTCAAAAACTGTGCGAAAAAGCTAATTAGCCACAGTAAGAAAAACATAAATTGCAAAACAACTTAAATCACACGTTTCTAAAAACAACCATCTCCAACCAAAAGTGCATTTCTCTCTCAGATGGACGTTATATGAGGACTTTATTTCTACCAGAGTCCAGTTCCATCCACCATTCGTCCTAGGTGATTGTGTGGAGGTGAGGCGAGCTGCGTTCTGCAGAGGCCCAGTCCTACAGATGGCTAGAGCAGTGGGACTCCTGGCAGGCAGCTGCCTGTAACAGCCCAAAGCAGCTGCCTCCCTCCTCAACACTCTACACAATGGAATACTGACCAATCTGGAAGATTAATGCTGTAAACTCGAATCTGATGGAATATGCTAGTAGGATGCTAGTACGAATGTGTTGCGCTTTTTAGATTTTTTCCAACAATAGTTCCTGTCCATTGAATACCTTGCAAGTCAGTTACCAGACAGCGAGTCCTGCAGCACCATCCTCTTTATCTTCCTGGAATGACCATCCTGTCATTTCCATCATGGATATGTTTTGACTGAATGTACTGTATATTTTTAAATTGCAGTGGCATGTTGAAAAGAATAGGCCATGTTTGACAGAACACCTTGTACCACCAGATAGATAACACTTGTATTTCATTTTGAAATGAATCATTTTCTATGTGTTTTGCAGGCGGTTACCTATAGACATTCAACTTACAACTCCATTATTAGTTGAAATGGTCACTTATTCCAATAAAGATAAAGGAACATACCTACATCACCCCCACCTTTCTCCCCTTCACAGTAGAAGATACATTATCGCCCATCTCTTTGAAAGCTATAGCTTGTTGACAATATGCCAAACATCTGCACTTCCCCTTAAGTCTATCAGTACCTATCCCCCACTGCGTCACACTTTTACACAGCTTGAAATGAGAGGAGAAATTGCTCAGTCTGCTCATATTCTCGAATCATAGCAGCATGACATTATTATATTTCTTATCTTTCCACAACAATTCCTTTATCAAGCATTCTCTCTTAATCAGTTATCCTTGAGACGAGCACTGCCCATTGGGCACACACTGGTTGAATCTACGTTTTTTCCACGCCATTTCAATGAAATTACGTAGAACCAACATGGAATAGACGTTGAATTGACGTCTGTGCCCAGCGGGTGCTGTGTTTACATGTTACATTAAAATAAAACTAACATGTCAAGGATATGAGTATGACAAGTGTTTTAACAATCATAATTATCCAAAGATTAGGGAGAGAGAAAAAAACGACGCAGCCTGGCAGCACCAGTGGAGAACAAAACTGCTCTATTGCATCTGATCAGAGCTACCCACATTGTACGTGTGACAAAATGCCTGTGTTTTACCAATGCATTCTCATCTTTTAGCCGGGCATTTGTAAATGGAAGGAGCGGCAGAGGCTTTGAAGACGTTGCACAGAGAGCTATTTTCCAGCCCTAAAAGAGAAGAGAGGAGAGAGTGTTTCTGATCTCTCGTTACACTTCATTTGAGTCTTTGAATGCATTCAGTGGATATGTAATTGTTCTGAGGGTAAGGAATAATGGGATCACTTAGAAATAAAATACAATGGTAATTTAATAAACCTGTGTGCGGTGTGTGGGTGTGTACGCACGCGCATGTGTGTGTGCGCGCCTGTGCGCGCTTGTGCGTGCCTGATTGTGTGCGTGTGTGTGTGTGTGTGTGTGTGTGTGTGTGTGTGTGTGTGTGTGTGTGTGTGTGTGTGTGTGTGTGTATGCGTGCCTGAGTGCATGTGTGAGTGTGTGTGCATGTCTGCATTCTGTCTCGTATTCAGTAGTCTTTAAAATATCCTCCAGTTTCTCTAGGCTTGGTATTGATTTGTAAGTCGATCCTCTCGCCTCCAGTCCTCATCCTTTGTACATTGATGTACAGGCTGTTTGTCATTTATTATGGGCCTTTTGCTGGCATGTTTGTCCAAAAGGGGTGTCTTTGGGTCATTATTAGAATAGAACTACGGCTCCATAGCAGAGTTAGCAGCAGTTAACACCTTAATAATAACCTCCATTACAAAAAATAACTAACTTCGTTGAACTAGGGAAATGACCTTGTTCAATATGGATGATTTACTTATTTTGAGTAAAGGACAGGGGGCAAACAAATAAATGCACAGGGAATAATGGGGAAAACGGGCGACACCTGGAGGGAGGTGGAGACAAACACAAGACAGGTGAAACAGATCAGGGTGTGACAGATGATGATGCTGATGATGGATGAGTGATTGATGATAATGATGAGGATGCTGATGATGGATGATTGGTTGATGATGATAGTGATGATGATGATGATGCTGATGATTGATTGATGATAATGATGATGATTTTGATGGTGGAGGATTGATTGATTTATGATCATGCTGATGATGCTGATGATTGATTGATGATAATGATAATGATGCTAATGGTGGAGGATTGATTGATTTACGATGATGATGATGATGCTGATGAAGATGATGATGCTGGATGATGGACGATTGATGATGCTGATGATTGATGATGATGATGATGCTGCTGATGATAATGATGATGCTGATGATAATGATGCTGATGATAATGATGCTGCTGATGATGCGGATGATGCTGATGATTGATGATGATGCTGATGATTGATGATGATGATGCTGCTGCTGCTGCTGATGATGATGATGATAATAATGATGATGCTTATGTCAACAACAACGATTTTCAGCCACTGTTGGAGAAACTTGAAGAAGCACTTGATCATCAATTTTTTTTTGTTGGTAGCGATCTTGGTCATCAACCTCTTTTTCTATCTGGTGTGATCTCTAAATCCTACTCTAGCCTCAGGGTGAGAATCAAAGCCTAAATAGCCTAATCCACCTATCAGCAGGCTCGGGCCGACAGGTTATTTCTCTCCACCACAGAAATGACAGGATAAAACAGGAGATGAAAACTCCTCCACTCCTCCACCAGACAGAGTGTTGGTGGGAGTGAGATATTTGTGAGGAGTCAGTGGAGTGCAACTCGGTGGAATATTCTGTTTCGAACACCTCACCCTGACGTGCATTGTGTCTGGCCTAGCGTTGACGTGGATAGCTGACAGGGGCAGATCCAGAGACCTCCAGAAGGCAAGAAGCCCATGCAAAACAACAGCACAATTACAGCTTTGAGGAACGGAAAGAAGAAAGTGTTGAGAAACACATCAACGTTCACTTCAAGGTTAGGTGGAGGATTTTCACTTGGAAAAGGGGTGGACTTCTTCCACTACTATTATTCATTTTACTATTACTGCCATCACCACGACTACCTAGCCTAAAATTAATGCTAATATCAATGAGAATCATTACTATTATACTATGTACAATCGCTATGTTCAGCCTGAAAACATCATCCTGGCACATTTTTGCAAAAAGTCACAGTAGCTGACATTTTTCTCAATACGTTGCAGTCAATGGGAAAAGATGAGTCTCACAGGGTTGACGTTTTTCTCAATACATTGCAACCAATTGGAAAAGATGAATGTGACAGTGGTGATGCTTAAGTCAATAGGAAAATATGAGTCTCACAGGGTTGACGTTTTTCTCAATACATTTGCCAGTCAATGGGAAAAGATGAATGTGACAGTGTTGACGCCTATGTCAATAGGAAAGATGAGTGTCACAGGGTTGATGTTTTTCTCAATACATCCCAGTCAACGGGAAAAGGTGAGTATCACATAAACGTCAACCATGTGACACTCTTCTTTTTCCAGGAAGTGACTTAATTCGGGGGTTATAGGCATGGTTTCGAAGGGTTAAAAGGTGTAACATTTCCAGATATGTGACTGGAGTACCCGCCATATGGCCCCAAAGCATTTTTGACCTCCATTGGACACAATGGTATTGCAGTTCTTGAAACTAAGAGCCTTGTTTTGAATTCTTGAATTAATTCTGAAGAGGATATTGTTCTTTTTTGTTGTTGATTGACTTGAAATGTGAAACTGTCTATGTCTGCCCGCACGCCTGTCTGCTTATCGATATGTCTGCCTTCCTAACTGCTTGCCTGTCTATCTGTGTCTGTCTGCCTTCCTATCTGCTTGCCTGTCTATCTGTGTCTGCCTGCCTTCCTAACTGCTTGCCTGTCTATCTGTGTCTGTCTGCCTTCCTAACTGCTTGCCTGTCTATCTGTGTCTGTCTGCCTTCCTATCTGCTTGCCTGTCTATCTGTGTCTGCCTGCCTTCCTAACTGCTTGCCTGTCTATCTGTGTCTGCCTGCCTTCCTAACTGCTTGCCTGTCTATCTGTGTCTGCCTGCATGCCTGTCTGACTGTCTGTCTATTGATATGTCTGTCTTCCTAACTGCTTGCCTGTCTGTCTATCGATATGTCTGCCTTCCTTACTGCATGCCTGTCTGTCTGTCGATATGTCTGCCTTCCTAACTGCTTGCCTGTCTGTCTGTCTGTCTGTCAATATGTCTGCCTTCCTAACTGCTTGTCTGTCTGTCTGTCTGTCTATCGATATGTCTTCCTACCTAACTGCTTGTCTGTCTGTCTGTCTGTCTGTCTGTCTGTCTGTCTGTCTGTCTGTCTGCCTGTCTGTCTGCCTGTCTGCCTGTCTGTCTGTCTGTCTGTCTCTCTGTCTGTCTGTCTGTGGCAGAGAGGAGAGAAAGAGAGGAGGGAGGGAGAGCGAGAGGGAAAGCAAGGAGGGAGGGAGAGAAGGGGGAGTGTAAGGGAGGGTGAGAGGTGAGAGTGAGAGGGAAAGGGTGAAGGGGGAGGAGGAGAGAGAGGAGGGAGAGGGAGAGAGAGAGGCAACAGACAGACAGAGTTGGGAGAGAGGAGGGAGAGAGAGGGAGAGAGAGATGAGAAGAGGGAGCAGGGAAAGGAGGGATATAGAATGGAGGGGGAGGAGGGAGAGAGAGAAGATGTAGAGTGAGGGAAGGGGAGAGAGAGAGCGGGAGGGAAAGGCTAAAGGAGAGATTTGGAAGAGAGGAGGGAGAGGGAGAAAGATAACAGGAGGTGGAGGGGGGAGGGAAAGAAGGAGGGAGAGAGAAGGGAGGGGGAAAAGGGAGAGAGAAAGAAAGGGAGATTGAGAGAGGGGAGAGAGAGGGGGAGAGGGGGAGAGAGAGATGGAGAGGGGGAGAGATGGGAGAGAAGGTGAAGGGGGTGAAAGAAGGGGAGAGAGAGAAAAGAATGAGAGGGGGATAAAGAGGAGGTAGAGAGTGAGAGTGAGAAGTACATTAGATTAAAGAGAAAAATGTCAACCCTGTAATACTTATGTTTTCCCATTGACTGCAATGTACTGAGAAAAACATCAACCCTGTGACACTCATTTTTTCCCATTGACTGCAATGTATGAGAAAAACGTCACTCCTGTGACATTTATGTCTGCCTGTTATCTTTCCCTATTGACTGCAATGTATTGAGAAAAACGTCAGCTACTGTGACATTTTACATTTGGAAAAAACGTACCAAGATTAAGTTTTCCTATGATATCATGTTGCTATGTTATGGTATTTCCTTGAGAATAAATGTGTTTATGAAGTCAATGCCCATTTCCTGGACGACTTATCAGTGGTATTAGCGTATGGTTCTCATTAAACATGAAATAATGTTTTCAAAGAGATCCTCTTGTCTGTGTTTACAGATTTTCTTCACAGCTTGTTTTGCTTCCTACGCATATATCCTACAGCAAATCTGATTGTATCACAGCTTAGCTGACTTTTTCAACTTTCTGCCAACTCTGCTTCAGATAGAGAAAATTTGCATTAATTAGACAGGCTCTGTGAGTTGTAAGAATATGCTGCAGGATGAATATGAGAGTGAATTGGAAATACCAAACAACATTATTTCTCAAGCTTTGGCCAGACACATAAACAAGGACAGGAATAATGTTTGAGTAGTGGACAATGAACTTGTTGTAAGGTTCCATGTCAATAATGTGGCTTTTGCACCATGACCTTTGACTCTATGTGTGTGTCTATTTGTGTGCTGCTGCTTGTAGGTGTGAGTTGGGGGCCTAAGAGTTTCAAGAGTAAGATCCACATGTTAACACCACCTCTGATATTAGAAATGACAAAGAGATTCTAAGAATTTACACTCTGGTAATCCTTATATGTACATGTGTTCGGATCCAGAACATTTTACCGTGGTAAACATCAGTACCTGTGAGAGTGAAACACTCCTGTCCCTCTCTCTGGATGTTGTTCCCTCTTCGTCGACACACTGAATTATGCATGTGCCTCCTGGCTGCAAGAGAACGTACCTTCCAGCTACAAACAATTAACCACCTGACAGACTGGTGAAGGACTTAATTACGGAGTTAGCATCTCCCAGTGCAACAGATAGAAGGTTTTTAGACTACTTGCTAACAATGCAAACTGCAAACTCATACAGTAGTCCTATAGGCTCTCAGAGTTATTTGGGCTGACAATGAAACCCTAGCTACTGTACAGCTTATATCAAATGAAATATGTCATTTTGACATAGAATCCGCTCCCAAGTATGTCCTTTCATTTCATTTTAGGCATGTTTGAGCTGAAACCCCACACAATGTTATTAAAACCTGTCTCTCTCTGACATGCATTGTGCCTTTCAACATGTCTAAATTCACTGCACCTAAATCCATAATGCATGTTAATGTACATCTCAGTGAGCTACACGAGTCTACATTATGCTTTGATTATTCCACAAGCATAAATATCCCACCTGTGCCTGAGACATGTAACCATGGTGTGCCATTATGGGGCATTTAACTATGGACAACTTTATGATCATTATGGGCAGACTTAAGTGGTTAAAGCCAAATAGATTTTACTTAGGCCAAAATGTTTAGCAGTAGAACTGGCACTAACAGCCTTTTAATTCAACAGTCAATCTATACCGTAGTACAGGCATGTGCACAGATAGGGCACTACCTGTGCAGAGCACATTCCCCTTTGCCCTTCCAGTCTCCAAAGTGTCGCATTTTTCGGTGGTTATATGATCTCCCCCAAAATAGGCTTTTTTGTCATTTTTTTGTCATTTTTACTCTGAACCCACTGCCCGCAAGTTGATGTTAAATTCGTTGAAAATTTAAAATTTGGTCATTGATAAGTTGCTAAATTGGAATGCAGTGCCTGTACAGTGACATTCTATACATGATCATAATCTTGATGTGATTGGCCTGACTGAAACATGGCTTAAGCCTGATGAATTTACTGTGTTAAATGAGGCCTCACCCCCTGGTTACACTAGTGACCATACCCCCCGTGCATCCGGCAAAGGCGGAGGTGTTGCTAACATCTACGATAGCAAATTTCAATTTACAAAAAAAAAAACAATGACGTTTTCGTCTTTTGAGCTTCTAGTCATGAAATCTATGCAGCCGACTCACTCACTTTTTATAGCTACTGTTTACAGGCCTCCTGGGCCATATGCAGTGTTCCTTACTGAGTTCCCTGAATTCCTATCGGATCTTGTAGTCATAGCAGATAATATTCTAATTTTTGGTGACTTTAACATTCACATGGAAAAGTCCACAGACCCACTCCAAAAGGCTTTCGGAGCCATCATCGACTCAGTGGGTTTTGTCCAACATGTCTCTGGACCTACTCACTGCCACAGTCATACTCTGGACCTAGTTTTGTCCCATGGAATAAATGTTGTGGATCTTAATGTTTTTCCTCATAATCCTGGATTATCGGACCACCATTTTATTGCGTTTACAATTGCAACAAATAATCTGCTCAGACCCCAACCAAGGAGCATTAAAAGTTGTGCTATAAATTCTCAGACAACCCAAAGATTCCTTGATGCCCTTCCAGACTCCCTCTGCCTACCCAAGGACGTCAGAGGACAAAAATCAGTTAACCACCTAAATGAGGAACTCAATTTAACCTTGCGCAATACCCTAGATGCAGTTGCACCCCTAAAAATTAAAAACATCTGTCATAAGAAACTAGCTCCCTGGTATACAGAAAATACACGAGCTCTGAAGCAAGCTTCCAGAAAATTGGAACGGAAATGGCGCCACACCAAACTGGAAATCTTCCGACTAGCTTGGAAAGACAGTACCGTGCAGTATCGAAGAGCCCTCACTGCTGCTCGATCATCCTATTTTTCCAACTTAATTGAGGAAAATAAGAACAATCCGAAATTTATTTTTGATACTGTCGCAAAGCTAACTAAAAAGCAGCATTCGCAAATGGAGGATGGCTTTCACTTCAGCAGTAATAAATTTATGAACTTCTTCGAGGAAAAGATCATGATCATTAGAAACCAAATTACGGACTCCTCTTTAAATCTGGATATTCCTCCAAAGCTCCATTGTCCTGAGTCTGCATAAATCTGCCTGGACCTAGGATCAAGGGAGATACTAAAGTGTGCTAGCCTCCCTACACTGGCTTCCTGTTAAGGCAAGGGCTGATTTCAAGGTTTTACTGCTAACCTACAAAGCATTACATGGGCTTGCTCCTACCTATCTTTCCGATTTGGTCCTGCCGTACATACCTACACGTACGCTACGGTCACAAGACGCAGGCCTCCTAATTGTCCCTAGAATTTCTAAGCAAACGGCTGGAGGTAGGGCTTTCTCCTATAGAGCTCCATTTTTATGGAATGGTCTGCCTACCCATGTGAGAGACGCAGACTCAGTCTCAACCTTTAAGTCTTTACTGAAGACTTATCTCTTCAGTAGGTCCTATGATTAAGTATAGTCTGGCCCAGGAGTGTGAAGGTGAACGGAAAGGCTGGAGCAACGAACCGCCCTTGCTGTCTCTGCCTTGCCGGTTCCCCTCTTTCCACTGGGATTCTCTGCCTCTAACCCTATTACAGGGGCTGAGTCACTGACTTACTGGTGTTCTTCCATGCCGTCCATGGGAGGAGTGCGTCACTTGAGTGGGTTGAGTCACTGACGTGGTCTTCCTGTCTGGGTTGGCGCCCCCCCTTGGGTTGTGCCTTGGCGGAGATTTTGTGGGCTATACTCGGCCTTGTCTTCGGACGGTAAGTTGGTGGTTGTAGACATCCCTCCAGTGGTGTGGGGGCTGTGCTTTGGCAAAGTGGGTGGGGTTATATCCTGCCTGTTTGGCCCTGTCCGGGGGTATCATCGGATGGGGCCACAGTGTCTTCTGATCCCTCCTGTCTCAGCCTCCAGTATTTATGCTGCAGTAGTTTGTGTCGGGGGGCTAGGGTCAGTCTGTTACATCTGGAGTATTCTCTTGTCTTATCCGGTGTCCTGTGTGAATTTAAATATGCTCTCTCTAATTCTCTCTTTCTCTCTTTCTTTCTTTCTCTCGGAGGACCTGAGCCCTAGGACCATGCCTCGGGACTACCTGGCATGATGACTCCTTGCTGTCCCCAGTCCACCTGGCCATGCTGCTGCTCCAGTTTCAACTGTTCTGCCTGCGGCTACGGAACCCTGACATGTTCACCGGACGTGCTTGTTGCACCCTCGACAACTACTATGATTATTATTATTTGACCATGCTGGTCATTTATGAACATTTTAACAACTTGACCATGTTCTGTTATAATATCCACCCGGCACAGCCAGAAGAGGACTGGCCACCCCTCATAGCCTGGTTCCTCTCTAGTTTTCTTCCTAGGTTTTTGGCCTTTCTAGGGAGTTTTTCCTAGCCACCGTGCTTCTTTCACATGCTTTGCTTGCTGTTTGGGGTTTTAGGCTGGGTTTCTGTACAGCACTTTGAGATTTCAGCTGATATACGAAGGGCTATATAAATAAATTTGATTTGATTTGATTTGATGTCAGAGCGTTGGTGTCACGTGTGCTCCCTCTCCGGCCTCTAGGTCACCAGGCTGCTCGTTTTGGCGCACACCTGTCACCATTGTTAAGCGCACCTGTGCGTCATCAGACTCACCTGAACTCCATCACCTCCCTGATTACCTTCCCTATATATGTCACTCCATTTGGTTTCTTCCCAAGGCGTTATTGTTTCTATTCCTGTGTCAGTTCTGTGCGTTGTTTGTGTTTCTTACGTTGTGTTTATTTATTAAAACACTCACTCCCTGAACTTCTTCCCAACTCTCAGCGCACATCGTTACAGCTGGCTCTGAGCCTCACAGCGCTGTATGGGTTTGGACTGACAGCCGTTCTAAACTTGAGCACCGTGCACGATAAGATGCTCCCATCCCTCCCTCCCATTAAATCGGTTACTTTTGAGCTCTTGTTGTTGTCTGAGTGAGGGGAATGCTGTAAATCGAGTCGAAAGATGAGATGTTGTTCTGAAAGATGAGATGTTGTTCTGAAAGATGAGACATTGAGGATTATAATAAATACCACTGACGTCATACAAGCAAGCCACACACTCGGGTGTCCAATTGTGCACATCACATTTCCTTATTTGAAAACTCATGTAATGTACAGTATCAACGTTTATGATCACAATGTTTGATCCACAGTTACAAGGATGATACACGTTATAGTTTGGGTTGTCCTGAACAGATGTTCGTCGTATTGTGAAGAACATTAGCCGCGGAACACGCACTTGAATATACTGATGACTTCATTCCTTCCGCACCAAAATTACAATCCGTTTGTCTGAAGTGCCTTGTGAAAGCCTAACACTGTAATATCGTATTTTATAACTTCGCTAGCCTTGTTGGCAATAGAATAAGCGTTTAAATTATGCCCACCTGACCCAGATTGCGATTTATAATTGCACGTTTTTGTATTATGTAAACAACAATAGTAATTGTGTGAAGGTGGGGACAAAGGGCTGTGTTCAAAACAAAAAACTTCAAGTGTGCTTGCTTCAGTTCCTCAACGGCAAAGTTAGAATAACTCGAAAAGGCTTTTTCCATGTCATTAAAGTGCATAGAAATGACTTAGAAATTGTGCACAGTTTGGAGAGGTTTGTGACCACTTGGGGACATCGGTTAGACCGCTCACTCAAACCCTTGTCATCTTTTTTTCTTATGTTACACCCACCCCAACATTTCAATGAATTTTCTTATTAAGTTAATGAATGTATCCATAGTATTTCTTTATTTCATATTGACAAATGCTGTGAAAAGTACAGTAAATGTTTGGATTGAGTCTTGTGTCAGGTGAACTGTACATTGATCTGGTGCTGGTACTCCCTGTACTGTATATATTTCCATTCTTGTGTGTTTTATTCCGCATGTGTTACTATTTTTTTTTTTTATAATATATTTTTTTGTCTGCATCGTTAAGTAGGGCTCGTAAGCAAGAATTTCACAGTTAAGTCTACACCTGTTCTGTGCATGTGACAAATCAAATTATTTTAGGGGGGTGCCATTTTTTTTGTTTGAGTACATATCCCCCAAAAGGTCTGTGCACGGCCCTGCCATAGTATAATTTACCTAGTCTGGCCTTACTGCTATTGGTCTTATTATCACATATTTCTGCACAAAAAAAACTGCTTTCAAGTACTTCTGTAAAACTATATAGGATGAAAACGTCAAATGATCAAGCAGAAATTAATGTGACATGCAATTTCAATAGAGCCTGAGCAACCACTAGCTGGCATGTGAAGGGAAGCAAACTAATTCACAACTCTTTCTCTGAGTCACTGGGGTCAACACACAGTCAGAACGCACCTGAGACCGACAGCTGTGTTGGCACTGAGCGAGCCGGGCGTTGTGGAGCGTTCTGGAGTGTTGGAGCACACTGCACGGTTTGAAAAGAAAAGCTTCGCTTCAATTATGCATGTCTCCTAATGAGGGGCTTGCGTTGTAGACTCCAGTGCTCACATATGCATCAATGGCAAATCATTCCTCTGCACACCATACACTTTAAAAAATATATTTCTGGTCCGATTCCCTCCCTTCTCGTTTTACAACCCGTAAGATGTGAGTGTTCGAATTACATGCAATCGTTCTGTGGAAAGTGTTTTAAAGGCCAAGTGCAGTAAAAAAAAGAGATTCCTGTGTTTTATATATATTTCCACATTATAAGGTTGTAGTAATGATATGAAAATGATGATAATGCCCTTTTCATGTAAGAGCTGTTTGATGGCGTTTTGGCCTGCCTGATGACATCACCAGGCGGTAAATTAGTTAATATGTCAACAAGAAAGAGCGCTTCAACCCTCTCTGCCAATAACAGCTAGTTTTTTTTCCCCTCCCCATTCAGACCACTCCCAGAGTCCTAACAAAATTATTTATTGTGAAATTGCTCTTTGCTAAAAAGCAATTTTTGTTTATTTTTGACCATTTTAATTGAAAACATTCATAGTAAGTTACTTAATTGTTACCCAGAAATAATTTGATATTTAGATAAAAACAGCTGCATTGGACCTTTAACTTGTTCTCTCAATGGCTCAGAAGCTGGGGGAACAGGAAGTAACTTCTTGAAGTACTTTCTGACTCAGCTGCTGCAGCATGAGGTCAAGTTATGGTCTATTGTGCAGACACACCCACATTGTTCCCCACTTTTTGATTTTGACAAATAGCATGAGGCATTTGATGTTTAAGTCACTCGTGCTTGCAGATGCAGTTTTGGCTTTTACACCGAGTACACCTTGACAACATAATAAAACAACATTGCTGTGCTGTTCTGCTAAAAGACTCTCAACAATAAACTGCCACACTTCATACTGCCAATGTCAGTTGTTATAGAGCTCTTAACCCACTAAAGCAAAGAATGGAATGTATGGAACTGTTGTTTGTCCCATATTTATCCTCTGTCTACAGTTATAGTCTAGCAAATCAAATGGGATTACTTAGATACAACTTTCATAAAATCCTATCTATATCATGGCTTAAGAATTCTGATCTGCCTGAGCCCTCAATCAGGCAATGACATTCAAACAATGAGAGTCCAGCAGCAATGAAAGGGCATAGAATAATACCACTGTTTGGTATCCAATAGGAAGCATTGATTCTGACGCCAAATTTTGAGTGCTGTTTAACAATTTGGATCAAGTGTCAGCAGGTGCGCAACTTTCACTGGGTACGGGGGGGACATTGTAATGTGCTACAAAACACGGCAACAGTGTGCTTTAGGACCTACACCTCTGTGCGTCCGGGTAGGTTGTTTGGAGGATTTATCCAACTGCATATAATATAAATAAAAAATAATAGTTATGTCCCCCCTACTTCTAAAACCAAAGTTGTGCCCCTGAGTGTCAGTGTTTCATTTATTAACCTCTTAGATGTAAAGTCCCCTGTTTTGGGGACCACCGTGGTTCTGGTACCGCTTCCAACTGACGTTTTCGCTTATAAATGTGAAGCAGGATGTCAAATCTGACACCACTTGAAGCTGGGATGTCCCTCCTACCATTTCATTCGCTCTTCCGACTGTCCATCAACTCCTGGCCTGGAATCCTTACATCGTAACGCAGCAGGAGAGTGTGGCTTCGTAGCTATAGGCCATTCAGAGATCGATTTATAGCAACTAATCTAAAATAATTAATAGATTTTAAACCAAAAACACTTTCTGCTTGTCATAGATGGACAAGATTAATATGAGATGAAAGGCCAGATTCCTAACGAGTTCAGGAAGCCAAGCTAGAGCTCTGAGAGATGTTCACAGTTTTGAGGGCAAACGTTTTGATCAAGAGAGACCTTCTTTTTTTTAAATGTAATTTCTATTTCACTTTTATTTAACCAGGTAGGCCAGTTGAGAACAAGTTCTCATTTACAACTGTGACCTGGCCAAGATAAAGCAAAGCAGTACGACAAAAAACAACAATACAGAGTTACACATGGGATAAACAAACGTACAGTCAATAACACAATAAACAAATCTATATACAGTGTGTGCAAATGTAGTAAGATTAGGGAGTTAAGGCAATAAATAGGCCATAGTGGCAAAATAATTAAAATGAATCATTAACACTAGAGTGATAATTGTGCAGTAGATGATGTGCAAGTAGCGATACTGGGGTGCAAAAGAGCAAAAATAAAAAACAAGTCAAGGATCAGTAGGATAGTTCGTTTTACGAGGGTATGTTTAGCAGCATGAGTGAAATATATATATGGTAAATATGTACTTTACAGTTATAAGGATGGTGAAATCTTAGTTAGTTAATAGTTTTATAAATGTATTATACAATAGAGAAAAAATATAAGTCATTTGAAGCCTTATTCATACAGTTTTGTTGAATAGGAAATACATAATATAAAATATTAAATATTTTCATATTTTTATCATATTTGTACTGTGTACTTGAGCTTGTGTCCTCAAAAGTGACTACACCTCAGCAATTTATAAAGCATTTTACCAGAAAGGTGAGATTTTAACCTTTCTTGGAGTATGCAGCATTACTAGTTATTGTTTATGGCCCTCTCATGATAAATAATTACCTTTGGGGATTACGTAGATTACAATTAGTTACATTTAAGATGAAACAAGAACGATAAATATAAACATTGAATAATAGCCTATGTAAACAGCTAAATTAATTCAAGAACATATCTATGTAAGCCATGTTTGAACAATGAGGATTGTATTTCTGCTTTGCCTGCAGAATAAGTCGCAGACACCAAAAGTCGCAGACATCAGTTACACCCAAAACATTAGGGATAAACATATTGTACAACTATCTCTGATACAAGCAAACCCAGTTGTCCAAATAACTCAGCAGAACACACTGAGTATACCAAACATTAAGAACTCCTTCCTAATATTGAGTTGCATCTCCTTTGCCTTAATTAGTCGGGGCATGAACTCTAACAAGGTGTCGTGGGCGTTCCACAGGGATGCTGGCCTATGTTGACTCCAATGCTTCCCAGAGTTGTGTCAAGTTGGCTGGATGTCCTTTGGATGTTGGACCATTGTTGATACACACGGGAAACTGTTGAGCATGAAAACCCAGCAGCATTGCAGTTCTTTTTCATTTTAATTTAACTAGGCAAGTCAGTTAACCTCTCTGGGAAATGTGGGATGCTAGCATCCCACCCGCGGGACACACTATTCAACAGCCAGTGAAATAGCAGGGCGCCAAATTCAAAACAACAAAAATCTCATAATTCAAATTTCTCAAACATTTAACTATTTTACACCATTTTAAAGATGAACTTCTTGTTAATCCAACCACATTGTCCGATTTCAAAAAGGCTTTACGGCGAAAGCATAGCATTAGATTATTTTAGGACAGCACCTAGACAAGAAAAACCACACAGCCATTTTCCAAGCAAGGAGAGGCGTCACAAAAACCAGAAATGCAGCTACAATTAATCATTAACCTTTGATGATCTTCATCAGATGGCACTCATTGGACTTCATGTTACACAATACATGTATGTTTTGCTCGATAAAGTTCATATTTATATCCATTGGCGTGTAATGTTCAGAAATGTTTTGCCTCCCAAAACTTCCGATGAATGAGCACATCAATTTACAGAAATACTCATCATAAACGTTGATAAAATATTAAACTGTTATTCAAAGAATTATAGATACATTATCCTTAATTAATGCAACCGCTGTCAGATTTCAAAAAAACTTTACGGCGAAAGTACACTTTGCAATAATCTGAGTACAGCGCTCAGAGACTAAACCAAACCCGCCATTTTGTGGAGTCAACAAAACTCAGAAATAACATTATAAATATTCACTTACCTTTGATGATCTTCGTCGGAAAGCACTCCCAGTTCCCCAGTAAATGTTCATTTGTTTCGATAAAGTCCAAATACCTTCTTTTTTGTTCATGCGTTCGGTAGAGTACTCCAAATACACTGTGCTCGCGCAGTTAAGTTTAGATGAAAAGTCAAAAAAGTTATACAGTTCGTAGAAACATATCAAACGATGTATAGAATCAGTCTTTAGGATGTTTTTATCATCAATCTTCCATAATATTCCAACCGGACGATTCCTTTGTCTTCAAAAAAGAAAAGGAACACAGCTAACTCTCATGGGAGTGCGCGCCACTGAGCTCATTTCATTTTCTCACTCATCTACTTCCAGGAGCTCTTATTCTCGCCCTATTCACAGTATAAGCATGAAACAACGTTCTAAAGACTGTTGACATCTAGTGGAAGCCTTAGGAAGTGCAAAATGAACCCTAAGTCACTGTATACTGGATAGGGAATCACTTGAAAAACAACAGACCTCAGTTTTCCACACTTCCTGGTTGGATTATTCTCAGGTTTTTGCCTGCCATATGAGTTCTGTTATACTCACAGACATCATTCAAACAGTTTTAGAAACTTCAGAGTGTTTTCTATCCAAATATACTAATAATATGCATATCCCGAGTAGCAGGCGGTTTAATGTGAGCACGTCATTCATCTGAATTTCCGAATACTGCCCCCTGTCACTAAAAAGTTAAGAACAAATTCTTATTTACAATGATGGCCTAGAAACAGTGGGTTAACTGCCTTGTTCAGGGGAAGAACAACAGATCTTTACCTTGTCAGCTTGGGGATTCAATCTAGCAACCTTTTGGTTACTGGCTCAACACTCAACCACTAGGCTACTGCCGCCCCAGTTCTTGACGCAAACCAGTGCGCCTGGCACCTACTACCATATCCCGCTCAAAGGCACTTCAATCTTTTGTCTTTCCCATTCACCCTCTGAATGGCACACATACACAATCCATGTCTCAATTGTCTCAAGGCTTAAAAACCCTTCTTTAACCTGTCTCCTCCCCTTCATCAACACTAATTGAAGTGGATTTAACAAGTGACATCAATAAGGGATCATAGCTTTCACCTGGATTCACCTAGTCAGTCTATGTCATGGAAAGAGCAGGTGTTTTAATGTTTTGTATACTTTTTTATACCAATGAATTCAAAATAGCATCACTGCCAACTAGATTTTCCATCCTGGTAATTTATAATAACATGCTACATGTGAGTGTGACAGAGAAGGCTGAAAATAAAAGCAAAGTTAAATTTTCTGTTATTTTTATGATACGTTAGTAATATTCATTAGTGCACTTACTCTATTTTATCATGCCAAGTTCTTGATCAGTCGGATCGGCATGCATCTGGCCTTGCCACCTCGGCGATTTGATTTGATTTGATTTTATTTGGATCTCTTTTAGTCCCCATTTGGACTAATCTTCCAAGAGTCCTTAAATATTAAAATACAATTTATATACGAACACATTTTCACATATAACACACTATTACAAACATACATAATATACTAACGTAATAAAAATAAATAATCAATCTAAAAAATATGAATTCTTCATCTACTGTAATCCCACAACATTTCTGTGTATTAAATTTAAATTGTTTTAAAATAATGTTTAAATGTATATATTGAAAGGTTTCTGGTTTGCTCAGTTAATTTATTCCATTTCTTTATTGCTCTAAATCGAAATGTTCTTTTGCCTATTTCTCTTTTCTGTCTGGATAACGCATAGATGGTGGACAATCTATTCCTAGTATTTACGGAATGTCTGTCTCTTACCAACTGATTGCCGTTGTGAATTGTACTTGGCCGTTTTAAATGATGTATATTATGAAATAAAATAAGCATGTTTTTTTCAATTATCTTGTCGATTGATGACCAACCAAGAACATTGCGTATGACTGCAACAGAAAAACCATATCTCCACCGTAAAACAATCCTTGCTGCTTTGTTCTGTGCAATCTGCAGCCTCCTAACTTCACTTGATGATGCATTTCCTGAGACCACAGAACAGTAGTTCACTTGACTCTCAATTAAAGCTTGTGTTATTTGCTTAAGAATTTTTCCTGGTAAATATTTAGCTATCCTTCTGATTATGCATGCTGTTTTAATATTTTTTTACATAGATTAGTTATTTGAGATGACCATGATAAGCAGTTGTCTAGCTGCACTCCTAATAGTTTGGTTTCTGCCACTTCTTCAATTTGTACTCCTCCCATACTTAATTGTATCCCATGCTGTTTTGGCCTTTTCCTAGTGGAACAGACCAACATAACTTTGGTTTTCTTGGTGTTTAAAACAAGTTTATTCTGGCAAACCCACTCCCTAATATTCTCCAAATCTCCTTGTAAAGCTTGCTGTACCTGTTGAACCGATTGTCCTGCTGCATAAATTGTAGTATCATCTGCAAATACAGTAGCTTGAGTTTCAGCTAGGGCATAGGAAAGGTCGTTGGTATATATTAAATAAAGAAGTGGCCCAAGGCAGCTGCCCTGCGGTATTCCACAGTTTAAAGCATGAGGGGAAGAAAATGAACCATTGATATAGGTGGACTGTTTCCTGTCAGTTAGATATGACTGTACCCAATTCAATGCTACCTCCTTAAAACCATAATGCATTAATTTTGTCAAAATTATCTCATGATCCACTAAATCAAATGCTGCACTGAAATCTAAAAATAGTACCCCCACAAACTTGCCATTATCCATAGCATTGAGCCACTGGTCAGTCATGTCAACCAATGCAGTGGTAGTGGAATGATTTTTGCGATAAGCATGCTGATTGGCTGTAATCAGATCATTATTTTCCATGTACTCCCATATTTGTCTACTCACAATACCCTCCAATATCTTACTGAGTGTAGGGAGTAGACTAATTGGTCGACTATTGGCAGGAGTAGCGGGTTCTTTGCAGTCTTTTGGAATAGGACAAAGTTTAGCATGCTTCCATACATTTGCAAACATCCCCTTTTCCAGTGACCAATTAAATATGTATCTCAGTGGAACTGCAATCTGGGGAGCAGCACAGCGAAGCAAAAAATTGTCCATAAGATCATAACCTGTAGATTTCCCATCAGGTAATGACTTCATGCGATGGTGTGTGTAATTTCAAGGTTTCTCTCTCAATCAAATATCTGGCTTTGCTCTCAACTTCCAAGTGCTGACAATTAACATGGTCCCTGGGGAAGGTGTGGAAAATATGAAGGATCCAGATTATGATGCCGTAAATCTGCTCAGCGTTTTTTCCAGGTTCTGAAAGAGCTGATTTATGCTGACATAGTTGCCAACATGCTTCTGAGCATTAACTACTTTAAAAACCTAATGTACTAAATCTAATGTGCAACCATTCACCATCCCACACCACCATCTGAACTTCAATTCTAAGTCGGCTCTAGTCTGGAGTAACAGCAGATGAGGAGAACATGAAAACGTCTGATGTTATTAGCTTCCAACTCGGGGAGTTCCTTACATGAAGCACACACACTGCATTCCATTCCATCACAGGGAATGAAGAGAACCTGGCCTTGACTGTTTTCTTTGGATTCAGCGAAGTGAGTGGTAGTACCCTGAACATCATCAGTGAAAGCCTGGCTGTGTCCAAGTCATTGCATCCACCCTCCACTCCTCTTGCTGGTCAAATAAAGAGAGGGAGGATGGAGTGACACTCCAGTTTTCCAGCTCTAAACAGTGAGTCACTGTTTCTGCTCAATGGCTCCTCAACATGTAGGATAACTCATCTGGATGATCACATTTACATTCACTGCGTTCCCTCTCTTTCTCCTTCTGACTTTTCCCCCCTAGACTCTTAGAAAAAAGGGTTCCAAAAGGGTTCTTGGGCTGTCCCCCCATAGGAGAACACTTTTTGGTTCCAGGTAGAACACTTTTTGGTTCCAGGTAGAACCTGTTTGGGTTCCATGTAGAACCCTCTGTGGAAAGACTTCTACATGGAACCCAAAAGGGTTCTACCTGGAATCAGAAAAGGAACCCTTTAAGGTTCTAGATAGCACATTTTTTTATAAAAGTGAACGGTTCAGCTTTTTTTCTATGCAGATTAGAATACTGTAAGTCTGATCTTGGAATATCACAGAATAGATATACACTAACAACTGAAAGCAGTGCTTCCCATCCCCCCATATGGTATGCTATGGCTGACTGGACATGGGAAAATATTTCCTGTTAATTTCACATCCAACCTTGCTGTTCTCAGAGAAATGTGGAGAGTCAACATCCCTATCACAGAAGTAAAGAGGCAGTGCTTCTGACATGAAGGATCACTTTATGCTCAGCATACATAGACAAAAAGTGTCAGTGACTAAAGGACTTGAGGCAAACTTGTCTGCTTTTAATTCAGCCCCTTCCCTCTGCTGAGGACCTTTTTATTGGAAGACTGCAAGGAAGATCAACTAGCCAAACAGCACTATTCGGTTACAGGTAGAACCCTTTCTGGTACCTGGTACTACAAGGAACCCAAAAGGGTTCTTCTACCTGGAACCAAAAAGGGTTCTGCAAAGGGTTCCTCTATGGGGACAGCCGAAGAACCCATTTAGGTTTAGATAGCACCTTTTTTACTAAGAGTGTATTTATACACTGGAAAGAAATCATGGCTGAATTTCAAATGTGCTTCCTGGGTCTCCTGTAGGATGTTTCCATTTCTATACAAGGGAGAACATGCTTTATGCAGCTCCTGGGCAGTGGCGGATGTAGGTATAGGCGACATGGGCACCCGCCCAAGGCGGCATCTTGCTAGGGGCGGTATGGGCCACCCACACCCAAAAATGTGGAATGGTGATATTTGCGCGATCGGTTTTCTATTGCTTATCTGCACATCACATTAATGATATCATGTCACCGTGTGGGACTGTGGGTCAGTTAACCTTGTCGGAGTGGACGCCCTGATTCTAGTTTCTGAGCTAGGCAGGCTACTGCCTGGGAAGGTTCCCACTCAGAAGTACAAGGTGGGGAGGGGGGTGGGGGTAGGTTGACCTCAGGTCTCCCCACTGGAAGCCCGAGGTAGGGGGAGTGGGGGAATCTATCAAATAGCGCACCTCTAACTTTGTACAGTACTAATGCAATTAGTAAAATTGGGGGGGGGGGGGGGGGGGGGGTTCGCCCAGGGAGCCATACAAACTAGAACCGCCACTGCTCCTGGGAATACTGGATCTTAGGTGCCTGTGCTGCTGCTAGTTCCACTCGATTACCTCAGCTCAAACTGCTGCAGTTATTTCAACAGCCCCTCTGTTCGCATATCACCATGAAAACAGAGTAAATGCATCAAGGTGAGGCATACTAAGCGCACGTGTGTGCATGTTTGAAAACACACATCAGGGAGTTGCCTCTTGACAAAACCAGCTGCAGATAATTATTTTTGTATCATGTTTTGGAGATTGTAAAGTGGGGGGGACTTGGCAACGGTCCAAGGAGGGGAGAAATGAGTTCAGAGTGTCTGGACCACTTTGTTCTCCCTCTCCTCTATTTATTCCTGGAGTGTAGAGTTTGATTTATTTCACAGTCCCCTGGACGTTTATAGGGACCCGTGGATCTGAAAGGCTGTATCTGGTACGTTTACACCGCAATATAATTTCACAATACAAAATACAAAATAGTTTTAAATCAGTTTGTCATGCAAGTCCTTCTCTCAACCATTTCCCAACTGGCATCTTTTTTAACTACTGTATGGGTTGCCAGGAATATGCATACTCCCAATTACATAGGAGCCAAACAAAATGCCAACTAGGGTCCAATTGTCTTGCAACCCTAGGGGGGACAGATTTGTTAGAATTTAATTTGTATTCATGATCAACCACAAAATGGAAAGCCAAAGACACTATCAAAGTTTCTGAAATTAATAAATTTGCAGCCCATGGATGTGTTATTAATAAGAGATTGTGCTGTATAAGTGCAATGCATTGCAGGATTCTGTAATGTAATGAATGTTAATCCGACTGCCTTGTTTGGAAAGCTACAGTACATTCTCTCCATGCAGCTCTCTATACGCACACACCTTGACATTTTCTTTCTTATCTCTGTTATTTTGTCTTACCACAACAAAAAACATCTTAATTAAAAAGTGGGCTGTTTTATTATGAAAAACCACAACCTTGACTCTCAAGGACAGTATAATACGCACAGTTCAATTCTGTATTTGTTTCATTAATATTTATTAGAAGCACGAGGAAGAAATCTGAGAATAAGCAGAAAGAAGCTTGCCACAGTCCATGTTGTTTATCAGTGCAGTAATGTAATTAGTCTTTGGTTGAACAGTCTCTTTTCCATTCCCCTAGCGGTTACCCAATAGAGGTGACAGAGCCAAGCAGCCTGCAGTGAGACTAAACTACAGGGCCCTGTGAAACAAACAATACATAGTTGCCCACTGCTCCACACCTCTTTTAATGATCAGAAAAGGACATGGGCTGAAATGTGGAAACATGGGCTACAGGCTTAGGGAGCCCATCAGTGTACAGGATGGATGGTCAGTGTTGTGTGAAGTGAATGGACTGACGGATCAATGGTGTGGGATGGAGACATGGATGCAGCCAATTAAGCCAATGTGATTACCCATGTCACACTCTGCTGAGGGGACGTGTGCAACCTCACAGTCAGGATAATTCAATTGGAGACTATCGATTGTATTGACAGGGTTGTCAGTGGGGAATCATTATTGTGGCAGGTCCCAACTTCTGTTAAGTGACATTTAAAGGGGTTTTAATCTTGTTGATTGTCTCAGTGACCATTTTCCAGTGTGTGTTCCCATGACAAATTGAATGAATCTTCATGATGATTTATGACCACCACTTATAACAACTCTCATAACACTGTTATGAAATACACTTGAGCACTGTCAGTAGCATGCTTGTCATATTTCTCTCTCATTTTGAAGAGGCAGTAATTGTGGGATTGATTGCTTGTTTGTTATGGGGTGTTATGGGGCTGATTCCGACCAGAGTCAAGCGAGCATAAATGGAATGTAATTCCTGATCTGTTTCACCTGTCTTTGTGCTTGTCTCCACCTCCCTCCAAGTGTCGCCCATCTGCCTCATTATCCCCTGTGTATTTATACCTGTGTTCCCTGTTTGTCTGTTGCCAGTTTGTCTTGTCTTGTCAGGTCTTACCAGCATGCTTTCCCGTCTTCTTGTTTCTCAAGGTCTGTTTCCTAGTTTTTCCTGGTTCTGACCATTCTGCCTGCCCTGACCCCGAGCCTGCCTGCCGTCCTGTACCTGCCTGACTTTGACCTGATCACAAACCTCTGCCTGTCCTCGACCTGCCCTTTGCCTTCCCCGTCTTTAAATTAAATGATCAGAAAACTGTACTATCCGCCTCCTGTGTCTGCATCTGGGTCATATCCTGAGTCTTGATACACCATGCTCAAAGGCATATTCAATATCCATGTAACTTATTATGTGATTTGTTAAGCACATTTCTACTCCTGAATTTATTTTGGCTTGCCATAACAAAGGGGTTAAATACGTTGACTGAAGGCATTTCAGCTTTTAATTTTAAATGAATTAGTAAAAATGTCTAAATACATCATTGCTCTTTGACATTGTGGGGTATTGTGTAGATTCATTGACACATTCTACATTTAATCCTTTTTAACCCTCCTACTGTGTTCTGGTCAAATTGGACCGATTTACAAGTTTTGTCTCTGAAAAACTTTGTTAAATTAACATCTGATTGTCATAAGGTTCCATGACTTTGTCCACACAGGGCATCTGAACACCAAAATACATTTTGATGATTTTCATTGAATTTTGGGTGTTTTATTTCACTTTTGTACACCTGTGTACCGGTCATTAGAAATGAATGGGTGAGACTACAATTAGTGTATAAAATTTAATTCAGGCACATGCCCATTCATCAGATGGACACACTTCCTCTCCCAGTCCCCCACATGCATGTATGTTTGAGCACACACACACCTCACTCCCCTTCTTGGCTTCCATGGCAACCCCCACGGGAACCTTTCCCCAATAGAATCTTTCCCCCACGGGAACCACACCTGTTGGCATTCTCACAAACAATCGCAACATTGTTTCAATAATATATAGAACTTTTCTCGCAGTTCTGGTATATAAAGCTTTTTTGAGGTCTTGCTCACAATTCATTCTGTGGCAGCACAATGACCAAACGGTATACTGTATGTGAGGCTGTTGATCATATCTTTGATCATAACACTGGTGAGGAGTAGTCTGTGATAAATAGCACAATATGTTTCATCTGAGTATTTGTTATAGTCAAAATAATCCATACATTATGCTTTTTTTATTCAAAAAACGAGTTGTATGAGCTCAGGTCAATGAGGCCTACAGGCCATACATAGCAAATAGAAGTTCAAAACTTGTAATGTTCACAAGAACTTAAGTTGATAAAAAGATCTAACACAACATTAGGTGATAATATATATAGTTTTATAGATTTATAATCAGCTATAATGGGGCGGTCATTTTGGACCGGGAACACAGAACAATTAGCATGAAACAAACACAACAGGAGGTTTAAATTAAGGCCTTAAGTTAAGGGGTGTAAATACTTTCTGAAGGCACAGTAAATGACACTCGTTCTACATCTATTTTACCTCTTAATTGCTGGAGACAAATATGATACCAGTCAACTGTCAGCAAAAATGAACCATATCAACTTTCCCACAGTAAAGTTTACGAAATTATGTGCCATTATGCATACTTTTTATTGTACGGCCTTTTAACTTGCAGAGATGGGCTCTCTCGAATGTCTTAATTTGTCACGCCTGATCCCGCTTCCCCTCTCTGGTGCTCGAGAGCCTCAGCCTGCCCTTCATTACGTACACCTATCACCATCATTACGCGCATCAGCGCTCATTGGACTCTGCTGGACTCCTTCACGTTGTTGATTTCCCCCTCTATCTCTGTTTGTTCCTCAGTTTTGTTCCCCGTGTCAGCATTATTGTCGTCATGTCATTTTGTTCCCCCTGTCCAGGCGCTGTTCTTGTTTTGTTTGATGTCCGTTTTCCATTAAATGTTCACTCCCTGTACTTGCTTCTCGTCTCCAACGTCGGTCCTTACATAATTATAGACTGCTCAGACTTTCTCTGTCTCCTATTTCTTTCATGTTAAATATTAGTCACTATCAGTATCGACCATTAGAAGGTCTAATAACCACACATATTCAACTGCCAATTTACTGTTAGTTGCCTATTATTATCATTCTATTTAATTACATTGTTTTGTTTACCTTCCTTTGCTTCCTCTGTAAACGGCATCATGGCCGAGTTGTTATTACTGAGGATCATTAGTAACTGAAAAAAAGGTGCTATCTAGAACCAAAAAGGGTTCCTCGGCTGTCCCCATAGGAGAACCCTTTGAAGAACCCCTTTTTAATTCCATGTACAACCCTTTTTGTACCATGTACAACCCTTTTGTGTTCCATTTGGAACCCTTTCCAGAGAGGGCTCTACATGGAACCCAAATTAGTTCTACATGGAACCAAAATGGGTTCTATCTGGAATCAAAAAGGGTTCCGCTATAGGGACAGCTGCAGAACCCTTTTGGAACCCTTTTTTAAAAGAGTATAATAAATCGTTATGGAGCAGAGCTCAGGCCAAGCCATAACCGTTTGAACCCGACGCATGAAGTAATACTTGGCTTTGTCATCACACAGTTCCATGGTTGGTGCAGGCAATAGATGAGGGTATAGTCTACTATTGTACACTATTCTCCTTACAGTAATTATATGTACACTAATCTTCTAACATTACCATGGGCTGAAGAACTGAATGTGGTAATTTTCAGAATGAATCAAACCACCTTTCTTTCGTACGTACGTAAAGGCTCTCCAAACATGCTATTTATAAATCATAAACACTTTCCTAAACCAAAATAACCTACAAGATCAGAATATTTTTTAATCTACCAATTGGTGCTGAAATGGAGACGATTATGCATATATGTACATGGCTTTCTGAACACATTCTCTCGATATACAGTTTTCTAGTGAGTCTGTCCACAAAATTCTAACTAAAAAGTACACCGTATTTTAAGGCATGGCTTAAGATAAATGTACAAAAAAGGATGTTAGCCAGCAAGTGAAGCGTTTACAGATGAGTGCTCAAGGTAGCCATACCGGCAAAGCGCTTTACGCAACTGAATAGAGTAAGTCTGAGAAGTGCGTAGAAAAGGTGTTGGCAAGAAGGGCATAAATTCCAAAATCCAAATGAGATTATCATATTTTTTGAAGTTCAGTGTCACATGCCACTTTTCTCCTTGTGTATATCTAATCAAACTGCATTAAAGAAGTATGTTTTGTTGAGGGACTCTTAAAATGGCCGTTCGTTATCAATTTCATGCCAAGAAAGCAGGAACATTTTCTGAACTTTGAAAATAGCTTCTCTGGCTTCTGCCTGACAGCGCAACAACATTGTTTCTAATTCATTGTTTTTGTACCTTTTGATTCATTTTCACAAAGGCTTTGTACAGGACTTTAATGGTTCTCTGCTCTATTTAATCCATTCCTGTAGATTGTTGAGATGTGCAGAGGATAAGAGCTAAGTCTCCCAGAGCTAGGTATAAGAAGAAAAATGCCTCTCACTTTTACTGTTCAAAAAGTTGCAGGTCAAACAGTATCCATCAGAATGGAGATAAATCTCTACAACTATGATCAACTAAGATATAAACACAGCATGTAAAGTGTTGGTCCCATATATCATGAGCTGAAATTAAATGAAAAATGAAAAATGAAATAAAAGATCCCAGAATTTTTCCATACGCAAAAGAAAAAGTAGATTTCTCTCAAATTGTGTGCACAAATTTGTTTACATTCCTGTTAGTGAGTACTTATCCTTTGCCAAGATAATCCGTCCACCTGACAGGTGTGGCATATCAAGAAGCTGATTAAACAGCATGATCATTACACAAGTGTACCTTGTGCTACAGACAATAAAAGGTCACTCTATAATGTGCAGTTTTGTCACACAACACAATGCCACAGATGTCTCAAGTTTTGAGGGAGCATGCAATTGCCATACTGACTGCAGGAATGTCCACCAGAGCTGTTGCCAGTGAAGTGAATGTTAATTTCTCTATCATAAGCCACCTCCAACATCATTTTAGAGGATTTGGCAGTACATCCAACCGGCCTCACAGCCGCAGACCACGTGTAACCACGCCAATCCAGGACCTCCACATTCAGCTTCTTGTCCTACAGGATCATCTGAGAGCAGCCACCCAGACAGCTGATGAAACTGTGGGATTGTCCAAACAAAGAATTTCTTCACAAACTGTCAGAAACTGTCTCAGGGAAGCGCATCTGCGTGCTCGTCGTCCTCACCAGGGTCTTGACCTGAATGTAGTTCTGCATGGTAACCGACAGCAGTGAGCAAATGCTTACCTTCGATGGCCACTGGCACGTTGGTGAAGTGTGCACTTCACAGATGAATCCTGGTTTCAACTGTACTGGGCAGATGGCAGACAGCGTGTATGGCGTTGTGTGGGTGAGTGGTTTGCTGATATCAATGTTGTGAACAGAGTGCCCCATGGTGGAGGTGGTGTTATGGTGTGGACAGGCATAAGTTAGCAACAACAAACGCAGTTGGCAATTTGAATGTACAGAGATAGAATGACGAGATCTTGAGGCCCATTGTCGTGCCATTCATTCGCCGCCATCACCTCATGTTACAGTATGATAATGCACAACCCCATGTCGCATGGATCTGTACACAATTCCTGGAAGCTGAAAATGTCTCAGTTCTTCCATGGTTTGCATACTCATCAGACATGTCACCCATTGAGCATGTTTGGGATGCTCTGGATCAACGTGTATGACAGCATGTTCCAATTCCTGCCAATATACAGCAACTTTGTACAGCCATTGAAGAGGAGTGGGACAACATTCCACAATCAACAGCCTGATGAGCTCTATGCGAAGGAGATGTGTCGCCCTGCATGAGGCAAATGGTAGTCACACTAAATACTGACTGGTTTTCATATAAACGCCCCTACCTTTTTTATAAGGTATCTGTCACCAACAGCTGCATATCTTTATTCCCAGTCATGTGAAATCCATAGATTAGGGCCTAATGAATTCATTTCAATTGACTGATTTCCTTATATGAACTGTAACTCAGTAAAATCTTTGAAATTCTTGCATGTGTCACAGAATGTCGTACTCGTTGCTGAAAATGTCATACTGGATAGAAAAGGACCAAGGCGCAGCGGGTATGTGGATACTCATTCTTTTTAATTGGAAAATGAAAAGCATCCACAGGGAAAACAAAACAATAAACGGTACTCACGATCAACAACAGTTTTGCAGGCTATCCAAAAACGCAGTGCAAAAACAATTCCCCACAACCCCAAAGACAAACACACACACCTATATAGGACTTCCAATCAAAGGCAACTATACACACCTGCCTTCAATTGGAAGTCCCAATCACCAACACAACATTAAACAAACAAACCACCTGCCACATCCTGACCAAGACTAAGCAATACGCCCTCTGCTGGTCAGGACGTGACAGCATGTTACGTTTATATTTTTGTTCAGTGTACATTTTACTCAATGTAAATGTATAAATGTGAAGAAAGTCCGAGCATTTCTAATTAAATCTAGCTACTGCTACTGTACTTAGATTACTGCAGGTTGGTTATTGGATGATACATCACTGTAGGTTTGAATATCATCCTGTCATATCTTCTGTTGGGTGATATCATACTCTGTACCTGTCATGTGACCACCACCAGCTACTGTATGTAGATGTGGGCTTCACCTGTACTCTGCTCTGCCTTTGCCTGGTTTCACAGTCTCAGCCTGGCTGGGAGCACAGAAGCTTCAGTTGTCCTGTCCCCGGTTAATTACCTCTGCACGCTGACCACTAGCAGTCTTTACAGTGACAGTCAGCCAGGGCCTAACGCTCGGGTGGAGAGGGAAAGGGATCAGGGCTTGGAGGGAGGATGAGATGCCCTCAGCACACAGTAATCCTGGATCACAGAGCTAGCTCGGTTAGCGTCTCCTGTTCACAGTGGGGATTAGACACTGAGCCCACCTCTCTGCTCAAACACCCGTAGCTACTACAATAGGAGCCTTTTTATGTCCTCTGGGGCCACCAATCAGAAAATGGCCAAAGATCATAAAAACCTGGTTGCTACTGCTTCCACATACTGTATATCATCATGTTTACAGTCTAACAATATATCTGATTAAATAGATTAGGTTTCTGTGAGATGCAGTATGGGGGAAATTAATCTGTCATCAAGACCATTCAATATTCAAGAAGAACAGACATTTTAAAACTTGATTGTGTCTACTTGGAAACGGTCTCGAATGTATTTTCAAAGATGTGGATATGCGTTTAGTGCCATTTATATACATTTGTTTTGTTAGTTTTTACAGCATATTTAAGATTCTCTCTGTAATGAAAAGAGCTATATAAAATGAATATATTGTTATTATTAATTGATATACACTTTATGCTGATTAAAACACAAACGACTAGCTATAATTAAGACTGCAATTTGTCTCTGTCAATTCTCAAGTGCCATTCAATCCGCTTCTCTATACCTTATTACCTCACTCAACTTGGCCATCTGCTTCTAATTATGTGGCAGAGGCCAGTCACATCTTGTCTTATTATTTTCTTTTGCAGCCGAAACATTTTGGAAGGAAGCAGAAAGCTCAAAATGTGAGGCAATGTGAAATAAGAAGATTTCTTCAGAACCAAAATATTGGTGAAATTGAATGATATGGTGGCATTTTGACCAGTTTTAAAATGTTCCAAACATTTTCAAAATGGTTCACATAAAAAATTATTATCCTTCCGAAATGGAAAACCCCTGGCCCAGTGCATATCCAGCTATTCTATTTTAACATACAGTAACAGTCAGACGTTTGGACACACCTACTCATTCAAGGGGTTTTCTTTATTCTTTACTATTTTCTACATTGTAGAATAATAGTGAAGACATAAAAACTATGAAATAACACATATAGAATCATGTAGTAACTAAGAAAGTGTTCAAATCATCAAAATATAATTTATATTTGAATTTATTCAAATAGCCACCCTTTGCCTTGATGACAGCTTTGCACACTCTTGGCATTCTCTCAACCAGCTTCATGAGGTAGTCATCTGGAATGCATTTCAATTAACAGGTGTGCCTTGTTAAAATTTAATTTGTGGAATTTCTTTCCTTCTTAATGTGTTTGAGCCAAGCCGTTGTGTTGTGACAAGTTATGGGGGGTATACAGAAGATAGCCCTATTTGGTAAAAGTCCATATTATGGCAAGATCAGCTCAAATAAGCAAAGAGAAATGACAGTCCATCACTACTTTAAGACATGAATGTCAGTCAATGCGGAAAATTTCAAGAACTTTGAAAGTTTTTTCAAGTGCAGTCGCAAAACCCATCAAGTGCTATGATGAAACTGGCTCTCATGAGGACCGCCACAGGAATGGAAGACCCAGACTTACCTCTGCTGCAGAGGATGAGTTCATTAGAGTTAACTGCACCTCAGATTGCAGCCCAAATAAATTCTTCATGGAGTTCAAGTTCAACAGAAACATCTCACCATCAACTGTTCAGAGGACACTGAGTGAATCAGGCCTTCATGGTCAAACTGCTGCAAAGAAACCACTACTAAAGGACACCAATAAGAAGAAGAGACTTGCTTGGGCCAAGAAATATAAGCAATGGAGATTAGACCGGTGGAAATCTTTCCTTCGGTCAGATGAGTCAAAATCTGAGATTTTTGGTTCCAACCACCGTGTCTTTGTGAGATGCAGAGTAGGTGAGCGGATGATCTCCGCATGTGTGGTTCCCACTGTGAAGCATGGAGGAGGAGCTGTGATGGTGTGGGGGTGCTTTGCTGGTGACACTGTCTGTGATTTATTTAGAATTCAAAGCACACTTAACCAGCATGGTTACCGCAGCCTTCTACACTGATACGCCATCCCATCTGGTTTGCGTTTAGAGGGACTATCATTTGTTTTTCAAGAGGTCAATGACCCAAAACACACATCCAGGCTGAGAGGGATAGAGTGCTGCATCGGATGACCTGGCCTCCACAATCACCCGACCTCAACCCAATTGAGATGGTTTGGGATGAGTTGGACCTCAGAGTGAAGGAAAATCAGCTAAGAAGTGCTCAGCATATGTGGGAACTCTTTCAATATGGTTGGAAAAGCATTCCTCATGAAGCTAGTTGAGAGAATGCAAAGAGTGTGCAAAACTGTCATCAAAGCAAAGGCTGGCTACTTTGATTTGTATTGTGATTTGTTTAACACGTTTTTGGTTACTACATGATTCCATATGTGTTATTTCATAGTTTTGATGTCATCACTATTATTCTACAATGTAGAAAATAGTAAAAATAAAGAAAAACCCTTGAATGAGAAGGTGTGTCCAAACATTTGACATACAGTTCCTTCAGAAAGTATTCACAACCCTTGACTTTTTCCACATTTTGTTGTGTTACAGCCTGAATTTAACATTTATTGAATTGAGATTATGTCACTGGCCTACACACAATACCCCATCACTGAGTACCACTCAGTTATGGGTATGCCTGTCATCGGCAAGGGAGTTTTTTAGGATAAAAATAAATGGAATAGAGTGAAGCACAGGCTAAGTCCTAGAGGAAAACCTGGTTCAGTCTGCTTTCCAACAGAAACTGGGAGACAAAGTCACCTTGCAGCAGGACAATAACCTAAAACAAGGCCAAATATACACTGGAGTTGCTTACCTAGACAACATTGTATGTGGCCTAGTTACATTTTTTACTTAAATCGGCTTGAAAATCTATGGCAAGACTTGAAAATGGCTGTCTAGCCATGATCAATAACCAATTTGACAGTGCATGAAGAATTTAAAAATAATAATTTGCTAATTATCAGGTATGGAGGTAAGACCCAGATGCAGACCACGTCGAATAAACAATCGTTAAATATTCCAACAGGGTAGGCAATAGACAGGTCAAGGCAAGCAGGGGTCAGTAAACCAGAGGTGGGGCAACGGTACCTGGCGGCAGGCAGTCTCAGGGTCAGGGTAAGGCAGAGGTCGGGAATCCAGATGGGGCAAAGGTACAGGTCGGCAGGCAGGCTCGTTGTCAGGACAGGCGAAGGTCAAAACCAGGAGGGCGAGAAAAGAGAGACTGGTAAAAGCAGGTGCTGAGACACCGAAACGCTAGTTGACTTGAACAAACAAGACAAACTGGCAACAGACAAACAGAGAACACAGGTATAAATACATAGGGGATAATGGGGAAGATGGCCGACATCTGGAGGGAGTAGAGACAATCACAAAGACAGGTGAAACAGATCAGGATGTGACACAAATATTGTACAATCCAGGTGTGCAAAGCTTTTAGAGACGTACACAGTAAAACTCGTAGCTATAATCGCTACCAGTGGTGGAAAAAGTACACAATAGTCATACCTAAGTAAAGGTATAGATATCTTAAAAGTTACTCAAGTAGAAGTGGAATTCAGCCAGTAAAACACTACTTGAGTAAAAGTCTATGTATTTGGTTTTAAATATACTTAAGTATCAAAAGTAAATGTAATTGCTCAAATATACTTAAGTATTAAAAGTAGAATTCCTTACTTTAAGCAAGGTAGACGGCACAGTCCAACACTCCAGATTACTTACAAAAAAAGAATTTGTGTTTAGTGAGTCCGCCAAAATGTGGCAATTTTCCTGTCCTACTAAGGATTCAAAATGTAACAAGTACTTTTGGTTGTCAGGGAAAACGTATGGAGCAAAAAGTACAATATTTTCTTTAGGAATGTAGTGAAGTAAAATTAAAAGTTGTTAAAAAATAAGTAGTAAAGTAAAGTACAGATACTCCAAAAAACTACTTAATTAGTACTTTCAAGTATTTTTACTTAAGTACTTTACACCACTGATCGCTACCAAAGGTGAATGTAAAATGTATTGACTCAGGGGTATTCTGTGTTTCATTTTCAATAAATTCTAAAAACATGTTTTCACTTTGTCATTATGGGGTACTGTGTGTAGATGGGTGCGGGAAAAATAATATTTTGAATTCAGTCTGTAACACAACAAAATGTGGAATAAGTCAAGGGGATGAACACTTTCTGAAAGCACTGTAACTACAATCCAACTAAATGTAATATTGCTAGGTGGATGAGTGTGCCTACTTGAGAAAATGTACTAGAAGAGAGAGTGACATTGGAGGGCCACCTTGGCCATGTAATTTGATATCATTCCACTTCATAGATAGTAGACCTACTAAAGCACAGGTAATGCCCTTAGGCATAGATTTCCTACTGAGAGTTTACTCTGAGTGCCACCCATGCAGCGATACTGCAGTAGCTCACAGCCATTATGTGCTATTCAGCAGGGAGCCCTTTTGGTTCCAAGGCTTCCTTGCCCTTGTTAAAATCGCCCCCTCCCAGATCAGTATACCCGTAGCGCCATTGAGCCGGGAGACGGGGAATGCCAATGAGTTCTGAATGACTTCCGCCGGTACCCTGCTTTCACCCCGCATGTCACTCTAGATAGGCTTCCGTCGGACCGCACACAAACATGCAGTCGGGGAACAAATTCAATTTATGCATTTAGAGTTATCATTATGCATAAAGGATATTGCCACCTTGGCTCTCTGAAAACGTATGCAGCATTGAAACCAATTCAAGCACGAAAAATAGCAGCAAAGTTCTCTTACCCCAACTGAAAGACAATTATATCACTTTCGGCATTATTCATATACACTCAGTGGCCAGTGTATTAGGTACACCCATCAAGTACCTTTTGTCTCCAGAACAGCCTGAATTCTTTGAGCATGGATTCTACAAGATGTTGCTCAAATGTTGCTCAATTGGTATCAAGGGACCTAACGTGTACCAGGAAAACATTCCCTGCACCAGCCTACACCGATGGACTCTGCCATCAGCATGACACAACAGGAACTAGGATTCGTCGGACCAGGAGATGTTTTTCCACTCCTCAATTGTCCAGTTTTGGTAATCGCATGCACACTGGACCTGCTTCTTCCTCTTTTTAGCTGATAGTATTGAACCCGGTGTGGTCATCTGCTGTAACAGCCCATCCATGACAAGGACCAACCAGTTGTGCATTCCGAGACATCATTCTACACACCATTATTTGCACATTAGTGGCCCCCCTGTTTTTTTTACTTAACTAGGCAAGTCAGATAACAACTAATTCTTATTTACAATGACAGCCTAGGAACAGTGGGTTAATAACTGCCTTGTTCAGGGTCAGAACAACAGGTTTTTACTTTGTCCCCTCTGGGATTCAATCTAGCAGCCTTTCAGTTACTGGCCCAAAGCTCTAACCACTAGGCTACCTGCCGCCCCTGTTTGCTTGCAGGATTCTTGCTATTCTCCTTCAACCTCTCATCAACAAGCTGTTTTCAAACCCAGGACTGCCGCTGACTGGATGTTTATTGTTTATTGCACCATTCTCTGTAAACCGTAGACACTGTCATGTGTGAAAAGCCCAGAAGGCCTGCCTTTTCTGAGTTACTGGAACTGGTGCTCTTGGCAACCACGATCATACCACGCTTAGAGACACTTAGTGTCACAACCTGATCTGTTTCACCTGTTCCTGTTATTGTCTCCACCCCAGTATTAATACCTGTGTTTCCTGTCTCTCTGTGCCAGTTCGTCTTGTATGTTTCCAAGTCAACCAGTGTTTTTCCCGTTCTTCTGCTTTTTGCATTCTCTTTTTTCTTGTCCTCCCGGTTTTGACCCTTGCCTGTTTCTGGACTTTGTACACGTCTGCGTGACCATTCTGTCTGCCTTCACCACGAGCCTGTCTGCCACTCTGTACCTCTTAGACTCTGATCTGTTTTTGACCTTTTTGCCTGTCCACGACCATTCTCTTGCCTACCCCTTTGGATTAATAAACATTCTAAGACTCTAACAATCTGCCTCCTGTGTCTGCATTTGGGTCAAGACAGGGTCTTGTCTTGATAGCTGCTTCTTCTTTTGCTGCTTTTCTTCTTCTGCTGCTTCTTCTTCTTCTGCTGCTTCTTCTTCTTCCACACTGCGTGAAATAGATTAGACAGTAATAGGTTCATAGAAATACTTCCTCATTTGTTGATTATATTTGACAGTGCAGTTTTCTGAGCTGAGGGCCCATCATGGTGTTATGACTGTTGCAAATACATTTGGCATTTCCACCGGTGCAATAACAGTATGTGGATGATGAAGAGGACCACTGACATTTATGGTAATAAAAAGAGTAGTGCCTATGCTGTATGTTTGACCTCATCTCAGGGAGTGTCTTGACAATTCATTGCTTTTTGAATTGGTCAGGTAAATGAAAGGCGACTAGTAAAATAATAAGGAGGGAGTGGTGCTTTCAGTCGTGGCTGTCTCCGTTTGCAGTGGGAGGGAAAAAGAATGACATTCACCTCACAGAGAGAAAAAAAGATTTGGTAATCCTTACTATCACAGACAGGATGAAAAACTATATCAGGGGACACGCATGACCTACTTCACGAGGCACCGGGCTCATGTCATGTCCTTCAAGACTTCAAGGAGCAAAAAGCCATGCTGCTCATCTCAATTCCTAAGCTTTGGCATGGCTGAAATCTTACATATACAAACATTGTTGGGATCAATGGGAAAATAAGACCCATATATAGTACAAATTCCTCTAAAGCACAGGCATCTTATTGCCCTGCTTCACTGAGCCTGTGAAGTACATGGAAAGACTCACTTGATCTTAAAAGTGTTGTCTGCTGGCTAGAGATTTGTCCCTGTGTTCATATAAAGATGTGGATTTAAACAATTCTGAAGTAGTCACCTGCGGTCATGTGTTAAAAGGTCAAGAATCATTGAGGCTGCTTGGGTTTGGCTATATAAAGGTGTGAGGTGATTTCTAAGTGTAAGATAATTTCCAACATGAACCTTGTAGAGAATGAAATGGATAGCCCTAAGCTAAATGTTACCCAGTGCACAGCTGCCCCGACATCATATAAAACCGATGGACTCAATACAATTCAATTTATACTATCGGAAACGCCACTAAATGGAAAAGTAGCTAGAAGCCACAGCAAATGGGGTCTCTCACAAGCAAACAACAGGCAATTTACCTTCAAAAGAAAATGGCCGATGGGGAAACATTTTTGCTGTGAAATAATCAACAAGAAAGTACATTAATTACACTGTAGGCTACAGCATCAATAAACGTTTAGATATTTTGATCATTAAAGAAAAATTGTTTCATGTAGATTCACCGATAATACCAACATCAAACATGGACAAATAACCAGTTGAGAGCACCCTGGCTGTAGTCACACAGTTCCTCTATTTCAGGGCAACAAGCACTTCTAAAAGAAGGGAAAATACTGCCATGATGTGAGTTATCCTAGATCTACTTCTTGACGCTGAAGGCAAGCAGCCACCAGATGGGAATGAGGAACCTGTTTGTTCTTCTAAAGGTAGACCTTTTGATGACAAGCTTCAAACTGATGTAAATATGACCTCCATGGGATTGTGTGTTTGCTTTCTTAAACATGCAGCATCTCTTTGGTCTCAGTCAGTTGATCTAATTCAAAAGCCTACTCCGGAAAGAAACAACAACATCGTTTTAAAGAGTAACTGCTGGCTGGCACGGCACTTTCCATTACAAAGACACATTGCTGGTCCCAGAAGTTGTCTTGTGACACCAGACACCAAGCAGCCTAGAAACAGACCCAATGTCTTCAAGGAGAAATTGTTATTGCAATATGCACCATGAAAACGCTTGAATGACTGGATAGAAAGAGATTCATCCCTCAAGCCCTCCCTTTTCTCTGGCTCCGGCAGAACAATCACAGTCATTCTTCTGGGTGTTCGGACTGTCACTTCCCTAATCAGGGCCTGCCATGCTTCACACTGAGGAGCACACTCCTCTGGAACATTTCACATTCAAGGTCTATTAGCTCCAGCCAGTGCAGTGCTTCACTCCGGAAACCATGTCCTTGAAACACGTGTATAGAGAAAAGGGCAGGGAGGGTCAGAGATAGGGGAGAGTGGGTCAGATATAGGGGAGAGTGGGTCAGAGATAGGGGAGAGTGGGTCAGAGATAGGGGAGAATGGGTCAGAGAAAGGGGAGAGTGGGTCAGAGATAGGGGAGAGTGGGTCAGAGATAAGGGAGAATGGGTCAGAGATAGGGGAGAATGGGTCAGAGAAAGGGGAGAGTGGGTCAGAGATAGGCACATCTGGATCAGGCCTAGTATGTCTAGAAAGTGGTAGTTATTACTGCATTATGACAGATGACAGATCCATCTCACCGTGAAACCCTGCTGATGTGTGTGTGGCCCTCATGCACGGTGAAGTGTAACATTCATTCACTGTGTGAGTGGTAACTGGGTTAGGCTAGCGTTAATGGAGCCATCCCGGCTGCAGCAGTCAGGCAGAACAGAGGGCTCTTATTCTAATTATTTCCAAATGCTCAAAAAAACGGATTCCCATGTAATGTGAACTATTTAATCTGACTGGACTACCACATACTGTACACCTTTCAGTTTGTGGGTTTCATTTTAGCCACTGTTTGAATAGCATGGAAACCATAATGAATTGAAAGGTGGTTTGAAAAGTAAAGTCAGATACCCATTATTCATCCCTATCTAATGTACACTACTGTAGTTAGACTACCCCATCTACACCACTGTAGTTAATAAACTACCCCATCTACACCACTATAGTTAATCAACTACCCCATCTACACTCCCATACAGTGGCTTGTGAAAGTATTCACCCCCTTGGCATTTTTACTATTTTGTTGCGTCACAACCTGGAATTAAAATGGATTTTTGGGGGTTTTGTATCATTTGATTTACACAACATGCCTACCACTTTGAAGATGCAAAATATTTTTTATTGTGAAACAAACAAGAAATAAGAGGGGTACTAAGTCATGTTTTGCAGAGGGGTCAAATACTTATTTCCCTCATTAAAATGCAAATCAATTTATAACATTTCTGACATGCGTTTTTCTGGATATTTTTGTTGTTATTCTGTCTCTCACTGTTCAAATAAACCTACCATTAAAATTATAGACTGATCCTTTCTTTGTCAGTGGGCAAATGTACAAAATCAGCAGGGGATCAAATACTTTTTTCCCCCACTGTATACTGAGCTCATGTGACAGATCATGTGACACTTACATTGCACACAGGTGGACTTTATTTAACTAATTATGTGGCTTCTGGTAATGGGTTGCACCAGATCATATTTGGGGCAGCAGTGTAGCCTAGTGGTTAGAGTGTTGGACTAGTAACCGAAAGGTTGCAAGTTCAAATCCCTGAGCTGACAAGGTACAAATCTGTTGTTCTGCCCCTAAACAAGGCAGTTAACCCACTGTTGCTAGGCCGCCATTGAAAATAAGAATTTGTTTTTAACTAACTTGCCTAGTAAAATAAATAAAAATGTAGGGGCTTCATAGCAAAGGGGGTGAATACATATGCAAACTTTTCCGGGTTTTTTTTGTTTGTTTTTTAAACAAGTACTTTTTTTCATTTCACTTCACCAATTTGGACTATTTTGTGTATGTCCATTACATGAAATCCTAATAAAAATTGATTTAAATTACAGGTTGTAATGCAACTAAATAGGAAAAACACCAAGGGGGATAAATACTTTTGCAAGGCACTGTAGTTAATAAATTGCTACATTTCCTTTCGTCTCTGTTGAACAGTCTAACTCTGCTCCAAGGGGATATTGTATCTCTGGCCCTATTAGGTGACACCAGAGCAAGTTGAATGATGTGTACTTGACAGGACAAGTCCTATGGCTGCTGGCTAGGCCCAGGTGGAGAGGTCAGGAAGGATAAGGGGATGTCAAAGCCCCAGGGCAGGTAGGACTAAGACCCTGTGGCTGACAAGACTGCTAGGCTGACTATGAAAACAAGTGTCCAAAGACTCCATTCCTCAAAATAGTTGTAACAGTACACGCTTGCCACCTGCAAAGAAAATAACAAACTACAGTCAATGAAACTTGAGTCAGAGAAGGAGATGTGAGATTTGGCATGCATTTAAAGCCCATTTGCAACACACAAACACAAAAGTAAAATTGCAAATATAGATTTGAATATATTGTAATACCACCAACAGCTTAGTTACATTCAATTTGTACAATACAGTAGAACTGGTTAACTAATGAGATGAGATACTGATGGGTTAATGAACCACTTATTAACGTTACATTCCCTCCATGGTGATGATAGCTCTGAGACCTCATGTTCTTCTGCCCTCAGCGGCATAGAAGCCATAGATCAGAATCTCTGCTTCACAGATCCAAAGTCCGCTGAGATTTTCTTTATTTTACAGAAACAAAAAAGGAGAGGAACAAAAAAAGGAAAGGAAAATGGAACAATCCAACAAAAATAAAGTGTGTAATTTACAGTCGGAAGTTTACATACACTTAGGTTGGAGTTATTAAAACTCGTTTTTCAACCACTCCACAAATTTCTTGTTAACAAACTATAGTTTTGGCAAGTCGGTTAGGACATCTACTTTGTGCATGACACAAGTCATTTTTCTAACAATTGTTTACAGACAGATTATTTCACTTATAATTCACTGCATCACAATTCCAGTGGGTCAGAAGTTTACATACACTAAGTTGACTGTGCCTTTAAACAGCTTGGAAAATTCCAGAAAATGATGTCATGGCTTTAGAAGCTTCTGATAGGCTAATTAAAATAATTTGAGTCAATTGGAGGTGTACCTGTGGATGTATTTCAAGGCCTACCTTCAAACTCAGTGCCTCTTTGCTTGACATCATGGGAAAATCAAAAGAAATCAGCCAAGACCTCAGAAAAAAATGTGTAAACCTCCACAAGTCTGGTTCATCCTCGGGAACAATTTCCAAATGCCTGAAGGTACCACGTTCATCTGTACAAACAATAGTATGCAAGTATAAACAGCATGGGATCACGCAGCCGTCATACCATGCGGCCAGGCAGACAGTTCTGTCTCCTAGAGATTAACGTATTTTGGTGCGAAAGTGCAAATCAATCCCAGAACAACAGCAAAGGACCTTGTGAAGATGCTGGAGGAAACAGGTACAAAAGTATCTATATCCACAGTAAAACGATTCCTATATTGACATAACCTGAAAGGCCGCTCAGCAAGGAAGAAGCCACTGCTCCAAAACCGCCATAAAAAAGCCAGACTACGGTTTGCAACTGCTCATGGGGACTACTCATGGGGCAATACTGATCATTGTTATGTTTGGAGGAAAGGGGGCGGGGGGGGCTTGCAAGCCGAAATTAAAGAAATTAAAGCTGAAGTAAATCATTCTCTCAACAATTTTTCTGACATTTCACATTCTTAAAAAACAGTGGTGATCCTAACTAAACTAAGACAGGACATTTTTACTAGGATTAAATGTCAGGAATTGTGAAAAACTGAGTTTAAATGTATTTGGCTAAGGTGTATGTAAACTTCCAACTTCAACTGTAAATGATCTTGTCTTGTCCCTGCGAGAATAACTTTGCATGATTTCTGGAATAATGGATCCCCTGTGAATATTCTACTGTTCACTGTCCCGTCTTCCACATTCAAAAGCAGTAAAGGTAATCCAATTCAAATGTGTCATGATAATGACTCATAACCACAAGTTTTGCAGGTCAGGTGAAATCTTGTTCTCCTCAACTGATTCACTTGACCTGTGCTTATTGTATTTAATGTGTCGCCAAATACCCCCCTCTGGATCTGCCAGGCATATCCTATCTCATTGTCAGGAGTTTAGTTTAATATATTCCTTCTCATGCTATACTCGCCATTTCGTGAGAGTGTTGAAGAACAACGGAAGGCAATCAAATGTAATGTTTATAAAATGTGCACAACAGACTTCCTGGCTGTCTTGTGACTGGTCTTCTGGTCTGCTGCAGGAATGCACAGGCAGGGGGCTCTGGCCGTGAGTTTGTTCCGCATGCTGCCCCTGCCGCCTGAAATTAGATACCTCTCCTGTGGCACCATGCGGCCAGGCAGACAGAACACACTCGTCCTGACTGCCGTTCTTAGCCTGGGGAAGTGATTTTCATGCTCTACTGTTTCCACAGAAAGACACTGCCACTACCGAACCACTGGGTCCAAGGGACCTTCCTCTGTTATGTGGTAGGAAACTGACTAGACTCCATGCACTCTAGTATGAAGAAAGATAAATAAAGTGTGTTCTTTTATATTGACAGGTAGACTCTGTTTAATTATGTTTTTAGTAACTAGTAGCTTTATCCCCTAACCAAAGAGGACTTGAGGCCTTTTTAGGATCATATCCATCAGGCTAGTGTATTGTGTAATGACCTCATAAAACGAATGAAGGCAGGGTAATTGTAAAGCCACAATCCTCTCCACTGTAAGTCTTGGATACAATTGACTACTTCGTGGCTCCACCGAACAAATGGCTGAGACTAGCAGAGGCTTAAGACAACTTGCTGTGTCTTGATCAGAGCTCAAAGGCCACCAGGAAGTTCCAGGAGCTCATTCCTCATGCAAAAAATGTGGTTAATTCAGAAACCAATTCCAAGCGGGCTAGGATGTGAATTGACAAAACTTGGAATTAAGTATACGAAATATTTCCTTACCACGAAGGACCTTGGCATCTCGAGTTAACACACTATAAAGCCTTGTCATTATAATAAAACAAATAAACCAGTGAGGGACGTAAATACTGAAGGAATACATCTGTGCCTCTACTCTGAGCTGTTATAGAGGTCAGCACTTTGAAGTGAATTACACATCACTGGGTTGTTTAGTGAGACAAATAGCAACATTCTATTGGTCTATTTATGTTGTGTTGCATTCATATCATAGAGTAACTTTATCTGTTACATCACAATATTTAAAGTAAAAATAGAAATAGCGTACAAACACTCAAATAATTGTATTTTGATTTCACACTGATGTAGGTCTTTTCATGGCATTTACTGTATGACATTTTATTCATATCAGTAAATGTAATATTCGTGAAAGTTGGTTGATGTGTTATTCATGAAAGATCTCGACAAGAACAAGATGAAGACTTGTCAGTCAGAATACCATCATTGTTATATGATGTTGTGATTCATCAGAACCCATTTTGCCTGGACAAAAATGCTTCTGTGACAGTGCAAAGAAATAAGCATCCTGTCTCAAATGCCACTTGTCAAATAGGTTTGAGTGACAGAGATTGCAGAGGATAAGGTTGCAGACCACAAATTCCCAGCCCGAAGCTCTTTGCAAATCTGGCTTACCAGTGAGGCATAACGAACTGTCGTGTTGCTTCAGAGAGGTTTACTTCTCAGGAAAACTTTGTCTTTATAGACGTTTGACAGGATTTCAGACTCAACTTTCAGTTGAGTTTGTTTCCCTGGATAGAGATCCTTATTACGTTTTCACATCCATTCAAAATGTGTTAAAACTTTTACCTGTGGTGGGCCAGTCATCCATTTCTAAATTCAACAAAGAAAAGCCGTCCTTAATATGGTTGTTTAAAACAGATTGTATAAAACTGGTAATGCATGATGTGATATTAGCCCAAGGTAACTGTAACTGTCTCCAGGTTAAAACTGTTGCCCGTACTGTATTTATCGCTCTGAAGACTATTGTGTTGCAGACAGTCGCTGCAGAGCCACAGGTGATTGTGCATTAGATCTCTGCCAGATGGTGAACCTCCACCAGTGATACAATAATGGGAACTCTGCTTGTGCAGATACATTTTCTCTGGATCGCAAGAGCTTTTCCAGAAGTCCCCTGTTCTTCAATGCAGTTTCAATTCCCTGTCCCCGCCCTCGGGTCTGGACTATTGCTTTTCCTGCTGTTCAGTCGGACCATATTGAAGGGACAGAGGTTTACAGGAGTGCTGATAACGACACATAACCGTTGTGGCATCATTTCAGAGGCAGTCATTAAAATCATTGCAAAGGGAACTACTTTCGAGACAGTACTATCCACTACCAAAACACTTCATCTACACAGTTCTGCAATGTCATATCCTGTACTGAAGGCCTGTAGTGCCCCACTCTCCCCTGCTCCCACCACCATCCTTTCCATCTTCCTTGAAATAGGACCAATTCCAACTTCTGTATTGCAAAGAAAACAACATTCACCTCTCCTCTCGCTAAACTGCTGCAATTTTGCCAGGGAAATATTTCTCTTGGGGGATCCACTCCACATCACAGGAGTCGCAACATGACATCCCCTCCAGAAACAGTTAATAACATCAGTGTACTCTCCCGGTCAAGTCAAAGGTCACAACTGACACAATTTCACTGCTGTTCTATTTCAGGTGATCTCTAATAAAGGCCAACAGCCTTACTCCTTCACACTCTACTGTCAGGGTGGCAAAACATGATCACTCCCGGATTTCCTCTGAACAGAAAGGTTTCCTGCCATTTTGTAACAATTATGTTGGCCGATGATGACTCAGAGGACACCACATACAAATGTAGCTTTGCAAACCAAAAATATGTGTCGGTAATTTAGAGCCTGTAAAGGTTTTAACACAAGTCCTACGTAATAGCCTGGACCTGGGAAAAACATGCCCTTAAGAGCGATATGGAGGATATTTTGTCAATGGCCTATACTCCATACAAGAGCCAAGGGCTACATCAAAGATAGATTACAGGCACATGCCATTGTTTTTCATGTCATAATAATGCAAATTTATACTAGAATTGAATAATAATAATACACAATCCTAAATGAATGAATTTAAATGTGTATAATTTCCTTCAAACAGAAAGCCGTAGAGAATGCAGTCCATTATGAAGGATCAGGACTGTGGTTTGGGTAGGATAGCAAGAGTTACTGTATGTCTGTACACTCACAACAGTTGAATGGATTGTATGGTATACTCAATACAATGTCCCAAAGTTTCCAGAGATGTGAATAAAGATTGCCAGAGAGTATTTTTCTCACACATAACGTAGCTACCATTCCCAAAGCAGTTTTACAGAGACGAAGAGGACAAAATTGACAGAGACACATGAGGTATAATTATATCTATAGCCCACAACAGAAAACATACACAACACTGACTCGCAGTTATCCGGATTTCAATCTCTTTCACCTTAACAACCTTACCCGAAATACAGAAAGCCGGGTAGTTTGCCTGACAATTTACAAAATATAAAAGGTGTCTGCTCTATTTTTGAAAGCAGCCACCACAATGAAACTTTACACACACCTTTAAAGTGTCCATGCTGCAGCAGCCGCCTCTGTGCCGAGGTTCCTTGACAAGGTAATCAGCAGCTGGCTCGGCATCAAATAAGCCTGAACCTGAGCTGTATTAATACAGCAGTAGACATGTTCAAGGTTATTACTCCTGATACAGACGACTAGGTACTTTCTCAAGTGACTGCCAGAGTTAGAAAGTAGGTATATATAGAGAGAGAGAGAACGCATATACTGGTGAAAGTGAAAAGTGAAATCCAATTTAAGGGTTACAAACCCCGGCAGGTAGCCTAGTGGTTAGAGTGTTGGGCCAGCACCAAAAGGTTGCTGGGTCATAATCCCTGAGCTGACAAGGTGAAATCTGTAGTTCTACCCCTGACAAGGCAGTTAACCCACTGTTCCCTGGGTGCTGAAGATGTGGATGTCATTTACAGCAGCCCCTTGCACCTCTCTGATTCAGAGGGGTTGGGTTAAATGCAGAAGAGGCATTCAGTGGTACAACTGACTGGCTATCCTCATTTCTTCAGTAACCTGACAATGGTCATATCATGAAACTCTGAATGATGGAATTTAATCTTTAAGGAATTACAATTAAGTCTTTCAGAATACATTTTGTTAAAGATATAAGTTCTATTTGACAGATTTTGTGAAGTGTCAAAGGTCGCCCAAATGTTATTGTTCTATGTTAACATCTATACCATGATATGAGATGTATTAGTACTAAAGCACTACGATTTACTTGGGTTATCAAGACTCAGATATTTTATCATGTGAATGGCTTCAGTTTGTGGACAGCAGTGCTATATCCCAAACCGAAGTGATCTGTTCTTTGAATGTCGCTTCAAGTGAAAATTTCAAAAAATCAAACCCATAAATAGATTACATAAATAATCTTCAATAGGTTTGCTGAGGTACATCCATCAAGGGGCCATGCAGCCTTACCTCACTTACGCTGAGCTAGTGGGCATAATTGACCTGCTTGGGCTAGTGGGGATAATTGACCTGCTTGGCTTCTGAAGGCATGAGATACACACAAATTAATGATTGGTTATATGCATCATTTACAGCCTACCACTATAGCCCCGGGTTACCTTTTCAGAAACTAAAGAACTGTCAATGATTCTGTGCCTGACATTTTCTGATTTGCATTTCATGTACAATTCAATGCAACTCAATATAAGTCCGGTATTTTCCAAAAGCACTGTTTTATTTGCTGCACATTTAGCCAGCTCCCAAAAATCCCTTAGTTGTTGCATACCATCAGCACTCTCTATCCAACTGTCCCCCCACAAGGGTGAATGGATCCATACATGTAATGTATCCAATCAATTACCAGAATGTTTTCTTTCAACTTAAGTGGCTCCTAACATTTAGCCACTCAGTAGTATGGATCCTGGATACTAAACGGTGGTAGTTGAGGGGTTTGAAAAACCAAACTGAAATGTTTATCACTATTCCCACCTCTCTTCTGTATGAGACTTAAGTTTCAGTGAAAGCGCTCTGAGAATCACGCAAAATCCCCAAGGCCCAAGATTGGTTACGAATGAAATTAGCTTCCGGGCCATTATCAATCCATTAAAAACAATGCTCCTGTAATATGAGATAAATAAATGTGCATCGCAGCCACAGACCGTAAGCAGACTGCTCTCTCTCCTCTGATGCTCAGCAGGATTGGCCTTTAGAGACATTACCTCTCCTCCTTAAACAATGCAGCCCTTTGGGCCCTCATTGAGAATAATGAAGACACAATATCCACACGGCCATGGACCAGCTGCTCTCCCTCTCCTCCTCTGACCTGGCGTGTGCATAATGGCCTTCAGAGGAACAGCCAGGGTGAAGGCAATATTTTTGAAATTATTTTTTACATTTGTTATTAACCCTTACACCACCCCCCCTTCAGAGGACACATATATATTTGAGTTTTTACAGCTTTCTGCTGCATATTCATTTTTCATATACCAGCAATCACCATAGACCACCCTAATTTGGTTTCCATGTGCAATATATTTTTCAATTATGCTGTGATGTTTTACATACATTGTTAACCTTTCTAGTCGCACAGTATCCACAGATTGTGAGCTAAATATGAAAACCTTCCAACGTGTAACGGCTGTCATAGAGAGGGGACCAAAGCGCAGGGTGTTGATTGCTCATAATGAATATTTATTTTAACTCAGAACAATAAAGACAAAATAACAAACCAACAGCCAACAGTTCTGTCAGGTAACAGATAACTAAACAGAAAATAACTACCCACAAACACAGGTGGAAAAAAAACCTACTTAAGTATGATCTCCAATTAGAGACAACGGGGACCAGCTGCCTCCAATTGGAGATCATCCCCAAAAAAACCAACATAGAAATAGAAAACTAGAACTAAACATAAAAATACAAAACATAGAAAAACACAAAACACCCCCTGTCACGCCCTGACCTACTCTACCATAGAAAATAACCTCTTACTATGGTCAGGACGTGACAGTACCCCCCCCAAAGGTGCAGACTTCGAATGCCACTAAACAAAACACAAAAACAAAAAAGGGAGGGTAGGGTGGGTAACTCCTATCTATGGCGGCTCTAGTGCAGTCCACATAACCTTATCCTCCAGCAGAGAAGGCGGCTCCGGTTCAGGGCGTAACCCCCGCTGATCCCTCTGCTTTAGTACCACCGGACCGTGGAGGGCCGTCTCAGGAGGTTCCAGGCTGCGGGCCGTCTCAGGAGGTTCCGGGCTGCGGGCCGTCTCAGGAGGTTCCGGGCTGCGGGCCGTCTCAGGAGATTCCGGGCTGCGGGCCGTCTCAGGAGGTTCCGGACTGCGGGCCGTCTCAGGAGGTTCCGGACTGTAAAACGTCGCCGGAAGCTCTGGACTGGGAACTGTCGCCGGAAGCTCTGGACTGGGAACTGTCGCCGGAAGCTCTGGACTGGGAACTGTCGCCGGAAGCTCTGGACTGGGAACTGTCGTCGGAAGCTCTGGACTGGGAACTGCCGCCGGAAGCTCTGGACTGGGAACTGCCGCCGGAAGCTCTGGACTGGGAACTGTCGCCGGAAGCTCTGGACTGGGAATGCGCACTGGAGGCCTGATGCGTGGGGCTGGCACAGGTGGCACCAGACTGGTGACACGCACCTCAGGGCAAGTGCCTTGCGATAGAAGCTGTTTTTCAATCTCTCGGTCCCAGCTTTGATGCACCTGTACTGACCTCGCCTTCTGGATGATAGAGGTGTGAACAGGCAGTGGCTCAGGTGGTTGTTGTCCTTGATGATCTTTTTGTCCTTCCTGTGACATCGGGTGCTGTAGGTGTCATGGAGGCAGGTAGTTTGCTCCCGGTGATGCGTTGTGCAGACCGCACTGCCCTCTGGAGAGCCATGCGGTTTCCGTACCAGGCTGTGATACAGCCCGACAGGATGCTCTCGATTCTGTAAAAGTTTGTCAGGGTTTTGGGTGACAAGCCACATTTTTTCAGCCTCCTGAGGTTGAAGAGACGCTGTTGCGCCTTCTTCACCACGCTGTCTGTGTGCGTGGACCATTTCAGTTTGTCCGTGATGTGTACGCCGAGGAACTTAAAACTTTCCACCTTCTCCACTGCTGTCCCTTCGATGTGGATAGGGGGGAGCTCCCTCTGCTGTTTCCTGAAGTCCACGATCATCTCCTTTGTTTTGTTGACGTTGAGTGTGAGGTTATTTTCCTGACACCACACCCTGAGGGCCCTCACCTCCTCCCTGTAGGCGGTCTCATCATTGTTGGTAATCAAGCCTACCACTGTAGTGTCGTCTGCAAACTTGATGATTGAGTTGGAGGCGTGCGTGGCCAAGCAGTCATGGGTGAACAGAGAGTACAGGAGAGGGCTGAGAACGCCTCCTTGTGGGGCCCCAGTGTTGAGGATCAGCGGGGTGGAGATGTTGTTTCCTACACTCACCACCTGGGGGTGGCCCGTCAGAAAGTGCAGGACCCAGTTGCACAGGGCTGGGTCGAGACCCAGGGTCTCGAGCTTAATGACGAGTTTGGAGGGTACTATGGTGTTAAATGCTAAGCTGTAATCAATGAACAGAATTTTTACATAGGTATTCCTCTTGTCCAGATGGGTTGGGGCAGTGTGCAGTGTGATTGCGTCATCTGTGGACCTATTTGGGCGGTAAGCAAATTGGAGTGGGTCTAGGGTGTGTCAGGTAGGGTGGAGGTGATATGATCCTATGTGACTCATAGCTACTGTATGAGATTTACAGGCTATACATGTAAGATACTTCAAATAGTATAACTATATAATAACAATAATATAACTGGTGCTAATATTTAATGTATGCGCTGGAATATTTCAAGGATAGGAATTTTCAAAGGATCCGAGACTCACATCACATACTGCTTTTCTAGGACAAATCTTTTTTTTTAATGTAAAACAAATATTTCGCCTTTATTTAACCAGGTAGGCCAGTTGAGAACAAGTTCTCATTTACAACTGCGACCTGGCCAAGATAAAGCAAAGCAGTGCAACACAAACAAGACAGAGTTACAGATGGGATAAATAAACGTACAGTCAATAACTCATTAGAAAAGTCTATATACAGTGTATGCAAATGTAGTAAGATTAGGGAGGTAAGACAATAATAGGTCATAGTGGCGAAATAATTACAATTTAGCAATTAAACATTGGAGTGATAGATGTGCAGAAGATGAATGTGCAAGTAGAGAACTGGGGTGCAAAGGAGCAAAAAATATATTACAATATGGGGATGAGGGAGTTGGGTGGGTTATTTACAGATGGGCTGTGTACAGGTGCAATGATCGGTAAGCTGCTCTGACAGCTGATGTTTAAAGTACATACATTGAAATAAGCTTGTAAAATACAAAAAAAATTGACCTTGACCAAGGAATCTGCCCATATTGCTATTGTGTAATCCAAGGGATATATAATACATAAGTGTGATAGGATTATCTATATTGCACAACATATATGAAAAGACAAAGGAAAGGAATGGTGGAGGGTTTAGAATTTGTGTAGCCGACAGAGTCGAGAAGAGAGCCTGCAGCGGTTTGCCAAAGAGATTTTGGTTATTATTCTCTGGCATAAATATTCATTAAATACACATGCAGGGGGCAGACTCATGGATCCACCATTGATGAGATCACGTTATTCAAACAGGAAAATGGAGGACAGGAGTGATACCAGTAGCAGGGGGCTTTGTTTCTAATGTGGGAAATGTTCGCGTTCCTACCATTTCTCCATTACCGTGTGAAGAAGAATGGTATTTTCTGGGTCAGTAGACAGGCAGGAAGACCTTTGGAACAAAGTGCTTGCAGATATACTCAAGACAAATGCTTTGAGATGATACATATAGCAATTCTCTGAACTATATTTATGAGCTATTTGTTACCTCACAGTTCTGTGCATGTTACTGTTCATGGGAGACTTGGATGGCAGCAGAAAATATGCGTTGTACTTTCATAGATTTTTTGAGTCAGGTCATGCTGTGTCATTGTTATGAAAACAATTGGAAAATATATAGTAGACATTGAAATATTTCTGAAACATTCCATGTGTATTAATACGTGAAACATTAATACAACTTGTGCCATACGATGGGCATATGTAAAGTTATGACGTACTTATAAAGGTTGAGAAAATACAATATTCATTACTCATAAATACTGAAGTGGAATGTTATGCATTGAACCTAGTGGCTCTTCATCATTGCTTTAGCTAATTGTACCAGCCCTGTAACATGATTTCTTACAAATGACAATATAAGGAAGAGTGGGGTTATGTGTCGGAAGATGCATTGTCTTCCCTTAAATGCCCCATTAGGCCAGAGCTAAAGGATTTTGAGAGTCCTCATTAGTTAGCCTATTCCTCACACTGACATACCATCTCTTATGGGTATCTCCGCCGTCAAGGCTTTGTGAACTGTGTTTAAACAAGAGAGTTTAAGGGGGAAGTATGGAATAATGAATAATCCCCTAAAGTCCCAGTCTCTACATTACTCTGATGTGGAAATGTAGTTCTAGTGTAACTACTTTAATACATAATGTAACTGTGTATTTGTTCTGGTAGAAAAACTGCTGGAAACTTTCTTTATGACTGTCCTTTCAATCCGAAAGTTACAAAGATTGTGTTTAATGGCTGATATTTGTTACCGTGTCCAAAGGAGTAGACCAAGGTGCAGCGTGGTATGTGTTCATCTTGATATTTATTTTAACTCTGAACACTTAAACAAAATAATAAACAATGGAACATGACCGTCACGTCTTGCAGGCTTTACACAGCAGTACAAAAATAAGATCCCAACTCAAGGAGGGAAAAGGCTGCCTAAGTATGGTTCCCAATCAGAGACAACGATAGGCAGCTGCCTCTGATTGGGAAACCATACCTGGCCAAAACATAGAAATATAAACCATAGAATGCCCACCCCACACCCTGACCTAACAAAATAGAGAAATAAACCGTCTCTCTCAGGTCAGGGCGTGACAGTAACCCCCCCCCCCCCCCCCCAAAGTGCGGACTCCCGGCCGCAGACCTGAACCTATAGGGGAGGGTCCGGGTGGGCATCTATACTTGGTGGCGGCTCTGTTTCGGGGTGTAGCCCCCACACCGCCCGCTGATCCCCCGCTTCTGTGTCGCCGGAGGAACCAGACCGTGGATCATCGCCGGAGGCTCTGAACTGCCGACCGCCACTGAAGACTCTGGGCTGCAGGCCGCCGCTGAAGACTCTGGGCTGCAGGCCGTCGCTGAAGACTCCGAGCTGCAGGCCGTCTCTGGAGGCTCCGGACTGGGGAGCGTCGCTGGAGGCTCCGGGCTGCAGGCCGTCTCTGGAGGCTCCGGACTGGGGAGCGTTGCTGGAGGCTCCAGACTGGGGAGCATCGCTGGAGGCTCCGGACTGGGGAGCGTCGCTAGAGGCTCTGGACTGGGGAGCGTCGCTGGAGGCTCCAGACTGGGGAGCATCGCTGGAGGCTCCGGACTGGGGAACGTCGCTGTAGGTTCTGGCCGGGGGACCGTCGCTGCAGGCTCCGTGCCATGGATCATCACTACAGGTTCAGCGCCATGGATCATCACTGGAGGCTTTGTGCCATGGATCATCACTGGAGGCTCCGGACCATGGATCATCCCTACAGGCTTCTTGCCATGGATTATCCCTACAGGCTCCGGGCCATGGATCATCACTGGAGGCTTCGTGCCATGGATTATCACTACAGGCTCCGGGCCATGGATCATCACTGGAGGCTTCCTACGTGGAGCTGGAACCTGTCTCACCGGACTGGGGAGACGCACAGGAGACTGGGTGCGCAGAGCAGGCACAGGGTATACTGGGCCATGGAGGCGCACTGGAGGTCTGGAGCTTAGGGCTGGCACACCCCGTCCTGGCTGGATGGTTATTTTAGCCCAGCAAGGGTGGAGCGCTGGCACAGGACGAACTGGTTTGTGCTGGTGAACGGGGGGTACCATGCGTAGAGCTGGCGCAGGATAACCTTGGCCGAAGAGACGCACTGGAGACCAGGAACGCTGAGCCGGCTCACTTCTTCATGGCTGACGGCCAACTCTAGCACGGCAACGGTGAGGAGCTTGCACCGAGCGCACCGGGCTGTGATTGCCTACTGGCGACACAGTGCGCATCACCGCATAACACGGTGCTTGCTCGGTCACTCGCTCCCCACGGTAAGTACGGGGAGTTGGCTCAGGTCTCAACCCCAATTTCGCTAATCTCCCCGTGTGCCCCCCCCCCCCCCCCAAAAAAAATGTTTTGCCGCTGCCTCTCGGGCTTCCGTTGTTTCCTTGCCTGTTCCTCCCAGTATCGTCGTTCCGCTTTCCCTGCCTCTATCTCCTCTTGCGGACGGCGATACTCCCCAGGCCTTGTCCAGGGTCCTGCCCCATCCAGGATTTCCTCCCAGGTCCAGTCATCCGGCCCACGCTGCTTGGTCCTTTGGTGGTGGGATGTTCTGTTTGGGTTGTCCAAAGGAGTAGACCAAGGTGCGGCGTGGTATGTGTTCATCTTGATATTTATTTTAACTCTGAACACTAAAACAAAATAATAAACAATGGAACACGACCGTCACGTCTTGCAGGCTTTACACAGCAGTACAAAAATAAGATCCCAACTCAAGGAGGGAAAAGGGCTGCCTAAGTATGGTTCCCAATCAGAGACAACGATAGGCAGCTGCCTCTGATTGGAAACCATACCTGGCCAAAACATAGAAATATAAACCATAGAATGCCCACCCCACACCAACAAAATAGAGAAATAAACTGTCTCTCTCAGGTCAGGGCGTGACAATATTGTTCTTTATTTACACTGAACCAGCCGGATCACACATAACAGGTTATGAAGATAGGATGTGAATGAATATGAATGAGTAATATGCATTCAAACCCATAAGGATGTAAATTCAGCAGTATTTTTACCTCTCTGATTAGAATCTGATGCAGACAATTGTATCGTTTCACAAAGACTTGCAATTACTTTCCAAATAGCATGGAAGGTCATGGAGGGTTACAAGGATTTACAGAGTATCAATATATCGTCACAATCTTAGACAAGCATTATGTCTGACATGGACTGGTCAGTGGCCGGATGAGGTGGAGGGGTAAAAGGGACATTTCAGTTTTACTGTCTTGGGAAGAGGATAAAATGGTGCATTGCACATTAGCTACTGTCATGGTTGAATAATTGCTTGAATCCTGCTCTTTAACTTAAGAACCTGAAGTAGTGTGTAATATCCTGGTGAATGACTGTCTGTAAAATGACAGCACTGGCTCTATCTTTTTATGAGAGTATTTGAGCCATTGCCACAGATCATTTTCTTGCCAAAGACATTCTGTATTTCCATCCCACCCATTTGAAGGTTGGCCCTTCATTCTGATGACATTTGTGCTCAATGAACACTGCCATTTGTAATTTCACAATAATATCCAATGAGCCAAAAGAGACAGTACCTTTCTTCTCTTCATTTTTTGGCGCTCCGAGACCTCATCCAGCACCTCACCCCTGAGAAAAAGTCTGAGGCTGTGTCTCAGGAACACCTGTGTAATCTCAGCCTCATCAATGGCCGACATTGATCACTGCCTATGAGAGAATACAGGTAAATCAATCAGCTGGCCAGGACAAAGATAGCATAGACACCCAAGATCATCCTCTCATCAATAAAGGAGCATGGTGATCGATGACCCCGGTCCAAAGTTCTGCAAACTGCATAGTAGTGGCAGTTGAGTGGTGCAGCTTTGCCCTTGGAAGAGTGAATAGTCGGAGGAATGATTGCTGCTCCTTGTCTGTTGTGGCGATGCACTCTTGCAATCAATGAAGCGGTGAAAGTAAATAGATATGGGATCGTATTGGACACGTATATTTCCGCTCTTGTTTGGTTTTTGGCAGCCACACCAGCATTTACAAATTTGATGGTTGAATTGAGTGTGTATTCATTTAATGGAGTATCAGGGGGGTAGGTAAAGAGCATCAGTTTCAATCCCAACCATCAATTTATCACTGTCTAGACAGAGCAAAACAAGCCAGCTTGACTGCTTTCTAGGTGCACAGGTTCCTCTATCCCTCTTTCTAGAGGTGTATAACCTGAATGGACCTTCAGGCAAAACTTTCAGCCTATTCTAATTAGTGTTGTTGTGGATGAAGGTTTGTGTCCCGGGTCAGTCGTACAGAAACGGAACTGGCATTATAGACATACTGTGAATACCACTATAGAAACAAGGAGTATTTATAATGACACAGGTCGAGACCCAGATGCAGCCAGAGGAGGCAGATGGTTTGAGTCTCTGATATTTATTAAAATACAAAGGGCAGGCAATAGGCATCTCGAAGACAAGCAGGAGTTCATTAACCAGGTCAGAGTCTGAAAGGTACAGGGGGGCAGTCAGACTCGAGATCAGGGCAGGCAGAACAGGGCTAGAAAACAGAGGCTAGGAAAAACATGCTGGAAGGCTTGACAAGACTAACTGGCAACAGACAAACAGAGAACACAGGTATAAATACACTGGGGTCCCAGCACCTCTCCTCCGGACCATAACCCTCAAGGTCAACCAGGTACTGGAAACACCTGCCCCAAGGTCGAACCTTCAGGAGACGTCTCACTGTGTACGCCAGATGACCGTTGATGAGACGGGGAGGAGGGGTGGGCCTGGCAACAGAAGACAAAGGATTGTGAGACAAGGGCTTAATCCTGGACACATGAAAAGTGGGAAGTATACGAAGGGTACGGGGAAACAGAAGACGAATAGCAGTGGGACTAAGGACTTTAGAGATGGGGAAAGGACCAATAAAAGATGGGGAAAGTTTACAGGACTCCACCTGGAGGTGCAGGTCCCGCATAGACAGCCATACCCTCTGCCCGAGACGATATCGGGGAGCCAGAGTCCGATAGCGGTCTGCATGTCGACGATACCTGGAGGTGGCCTTGAGAAGAGCAGATTGAGTTCTCTTCCAGGTACACCAACAGACAAACATCTGGGCCAAGGGTATGTTGCTCTAGAAAGAGCGGGGGCTGATAACCCATAGAGCACTCAAAGGGCGAGAGCCCAGTGGCCGAGCAGGGAAGAGTGTTCCGGGCATACTGCATCCACACAAGTTGCCGACTCCAGGTGGTGGGGTTGGTCGAGACGAGGCATCTAAGCGCAGTCTCCAGCTCTTGATTGGCACGCTTCGACTGGCCGTTGGACTGGGAAGAAACCCGAAGGACAGGCTGGCCGACGACCCAACGAGGGTGCAGAATGCCTTCCAGAATTGGGACAAGAATTGAGGACCACGATACAATGTCGACAGGGAGTCCATGGATTCGGAAGATGTGTTGCACCATGAGCTGGGCTGTCTCCTTGGCTGAAGAAAACTTGTGGAGAGGGATGAAATGGGCAGCTTTAGTTAACCTATCCACTACTGTCAGGATAGTAGTGTTGCCATCACACGGAGAAAGCCCATTGATAAAATCCAGGGATATATGGGACCAGGGGCAATGAGGACAGGGAGTGGCTGAAGGAGGCCAGCCATGCATGCGGTGACGAAGGCTGATACGTCAGGAACCATAGTGGGCCACCAGAAGCGTTGATGGAGGAAGGCCAGGGTTCGACGGGAGCCGGGATGGCAGGTGAGCTTTGAGGAATGAATCCATTCCAGGACCTGAGACCGGGCTGAATCAGGGACAAACATTCGGTTAGCCAGGCCCCTCCCAGCATCCGGCTGGGAATGTTGTGCCTTGTGAACCAGGCTCTCGATACCGCAGACAACAGTAACTGCCAGACATGAGGTAGGGAGGATGGTCTCTGAGTCAGATGGTGTGGCAGCAGAACTATACAGGAAAGAAAGAGCATCCGGCTTCACATTCTTGGACTCTGGGCGGTAGGAGATGGTGAAGTTGAACCTGGTGAATAATAAGGCCCAACAGACCTGCCTAGGATTAAGGTGCTTGGCGGTGCGGCGATATTCTAAATTCCTATGATCGGACTACACCTAAAATGGATGTTCCGCCCCTTCCAGCCAATGCCTCCACTCCTCCAACGCAATCTTGACCGCCAGAAGTTCCTGATTTCCTATGTCGTAGTTTCTCTCAGCAGGGTTGAGACAATGGGACAGGAAGGCACAGGGATGCAGCTTTTGGTCCTGAGCAGAGCGCTGGGACAGGATGGCCCCCACTCCAACATCAGAAGCATTGACCTCAACCACAAACTGACAGGACGGATCCGGATGGATGAGGATGGGGGCTGTAGCAAACCGACGCTTGAGGTCCAAAAATGCCCTGTCAACAGCTGGAGACCATGTGAATGGTACCTTGGGAGAAGTGAGTGCAGGGAGGGGAGGGTTCTGTAGCCCCGAATGAGCAAATCCCAGAAAACTTTTCAGCTGCAATCTGGATGTGGGTTGGGACCAATTCGCACTTCTCAGCTTTCACGAACAACTGGTTCTCTAGGAGGCACTGAAGTACTTGTCGGACATGGAGGACGTGTTCTTGAGCAGAACGGGAGAAAACAAGGATGTCATCGAGGTAGACAAACACAAATCTATTCAACATGACACGGAGCGCATCGTTGACCTGGAACACTGAGGGAGCGTTGTTGAGTCCAAACGGCATGACCAGGTACTCATAGTGTTCACTTGCTATGTTAAAGGCAGTCTTCCAATTGTCTCCTTCGCGTATCCGAACTAGGTGGTAGGCATTCCGAAGGGTCCAACTGGAAAAGATGGTTGCCCCCTAGAGAGGTTTGACAGCCGAGGAGAGGAGTGGCAGAAGGTAGCGATTCTTCACCGTGATGTCATTGAGGCCCCGGTAGTCAATACACGGACGTCTTTTTTCCACAAAGAAGGACCCTGCGACGGCAGGGTAAGCAGAAGGATGAATGCTCCCAGCAGCCAGAGTCCTCAATGTACTCCTCCATGGCCTTGGTGTCAGAGCCAGACAGGGAATATTGTCGCCCACAAGGTAGTGTTGTGCCCAGGAGGAGATCAATAGCGCAATTGTAGGGATGATGTGGAGGGAGGGAGGTGGTGTGAGCCGTGCTGAACACCTCCTGGAAGTCCTGGTATTCCGTGGGAACAGCGGAGTAATTTGATGGCTTTACCAGAGCCCGCAGGAGGACGTCCCGGGACAAGCTTTGCCACCTTAAGGCAATGTGAGTGGCAGAGCGTGCTCCAACCCAGGATAGAACCAGTGGTCCAGTCAATAACGGGGTTCTGCCTCTGGAGCCATGAGAATCCCAAAACAGGAACATGTGGAAATTCAATGAGAAGAAGCTGTATGGAATCACTGTGATTGCCTGACACACGCAGGTTAATGCACCGTAATATGAGTGACCCTGCCTATGGTGCGCCCGTACAGTGATCTGGCGTCCATGGGAACAGAGAGGAGTTGTGTGGAGATACCCAGCTCCGATACCAGAGTAGCGTCCATAAAACTCTCATCGGCTCCAGAGTCAATGAACACTCGGATCGATTTAGACAGGTCACCCCACAGCAGGATAACATGGAAGAGAGTACGAATAATGGAAGTTAGAAAACTCTCAGTATGGCAGTCCATAGTACTCTTACCTAGTTGATGAGTCTGGTCTTTTACTCAACAGGCGGATTTGTAATGCCCTGTAGCACCACAATACAGGCAATTGTTGGAGTTAAGCCTCTGTAGTCGTTCCTGAGGCGACAACCTAGCTCTGCCCCATTGCGTGTGCACAGTAAAGAACAGGTCGCTCGTTGCCGATAATTCCCAAGGGGACTCTGGTGCCTTCGGATCCTCTCGGAAATGCAGGTGTCGGGGACTTCTCGGGCGAGCAAGGACGAATGAGTGGGGCCGAGAAAAGACCAACTCTCCCTATGCGCTCCCGTAAACGTCCATCGATCCTTATTGTTAAGGCTATGAAAGAGTCGAGGTCCAAGGGGAACTCCCGAGCTGTGAGTTCGTCTTTAATCTCCTTGGATAGTCCATGAAGAAAGGTATTGAACAGAGACTCCGGGTTCCAGGCACTCTCGGCGGCCAACGTGCGAAAGTCTACTGCGTAGTCTGCCACACTACGGGGTTCTTGACGCAATCGAAGTAGCTTTCAGGCCGCCTCTCTCCCGGACACCAGAGAATCGAATACCTTCCTCACCTCCGCCATGAAATCCTCCAAACGAAGGCAAATGGCGGATTGCTGCTCCCAAATCACCGTAGCCCAGGAGAGCGCCCTACCAGACTTTAGCGTCATAAGATAACTTTTCAGAGTCTGAAAGGTACAGGGGGCAGGCAGGCTCGAAGTCAGGGCAGGCTGAATGGTCAGGCAGACAGGCTCAGTGTCAGGCCAGGCAGAACAGGTCGGAACCGGGAGGGCTAGAAAACAGAGACTAGAAAAACCAGGAGCACGGAAAAACACGCTGGTAGGCTTGACAAGACGAACTTGCAACAGACAAACAAAGAACACAGGTAGAAATACACATGCGATAAGGAGGAAGATGAGCGACACCTGGAGGGGGGTGGAAACAAGCACAAAGACAGGTGAAACAGATCAGGGTGGAGTGGAGACAAGCACAAATACAGGTGAAACAGATCAGGGTGTGACAATATTAATATTAATGGCATAGTTGGTCATGCACGGAGCACATGACTGCTTTTCCTTCAGCAATGTAGGCTAGCTCCAACTCTTTAGAAAATATCTCCTGATTCAGTCCATGCACTGCGTTATTAAGCCTGTGCCTTCTTCTTGTTATGGATATATACTAGGAAACCAATTAATTTAAGTGATTAAAGCACTGGCTAACTAGACTGAAGTTAAGAAGATTGAGGTCAAATGGTGTTAATTTATTTTGAGAATCCCCTATTTATAGCTCCTCGGACACAAATTATCAGAAGGGCCCTGCTGCTTACACACTGATTAATTCCCAACCTTAACTGTTGCGTTGGAAACTGTTTACGAAGGATGGACAATGCCATCTTTTTTCTCACACATTTTTCTGTGCCAAATTGGCATCAATAATATGATACTCCAGCCTAGACGTCCTCCTCCGCTTCACATCTCAAGACGAGAAGACTGAAGCCTCCCAGCAGAATTGATAATGTCAGTGTCTGTTTCAGACGGCAAGTCTGTGACACTTGTTTTGCGGTGTTAAAACAGACGTCATGTCAGCTTGGAAGAGGCTGGAGATAAACAGCTTGTGATGCATCTAATTGTTCCGATTTCATCCCCATTTAACAACATCACAGGCTTGACAAAGTGCATCTCAGAGATGAAATAGGATGCTTGCCTCCAACCCAGAGGGCTAATTATAAAATAGCACAATGCTTTTTCTTTCACTGCTACACTTTTTGGCATCCTAGCTAAGCTTCATTATCACAATGCTTATGGACTGATTTTAAAATACGCCGAAGAGTCTAAAGAGAGAGAGAGAGAGAGATTGAGAGCACTGAAAATCCCCGACACTTGGCTGCTCTGACACCCTGGTTGAACTCGTCCCCATTAATGCTGGATTACTGAGGAGAGGCCATGTTTTCATGACAAGGGAATACGGCAGAATATTTGAGCCGTGATATCATCACCCACTTTTTAATTGCTGCAGTATCTCTGCATGCACTTTCTAGATGCCCCAAGCAGCTTTTCTGATGCCCAGGGAAAAGTCAGGCTTCAGCATAAATAGTTGTTACCACATGCTACCTCTGCATTAAAGTCAATGGTCTCCACTTTTTCACTGCCATGATTTAAACATTTTTTTTTAACAGTTTAACTTAGAGGCTTTTTCTTCAAAGGTAACTATACTTTTTGTAGTTATTTTGTATCAGGTATGTACAACGGTACTGCTGTGTGCTTGAAGCCCAAGTTAATGTAAAATGTTACATAATTGACATATCCTAGTATTTTTTTTTCTTTGGCGCAACAACTGTCATTTGAAGCCAAATGAAAGGAGCCGACTGCTTTTCCTTTAGAAAAATATTTAAAGGAAGTCTACTAAAAACTGGTCTTGATGATGTGATATTACATGTGAGATGTTTGTGATCTGATATACTGTATTATCCTGGGTAGGAGATGTCTGCAGTGTTTCTAATCAGCTCTTTCATTGAGATTCAAACCTCATTAATTGAAAGAAAATAAGTAGCACATTATGTGAAATGCAAATTTGCCCATTTTTGTGTCCAATCTAATCATGCTATCACTAAAATTAATTGCATACTGATGGAAATACCTCACTAAATTACCAAAGATTGCGTATGATGTACTGCAGTGGAGGCTCCTCAGAGGAGGAAGGGGAGGACCATCCTCCTCAGTGAATTTCATAAAAATACGAATTGTAAAACATTGAAAAAGTTATCCTTTTTAGAATAAACTACACTAAATATATTCACGTCACCAAATATTTGATTTAAACACACTGTTTTGCAATGAAGATCTACAGTAGCCTCAACAGCACTCTGTAGGGTAGCACCATGGTGTAGCCAGAGGACAGCTAGCTTCCGTCCTCCTCTGGGTACATTGACTTCAATATAATACCTAGGAGGCTCATGGTTCTCACCCCCTTCCACAGACTTACACAGTTATTATGACAACTTCCGGAGGATGTCCTCCAACCTATCCGAGCTCTTGCAGCATGAACTGACATGTTGTCCACCCAATCAAAGGATCAGAGAATGAATCTAGTACTGAAAGCATAAGCTACAGCTAGCTAGCACTGCAGTGCATAAAATGTGGTGAGTCGTTAACTCCGACAGAGCACAGTTTTCAACAAATTAATTTCTTCAAAATGAAGGAGAAGCAAGAGAGAGATTTCTCTTTTTTTCACTTTTAGTTTCACTTACTTAGCTAGCAAAGGCAGCTGGCTAGTTAAGTTACTCAAACACCCGGCTCAAACAGAGGGATGATATGTTAGCTAGTTGGCTATGACTATCCAACACAACACTGGAACTCTTCCAAGTCAAGGTAAGCTTTTGGTTTTATTCATTTATTGCCACCGGGGCCCGCCGGTGTAACTGCTTACTGACTATACACTGTAACGTTACTGCATGATTGTAGCGGGTTTACTAATGCATTAGTTCTATTAGCTATGTTGACTAGGACGTTACTTTAACTAATATGGGGACAATGATGTAGGCTGTGTGTAGCGGTTATGACATGGTTTGGAAAGGTTTGTTCGCCTGGCCACATACAGCTGATGTGTTGTTCATTGAAGTCCACAAATGAAGGGGAAAAGTGAGAGGAGGAGAGTGCATAGAGGCTAGAATGAATAGAATGTGGCTACTACATATGAAAGTGAACTGTGTTTATGCGTGATCAGGGGTGTATTCATTCTGCCGATTCTGTTGAAAAACGTTTTTTAAGCGGAAGCAAACGAAACGGGGATAAAAATACCAGTATTTGTCCAATAGAAACTCTCGTCTGCAACTGGTGGACTAATGATTACACCCTAGATAAGCTAGATGCAGGCAATAGTGTGCAAGGCGGTATTGAATGTGTCACTGTTTGTCCATATGTCACTGCCTGTCATCTCAAATTTTTCTCTCAAACCTTTGTGCACCTATGTTGTAAACTTTCATTCATAGTTTAGGTTGTAGCAACCTCATGATGGGTATAAGGAAAATTTGAGTATCATGTAGTAGCCTAAACCTATCAATGTTACAATGAACTGGGTGAATGGAATATGAATGACAGTCATCCAACATGCTGAAATAGAAATAAGGGCATGCTCATGAAAAAAACGGCACTGACCGCAATTGATATACTGCCAATAGCAAATAATGACATCAAGTATGGGGTTACAAATTACATACCTCAACATACCTCAATTACTTTCATATACATTGAAATTAAGTATTCAGATATTTTATTTGAAAAGAAAAGTAGTATTTTAATGTATAGATTCCTCATAGTTTATTAGCAAGAATAAAAAACGAGATGATTCGACACATGTATACTGTACATTTTTCAATCATCAATGACGTTTTAACATACTTATTTTATTATATTCCTTTGACTTCTTTAACAATGCCAAATATGAACCTAATTTCACAGAGATAATTTGTATGGACCTCAGTGACTTTGTATGCTCACAGCAGTCCATAATTGTCTGTCGTTTGTTTACTCGGTCACGTTCTATAATCGTACTGTCACGCCCTGATCTGTTTCACCTGTCATTGTGCTTGTAAACCCCCCCCCCCCCCCCCCAGGTGTCACCCATCTTCCCGATTATCCCCTGGGTACTTATACCAGTGTTCTCTGTTTGTCTGTGGCCAGTTCATCTTGTTTGTTCGAGTCAACCAGCGTTTTGTCTCAGCTCCTGCTTTTTCTTAGTCTCTCTTTTTCTCGCCCTCCTGGTTTTGACCCTTGCCTGTCCTGACTCTGAGCCCGCCTGCCTGACCACTCCGCCTGCTCCTGAGCCTGCCTGCCATCCTGTACCTTGCCCCTACTCTGGATTACCGACCTCTGCCTGACCTAACCTTGAGCCTGCCTCCTGTCCTGTACCTTTGCCCCACTACTCTGGATTATTGACCCCTACCTGCCTTGACCTGTCGTTTGCCTGTCCCTGTTGCTGTAATAAACATTGTTACTTCAACTCAGTCTGCATTTGGGTCTTATTTGAAACGTGATACGTACATTCAATGATTCTCTTTTTATATCCCTATGTGTGATCTCTGCCCGTTTGTCAAGCAGATATATTCACTTTATTTTACACTACACTGTCTCAGTAAAGTATTGTTAGTATTGTTGCATTATATATAACATATTTAGACATTAATGCGGAAAAGTTAAAATGTTAAAGCCATTGACGTTATTTGAAAGTTTCCTATTCCAAGCTTAAAATAGTAGTGACAGTAGGTCTAGCAGTAAGTAACATGGGAATTGACGCTTTAGGTGACATTCTTTTGGCAAATAAACCCTATTCCATGTGCGTTTCATTTGAACCAATGTTCCTTTTTGATATAACTGGAGAGAGGAGTCACCCCTAGAGGGGAGAAGCCAGAAAGAAGAAGCAAGCTATTTGTCATTCGCCACCAGATATAGTGCAACCTTGGCAAAGAGCGGCATATGAGTTACAACGTAGACCATCACAAACTAAAGTTTTAGTTTTTTCAATGACACTGGCTAGGTCTTCCACTGCACAGGTTGCATTAAAGTGGAATGATAAGTGTAGACAAATTAGTGCCTGTGCATCTCTTGGGTATGGACACCATTGAAACAATTCAGTGTTAATCTAGTTGTTTTCTATAAGTTGAAGGTTTTTCTGCAGAGCAGAAAACAAGGGAGCAACCCTCTTCCTGTCACATGGTCGTCCTCTCCTTCCCTCACCACTTCAGATAAACAGATATGCAGATCATCGTCATAAGACCAGAGTCAAACTAAGGCCAACCGATATACAACAACAACTTTTGAAATTGTGAGATTTGTACAGATTTGTTACATAAATACCTATTCAGTAACACTTCATTTTAAGGGGTCCTTATATTGTAATTACACTGTAACAAGTATTGTAGTTCATTGAAATAACTCATAGGTTACTCTCCAAAACAACATGTAACAAGTGACAATTGCAGTCTGTAATTACAGAGGTGTAACAACAAAAGCTTGTTACAAATGTTAAAGTTTCCACTAAATTCACCAATTTATTGTTTAGTTTCTTGTCAGATGCATCTGATTCAGTAATAACTGTCAAAAGGTTGTAATCGCTTGTGGACAGATGTGCTGGTTGTCAGAGATTACAAAGATTGGAGGCTCAATAGGCTCTAATTATCTACCAGTGAATATGCACTCTTCAAAATCTCCACTCAATGTTGTTGCCAGCACTTGCCCCCAAAAAGTGTACCATCTGGGTTACCTTGGTTGAGTTTACAACAGACCAGATATAGGTCATCCTCAATGACTGGGGTCTTACATATGGGGGTCATCCCAGATTATAATTTAAAAAAATAACTTACAATTAATGTGTACGTTACACATTATGCAAACCTGAACCTCCTTCCAAGTGAGAAGATAAACCCTCAAGTACATCACAAAATACATGTAATATCTGCATAAGTACAATGTAATTACTAGGTATTACACAGGATTTAGCTAGTTAAAATTAAGTGTATATTGGGGGGTACTTACTTGTAATGAATGTGTACTTATATAGTACGCTACCCATCCTGACCCTCATTCTTTAGTTTCTGGAAGCACTAGCCAAGTGGGAAAATAAACACACTAGTACACCACAGAGTACATGTAATATATGTATAAGTTCAATGTAAGTACAGGGTATTACACAGAATTTAGATAGTTAAAATGAAGTGTATCTTGAGGTGTACTTACTAGTAATGATTGTATACTGTAGCGGTTGTAGGGGTTGTGTGGTGGATGGACGGTATGTGCCTGCGAGGTATCTTTGGTTTCTGGCTGCCAGGACCACGGACAGCAATGTGAAGTAGGACCATGGATAGCTCAGGGGAAAACCTCTAGACTGCAGCAGAACAGCCACACCTGTCTCCAGTTGTAATCAGAGCCAAACTGCAGACAGTTGAAACCAATCAGGACCTCTACTTGAACTCGCCCTGGGTTTTCTTTCTTTGTCTTTTCTTTGACCCTGGCAGGTGAAGGAGCAGGAGGTTATTGGGGAGATATAACGTACGGTGGACAAGGAGGTTTAACGGGAGAAAGAAACTTGTAATTTCAACAAGGATTGAACCTCCAACGACCAAGATTGGAGGACCTGCCACTGGTGACGAAATGTTTACTATGTTTGTTTTGAGTTTTGTATATCAGGAATCAATCAATCAAATGAATTTATAAAGCCCTTTTCACATCAGCCGATGTCACAAAGTGCTATACAGAAACCCAGCCTAAAACCCCAAACAGCAAGCAATGCAGCTGTAGAAGCACGGTGGCTAGGAAAAACTCCCTAGAAAGGCAGGAACCTAGGAAGAAACCTAGAGGAACCAGGCTCTGAGGGGTGGCCAGTCATCATCTGGCTGTGCCGGGTAGAGATTATAACAGTACATGGCCAAGATGTTCAAACGTTCATAGATGACCAGCAAGGTCAAATAATAATTACAGTGGTTGTAGAGTGTGCAACAGGTCAGCGCCTCAGGAGTAAATGTCAGTTGGCTTTTCATAGTCGATCATTCAGAGTTAGAGACAGCTGCTGCACGAGAGAGAGAGAGAGAGAGAGAGAGAGAGAGAGAGAGAGAGAGAGAGAGAGAGAGAGAGAGTCGAGAAACAGCAGGTCCAGGACAAGGTAGCACGTCTGGTGAACAGGTCAGGGTTCCATAGCCGCAGAAGAGTTGAAACTGGAGCAGCAGCACGACCACGTTAACTGGAGTCATCAGGCCAGGTAAGCCCCCCGACACAAACTATTGCAGAATACATTTTTTATTTTTACATGTTGCAATAAAGTTGACTAAAGTAGAAGCTCACCTTTAGTTTGTAGGAATTCAGCAGGAACGCTGCCAAAACCTGACAGTAATAAACCAGTTTAACCCTTCACTTGGACTGGTGTGTTTGTGTAAACCATGCCTTACAAAAATCTGCATGCCGAAACCGCCACAATACCTACAAAGTATATTACCCATCCTGACAATCTAATTGTCAGCTTTTGAAAGCTCCATCCAAGTGAGAAAATAAACACACTAAAAACACAGCAAGAGTACATATCTGTAGTATTCGCATAAGTACAAGGTTGTCGCTAGTTCTTACACAGAATTTACCAATTTAAAGTGAAGTGTTCTATATACAGTTGAAGTCGGAAGTTTACACCTTAGCCAAATACATTTAAATTCAGGATTTGTGAAAAACTGATTTAATCCTTGTAAAAAATCCCTGTCTTAGATCAGTTAGGATCACCACTTTATTTTAAGAATGTCAAAATAGTAGAGATTTATTTCAGCTTTTATTTCTTTCATCACATTCCCAGTGGGTCAGAAGTTTACATACACTCAATTAGTATTTGGTAGCATTGCCTTTAAATTGTTTAACTTTGGTCAAACGTTTCGGGTAGCCTTCCACAAGCTTCCCACAATATGTTGGGTGAATTGTGGCCCATTCCTCCTGACAAAGCTGGTGTAACTGAGTCAGGTTTGTAGGCATCCTTGCTCGCACATGTTTTTTCAGTTCTTCCCACAAATTTTCTATGAGACTGAGGTCAGGGCTTAGTGATGGCCACTCCAATACCTTGACTTTGTTGTCCTACCAAAGTATGTTCATCTCTAGGTGCGGGACGTGGACTCCGCTCCATCCCTGACGTAGTCCACTTAAGTGGCGCCCCTGACCTCGCCCGACTGGCGGGCGATTCTTGCCGCGACCGGCTGGCGGGTGTCTCTGGTTGCGCCCGGCTGGCGGGCAACCCTTGCTGCGCCCGGCTGGCTGACAACCCTTGCTGCGCCCGGCTGGTGGGCGACCCCGGCTGCGCCTGGCTGGTGGGCCACTCTGGCAGATCCGGCAGGCCGCTCTGGCAGCTCCGGGCAGACGGGCCGCTCTGGCAGCTCCGGGCAGACGGGCCGCTCTGGCAGCTCCGGGCAGACGGGCCGCTCTGGCAGCTCCGGGAAGACGGGCCGCTCTGGCAGCTCCGGGCAGACGGGCCGCTCTGGCAGCTCCGGACAGACGGGCCGCTCTGGCAGCTCCGGACAGACGGGCCGCTCTGGCAGCTCCTGACAGGCGGGCGGCTCTGGCAGCTCCTGACTGGCGGGCGGCTCTGGCAGCTCCTGACTGGCAGACGGCTCTAATGACTCCTGACTGGCGGGCGGCTCTGGCGACTCCTGACTGGCGGGCGGCTCTGGCGACTCCTGACTGGCGGGCGGCTCTGGCGGCACCAGGCTGGCGAGGCTGGGCTGACGCACTAGATGCCTGATGCGTGGGGCTGGTACAGGATGTGCCAGTCTGGGCACACGCACCTTAGGGCTAGTGCGGGGAGCGGGAACAGGCCGAGTCAGACTGGGCTGACGCACCTCAGGGCTCGTGCGTGTAGCAGGAAACACTGGACCGTAGAGGCGCACTGGCGGTCTTGAGCGCAGGACTGGCATCACCCCTACTGGCTGGATGCCCACTTTCCCCTGGCACATGTGGGGGCGCTGGTACTGCGCGTACTGGCCTGAAAATGCTCGGCCTCACCACCGTACCCATCACCCCAAAGCACGGGACCTGTCCAGTTCGTCTCTGCCTAAAAAGGGTATGGGGAGCTGGCCTGGGGCTCCATCCTCGCCCCGCCAAACTGCCCTTGTGCCCCCCCCCAAAAAATATTGGGGCTGCCTCTCGGGTTCCCTTATCAGCCGTGTTCCCCGGTCCTCGCCAGATATCCTCCGCTGCTTGGTCCTGGTATGGTGGGTAGTTCTGTCACGTTTGTCGTCGTAGAGAGAAAGGGACCAATGCGCAGCGGGTTTCGTGCTCAACATATTTATTTATGAAATAATGCGAACACCACGGAAGAAAACAATAAACAAACTAGCGACATGAAACAGTGAAAGCAGGCTCAACAAAAAGCAGTGCTCTCAAACAACTACCCACGAAAAACAAAGACAAACACACCCTACTATATAGGACTCCCAATCAAAGGCAACTCAACACACCTGCCTTCAATTGAGAGTCCAACCCCAATCAACTAGACATAGAAACACAGACATAGACCAGTGACAAACCCCATAATACATACATCAACTACCCTCTGCCACGTCCTGACCAAACTACAATAACCAAATATACTCTATACTGGTCAGGACGTGACACTCCCAAGGATGAACCAGACTTGTGGAGGTCTACAAATCTTTTTCTGAGGTCTTGGCTGATTTCTTTTGATTTTCTCATGATGTCAAGCAAAGAGGCATTGAGTTTGAAGGTAGGCCTTGAAATACATCCACGGGTACACCACCAATTGACTCAAATGATGTCAATTAGCCTATCGGAAGCTTCTAAAGCCATGACATAATTTTCTGGAATTTTCCAAGCTGTTTAAAGGCACAGTCAACTTAGTGTATGTAAACATCTGACCCCCTGGAATTGTGATACAGTGAATTATAAATTAAATAATCTGTCTGTAAACAATTGTTGGAAAAATTACTTGTTAACAAAACTGTAGTTTGTTAACAAGAAATTTGTGGAGTGGTTGGAAAACAAGTTTTAATGCCTCCAACCTAAGTGTATGTAAACGTCTGACTTCAACTGTATGTTATAAAGCAGCCTTTGTCTATGAATGGTGTGGACCTACCACAACAACAGAATGGTATGGGCTTATAATGGTCAATAAACATATTGTTCACAGAATATGAGCTTTTAAGTGAGATTTTTACAGGAAAGTTACTTAAAAATCCGTGCTGGTTCCTTCTGCTGCTAAACCTCAAAATACAAAAAAAAATATGTTGAAGGGAGGGCCACGATCCATCACTTCTGATAGCATGTCTAGTATCAGCAGTCTGAAAAGAATAAATACTGTGTTGTATACGAGTAATTTGATTTAATTGTGTGGCTATTTCCTTCTGTATAGTGCATTTGATTGACACTTAACTGACCTTTCGGTTACCATAGTCAGCATTTCCCACTTCCTTATTAATATAGAACATAATACAACCATAAAAGCATGCAGGCTTCCACAGTGGCATTACTCAAAGTGATTAGTAGCTAATGAATGGGTGCCAACCTGTGTTGTGGTAATGTATTCAATTTACTGGGCCTCTTTGGGAAGGCAGCCAAAGGGAAAGTTTATTATTAAAGCCATATTAACAATTTACAGGAAATTATTTTGGAAATGAAGTACATCCCATTCATCATATTACCAAACTATGACAAGCGCAATATTGCTACAAAGACCTACAAGTAATCAAAATGTTAATTTACTTGGTAGCCATTTTCATTTCCATACATACTGTTACTGTAGAGATCTTGCTGAAGACGGTTGCAGGTCTGCGAAACTGCAGTACAGGTTGTGGTTTGAGGAAGGCAGGGAGTGGCTGTAAAAGGCCCTGTCCTCCCCCTCTGACCAGCAGATCTTATTACTGCTCTCTGAGTGGATATGGGTGAACCTGGGAGCTCGGGAAGTATTCATTGGCAATTTCAAGAGTAATTGTGTGTCCACCTTGGTTTGGGGGGAAAGCCAGTCAAACATTGGCTGACAAGGCCCATTTTGAAATAAAGTGCCCACACGAGGAGAACCTGAAGATGATCTGTTTTTAATGGCCTGACAGGCATCAGTTAATAAGTCGGAGGGTTTCGCTGTATTTTCCTCCCTTCATGGATTTAGCCCCATCCGGCCATCAAGACAAACAGAGGCTTAACACTAGTTTATATGAGGCTTTTCCTCATCCAGATGAATCTTTGATAACCTTCACTTAATAAAGTAATTCATTACTGCAGAGAGAAACATTAAGCATGTCTGGGGCACAGGCGCTTTTGTCTGGTCCATGACACTGGAGTCCTCTGGCTTCCTGTGGGTATCAATCTGCCACTGGATTGGTCCTGGGTGTATTTATTAGCCTGTTGGTATACAGCACTACATAAATCATGATAGTAGACAGGGGTCAACTTTCACCAGCACAGGAATGAATCAAAATTGCTCTTCGTCAAAGAAGGAATACTTAACAGCTTGGGTACAGTATACATCCAAATATGGGAAAGAAAGGTGCTGTGTCATGGTCTGGCCATGGACAATTGCTCCAGTTAGATTTTCTGTCTTTGTTCCACTTTTGTTCTTAGTTAACACTGGTTTAAGTGCAGCATCTTAAATCACACACTAAATGTCAAAATATGGTATTTTGTAGCCTGGGAAGGCATTTCAAACATTATTTTTCAACTCATCTCAAGACTCTGCCAGGCACGCTCTTCGACTTACTGACAGTTAATTTAATAAAGTGAGACAATAAAGACCTGGGCAGACACTGCCTGAGCCTTCCAACTGCAGGAGCAGTGTCCTCTTCTCAAGGACAGGGGTGTTGCCTATCAGAGGGCCCAGACTAATGCCCTGTCAAAGTATAAGAATGTTACTCTTCCTGACAACCACTATGCATCATTGCCCTCCACAAACTGTCAGGTCCAGTACACAACTCATAGTATTATCACATCAGGATAGCCAATATCAGGAAGAAAAGAAAACACTCCCAAACTTTTAGGGGTTTACAAATAGTACAGTAGGTGACATACTGTCATATGATGCTTGGAATCTTTTTATTCTCATTCCTTTCATGGTGCATTGATTTCCAATTGCATCACCCCTAACCACCAAATAAAGAGAGCTGGGAAGGCCCTGTCATGCCAAATAGTGTCACCCCGGCCAAATAGTGTCCCCCTCTACGTCACAAAAGGATTCGATGAGTTCTAGGTTCTGTTGCTAGGGCTGAACCAAAGCGTCCGTTGCTATGCTGGTTGCTTGGCTCTATTTGACCGCAGGACTGCAGGCAGTTCTAGTTCTATTTCACAGCATAAACCCTCGCTCAGTCCACGCAACATTATTACCTAAAAATTACTCTCCAAGGACGGTGTTTTTGACGGGACAATCTGCTGACTATCTGCTGCTTCAGAGGACCGAAAAGACTGGAAAGAGAATACTTTCTTTACCATGTACAGTTGAAGTCGGAAGTTTACATACACTTAGGTTGGAATCATTAAAACCACTCCACAAATGTCTTGTTAACAAACTATAGTTTTGGCAAGTCGGTTAGGACATCTAGGACAGATTATTTCACTTATAATGCACTGTATCACAATTCCAGTGGGTCAGAAGTTTACATACACTAAGTTGACTGCGCCTTTAAACAGCTTGGAATTTTCCACAAAATGATGTCATGACTTTAGAAGCTTCTGATAGGGTAATTGACATCGTTTGAGTCAATTGGAGGTCTACCTGTGGATGTATTTCAAGGCCTACCTTCAAACTCAGTGCCTCTTTGCTTGACATCATGGAAAAATCAAAAGAAATCAGCCAAGACCTCAGAAACATTTTTGTAGACCTCCACAAGTCTGCTTCATCCTTGGGAGCAATTGCCAAACACCTGAAGGTACCACGTTAATCTGTACAAACAATAGTGCGCAAGTACAAAAACCATGGGACCACGCAGATGTCATACCGCTCAGGAAGGAGATGCGTTCTGTCTCCTAGAAATGAACGTACTTTGCTGCAAAAAGTGCAAATCAATCCCAGAACAACAGCAAAGGACCTTGTGAAGATGCTGGAGGAAACAGGTACAAAAGTATCTATATCCACAGTAAAACGAGTCCTATATCGACATAACCTGAAAGGCCACTCAGCAAGGAAGAAGCCACTGCTCCAAAACCGGCATAAAAAGACAGACTATGGTTTGCAACTGCACATGGGAACAAAGATCGTACTTTTTGGAGAAATGTCCTCTGGTCTGATGAAAAAAAAAAAGAACTGTTTGGCCATAATGACCATCGTTATGTTTGGAGGAAAAAGGAGGACAGTAAAGCACGTGGGGGGGCAGAATCATGTTGTGGGGGTGCTTTGCTGCAGGTGGGACTGGTGCACTTCACAAAATAGATGGCATCATGAGGAACGGAAAATTATGTGTATATATTAAAGCAAAATCTCAAGACATCAGTTAGGAAGTTAAAGCTTGGTCGCAAATGGGTCTTCCAAATGGACAATGACCCCAAGCATACTTCCAAAGTTGTGGCAAAATGGACAACAAAGTCAAGGTATTGGAGTAGCCATCACAAAGCCCCAACCTCAAGCCTATAGAAAATTTGTGGGCAGAACTGAAAAAACGTCCTTGCGTGTGCGATCAAGGAGGCCTACAAATCTGACTCAATAACACCAGCTCTGTCAGGAGGAATGGGCCAAAATTCACCCAACTTATTGTGGGAAGCTTGTGGATTGACGTTGCAAGCTACTGTACTGTACTTATATACCTCAGCCTGCCTAGTTTGCTAGCCAGGCAGATTTATTTAGCTAACGTTAGCTAGCTAGCAAGCAAGCTACTGTAACTGTTATTGCAGCTTTCTTTTTGTATGTAGCTTGAACTTCAAGGGCATCCCTCTGAGATTTTTTTTAATCTTTCCAACCTGGCGAGTGTTTCCCATGCTTGTTCAATGAACCATAAACAATGAATCAACATGCACCTGTGGAACGGTCGTTAAGACACTAACAGCTTACAGACGGTAGGCAATTAAGGTCACAGTTATGAAAACTTAGGACACTAAGGAGGCATTCTACTGACTCTGAAAAACATCAAAAGAAAGATGCCCAGGGTCCCTGCTCATCTGTGTGAATGTGCCTTAGGCATGCTGCAATGAGGCATGAGGACTGCAGATGGTGCCAGGGCAATAAATTGCAATGTCCGTACTGTGAGACGCCTAAGACAGTGCTACAGGGAGACAGGCCGGACAGCTGATCGTCCTCGCAGTGGCAGACCACGTGTAACAACACCTGCACAGGATCGGTACATCCAAACATCACACCTGCGGGACAGGTACAGGATGGCAACAACAACTGCCCAAGTTACACCAGGAATGCACAATCCCTCCATCAGTGGGCAGACTGTCCGCAATAAGCTGAGAGAGGCTGGACTGAAGGCTTGTAGGCCTGTTGTAAGGCAGGTCCTCACAAGACATCACCGGCAACAATGTCACCTATGGGCACAAACCCACCGTCGCTGGACCAGACAGGACTGGCAAAAAGTGCTCTTCACTGACGAGTCGCTGTTTTGTTTCACCAGGGGTGATGGTCGGATTCGCGTTTATCGCCGTAGGAATGAGCGTTACAGCGAGGCCTGGAACGGGACCGATTTGGAGGTGGAGCGTCCGTCATGGTCTGGTGCGGTGTGTCACAGCATCATCGGACTGAGCTTGTTGTCATTGCAGGCAATCTCAACGCTGTGCATGACAGGGAAGACAACCTCCTCCCTCATGTGGTACCCTTCCTGCAGGCTCATCCTGACATGACCCTCCAGCATGACAATGCCACCAGCCATACTGCTCGTTCTGTGCGTGATTTCCTGCAAGACTGGAATGTCAGTGTTCTGCCAAGGCCAGCTAAGAGCCCGTATCTCAATCCCATTGACCACGTCTAGGCGAGGGCTAGGGCCATTCCCCCCAGAAATGTCTGGGAACTTGCAGGTGCCTTGGTGGAAGAGTGGGGTAACATCTCACAGCAAGAACTGGCAAATCTGGTACAGTCCATGAGGAGGAGATGCACTGCAGTACTTAATGCAGCTGGTGGCCACACCAGATACTGACTGTTACTTTTGATTTTGACACCCCCCCCCCCTTTGGTCAGGGACACATTATTCCATTTCTCTTCGTCACATGTCTGTGGAACTTGTTCAGTTTATGTCTCAGTTGTTGAATCTTGTTATGTTCATACAAATATTTACACATGTTAAGTTTGCTGAAAATAAATGCAGTTGACAGTAAGAGGACGTTTCTTTTTTTGCTGAGTTTAGTTCAGTGGAGGCTGCTAAGGGGATGATGGCTCATAATAATGTCTGGAATGGAGCAAATGGAATGGTATCAAACACGTGGTTTCCATGTGGTTGATACCATTCAATTGACTCCATTCCAGCCATTATTTTGAGCCGTCCTCCCCTCAGCAGCCACCATTGATATAGATATATGTCTATCATATTGAGGTGTCTAGCTATAAGTTAAACCTGATCAATCAAATGGATAGGCTTAAACTAGGTGTCTTTGCTAGACTGTCACAGAGAGGGGGGGGGGTGAGAAAGAAAGGATGAAAGGAAGAGAGAGGTGGGAGGAGTGTGGAAGACGAAGATGAAGAGAGAGAAACAGAGAGAGAAAGACAGCAGTGCAAATATACTGTACTTAGACTTGAGTATTTCAACTTGTTAGGCAATCATATGTCTACCTACGGGGGAAGGATGGCCAGCCACACAGGAGGGTGATTTTTACTAAGGAGGAGGAGGAGGCCGTGCTGACAGAGCACGCCGAAATGTCCAGCATGCATGAAGCGCATGAATGCCAAAATCAACCTACGCTTCTTCTGACAGGGAACCGTCAAGGAGGTGGACAGCTGGGCAAGTGAAATAACCTTTTGTTTATCAATCACATTCTATTACATCTGAAATTATTCTGATTTCAATTAATGTCATATCAGAGCACATAATGTTTCAATTTGTCACTTTTTGCTTCAAGGTCAGTACCATGTTAAGCCTGCCAGAAGTTTGAGAGGGCGAAGACTAGCGCCGGAGTTGAAGCCCATCAAAATTGTTTCACCATGGCACATGAGTCCATATTCCGATTTTGCCCTGATAAGTTGTTTTGTAATGGTTTCTTTATTTGACCACAGCAGAGTTCAATATTATAGAACGTGTGTGTGTGTGTGTGTGTGTGTGTGTGTGTGTGTGTGTGTGTGTGTGTGTGTGTGTGTGTGTGTGTGTGTGTGTGTGTGTGTGTGTGTGTGTGTGTGTGTGCAGACTGTATGACACAGATACGGGTAAGAATAAAGTCATCTTCTCTCTAACACTTTAAATGTTAGGGGTGGATCTCATTGGACCCTTCACGAAATCCAGGAATTGCAACAGCTGGTGTCTGCCGGCGACCAATCACTTTACCAAGTGGGTGGAGGCAATACCCATTAAGGTCAGTAAAGGAAGAGTACGTGCTTAACTCTGAATTCCCTTCTGTAACCCATTAAAAAGAGTGATTGGAACCAGAAATCGATTTTCGTTTTGTATGATACCCATCAAGGACAAGACTAGCGAGGCCACCTCCAAGGCGATGGTGGACTATCTTTAACACCCACGGTTCTCCTGAGGTCACCTTGAGTGACCGAGGTCATGAACGCTGAAACAAGGTACAGCTGTTATAGGTTACATTATATTCTGTCACCAATGGTTTGTTTTATTCATTTTTTATTCATTTTTTCCATGGTACATAATCAGACATTTCAATATCTTACATTGTCAATAGATATTGCTTTCCTACCCCCTTCTCCAGGTTTGGTGAATGGACTAACCAGAACCTCAAGACTGCCATGGGAAAGTCCCTTGATTGGTACCAGGACGGGTGGGAGAACAACCTGAAGATAATTCTCTTTGCACACAACAGCAGCATCCAGGCCGAGTATGGACGGAAGCCGCAGCTGTTGACTGAGGTAAACAATGCCATTGTATATACAATTATTGCATATACTGTACTCTTTCAAATGTGTGATTGACTTAGTGTTGCTGTTTGTCTATTGCTATTTTTGTATAACGTACTTTCAGGTCACTGAAACCCCACCTGATGTGGTGGAAGTTGTGGAACCAGATCAGAACACCTTCGAGTACCACTGTCACGTCCTGACCAGTATAAGGGTTATTTGTTATTGTAGTTTGGTCAGGACGTGGCAGAGGGTATTTTGTTTATGTGGTTCGTGGGTGGTGTTTTATGTAGTAGGGTGTTTGATTAATTATTTCCGGGTTTTTGGGGTTATGTTCTAGTTTTGTATTTCTATGTTCTTTCTGGTTTGTTGTATTTCTATGTTTGGTTGATGGGGGGTTGGACTCTCAATTGGAGGCAGGTGCTTTCTCGTTGCCTCTGATTGAGAGTCCTATATATGGGTAATTGTTTGGTTTGGTGTTGTGGGAGATTGTTTCTTGTTTTGCCTGTGTGAGCGTGACAAGACTGTTTTGTTGTTTGTGCGTTCTTCGTTTTGTTATTTTGGTGTTCTCTTTATTTAAAATAAATAACAAGATGAGCATCCACATTCCTGCTGCGTTTTGGTCCTCTATTCCCGACGGCAGCCGTTACAACCACCTTCAGGCACAGACTGCGAAGGATGTGGAGGTTTTTGACCAGATAAAAATGATTGCCCGCTGTTAATTTATTTTTATAAGTGCACTAATCCATCAAATTTTCTCACAGTAAAGTGTAACCTGTGTGTTTGCTTGTTTACGTCTCCTACCTTTTTTCTTTTTAACTCTGCTCCTGTTCTCCAGGACCTAGGGGTTCTGCCCAACACCCAGATGTGGATCCACCTGATGTCCTCCATTACTAACCACCCTCCAACTTTTCATTACATCATCTACAGCTAACTGTTGTTGTCATTAACTGCTAAGAAAGTTGTATTTCTCTATCATACTGGGCACATAATATGTGAGATACATAGATGAACTAATAACACTAGCACTGCAAACACTCAGAACAAAGAGAGCAGCAGTGCCTCGACATTGCAGTCTCCCTCTTCAAGTCCCCCTTCTGAAACTGGCTGCCTGTTGAGAACAAGTGACAGGCAGAATTCCACACACCAGAATTCATTATTTGAATCTATGATTGCCATGTGAGTGCACAAAAAATCTGAAAATAAATTAATGACACAACTGTACCAACAACTATCAAAGTTTACGTATTAAAATCTTGCCAGGTTGGTTTTCATAGCTGTTTCACAAGGTGTTAATTATTGTAAGTTGTAAGGTATCCTTTGATGGTATTTATTTGTTCCACATTATTCATTGTTGTATCCTAGGACTTAAAATAGATACATATACAGTGAGGGAAAAAAGTATTTGATCCCCTGCTGACTTTGTACATTTGCCCACTGACAAAGAAATGATCAGTCTATAATTTTAATGGTAGGTTTATTTGAACAGTGAGAGACAGAATAACAACAAGAAAATCCAGAAAAACGCATGTCAAAAATGTTATAATTGATTTGCATTTTAATGAGGGAAATAAGTATTTGACCCCTCTGCAAAATAATGACTTAGTACTTGGTGGCAAATCCTTGTTGGCAATCACAGAGGTCAGACGTTTCTCGTAGTTGGTCACCAGGTTTGCACACATCTCAGGAGGGATTTTGTACCACTCCTCTTTGCAGATCTTCTCCAAGTCATTAAGGTTTCGAGGCTGACGTTTGGCAACTCAAACCTTCAGCTCCCTCCACAGATTCTCTATGGGATTAAGGTCTGGAGACTGGCTAGGCCACTCCAGGACCTTAATTTGCTTCTTCTTGAGCCACTCCTTTGTTGCCTTGGCCGTGTGTTTTGGGTCATTGTCATGCTGGAATACCCATCCACGACCCATTTTCAATGCCCTGGCTGAGGGAAGGAGGTTCTCACCCAAGATTTGACCGTACATGGCCCCGTCCATCGTCCCTTTGATGCGGTGAAGTTGTCCTGTCCCCTTAGCAGAAAAACACCCCCAAAGCATAATGTTTACACCTCCATGTTTGACGATGGGGATGCTGTTCTTGGGGTCATAGGCAGCATTCCTCCTCCTCCAAACACGGCAGGTTGAGTTGACGCCAAAGAGCTCCATTTTGGTCTCATCTGACCACAACACTTTCACCCAGTTGTCCTCTGAATCATTCAGATGTTCATTGGAAAACTTCAGACGGGCATGTATATGTGCTTTCTTGAGCAGGGGGACCTTGCGGGCGCTGCAGGATTTCAGTCCTTCACGGCGTAATGTGTTACCAATTGTTTTCTTGGTGACTATGGTCCCAACTGCCTTGAGATCATTGACAAGATCCTCCCGTGTAGTTCTGGGCTGATTCCTCACCGTTCTCATGATTGTTGCAACTCCACGAGGTGAGATCTTGCATGGAGCCCCAGGCTGAGGGAGATTGACAGTTCTTTTGTGTTTCTTCTATTTGCGAATAATCGCACCAGCTGTTGTCACCTTCTCACCAAGCTGCTTGGCGATGGTCATGTAGCCCATTCCAGCCTTGTGTAGTTCTACAATCTTGTCCCTGACATCCTTTGAGAGCTATTTGGTCTTGGCCATGGTGGAGAGTTTGGAATCTGATTGATTGATTGCTTCTGTGGACAGGTGTCTTTTATACAGGTAACAAGCTGAGATTAGGAGCACTCCCTTTAAGAGTGTGCTCCTAATCTCAGCTCGTTACCTGTATAAAAGACACCTGGGAGCCAGAAATCTTTCTGATTGAGAGGGGGTCAAATACTTATTTCCCTCATTAAAATGCCAATCGATTTATAACATTTTTGACATGCGTTTTTCTGGATTATTTTGTTGTTATTCTGTCTCTCACTGTTCAAATAAACCTACCATTAAATTATAGACTGATAATTTCTTTGTCAGTGGGAAAATGTACAAAATCAGCAGGGGATCAAATACTTTTTTCCCTCACTGTATGAGCTATGCGAGATAGAACAACAATAATCATAGTAGAGGACTACTGAAATTATATTATTTCAGTGTAGATAAGGGAAGGGCAGGTTCAAATAAAAACATGACAGCCAGACAAACTAGTGTATGAATCAAATGGATTTGCATATGAATGGAGTGGAATTTAGCTGACTTCCTGATCTGTAATGTAAGTAACATTAATGTGTCAAGCAGATTACAAGTTTTCTTTGCCATTTCCGAAACGTAGCAATGTTTAAGACATGTTTTTCATGTTGTAATGTTAACAAGGTACCCAAAAGTAGTCAAATTAATGTTTTCATTTTATTAGCTAAACAAAACTTGTTTAAACAGCATAATTGTCGCAGAAATCAGCCCTGTTTGCATAGCGATGATGAATAGAACAACATTTAGGCTGCAATGATCACCAGAACTGTAATCATTAGGTCATCACACCATTGATATAGCAATGGACGCTAATAGTTTATCGAATCCCATTGTGGCGTAGAGAGGGACACTATTTGGCCGGGGGACATTATTTGGCATGACAGGCCCCCTAACAATCAAATAAAGATAATTGGGGAGAGCCCACCTAACATCCAAATAAGGAGAATTGGGGAGGGCCCCTCTAACAGCAAAATAAAGAGAATTGGGGAGGGCCCCCCTAATAAACAAATAAATAGAATTGGGGAGTGCCCCCCTAACAACCAAATAAAGAGAATTGGGGAGGGCCCCACTAACAACCAAATAAACAGAATTTGGGAGGGGCCCCCTAATAACCAAATTAAGAGAATTGGGGAGGATGGGAAATCGATAATCCAGATATGATACCTTTGGAAAAAGTACCAACATTATTTACCAGAAGGACAGTCCTAATGAAAGTCTCACAGACAGACCTCCATGCTTTCTTTATTGGCCCCTAAAAGACAAACAGCACAAAGGAGAAGGCCCTTCTATTTCCTGTCTGCTCCCCAGTGCAACGTTTAATTTGCTCTGTGACAGTGGACCCACACCCAGGGCCACGGGCCAGGGCCCGCTCATTTACTAGAGTGTGAAATGTCAATATATACTCACAACAAAGGTATGCCACCTCACGTCCAGCCCTGTGGCTTCATTCATTTGGGCCTGATCCCCAGAACCATGGGCAGTCCAGAGCCAAAGATTCTCATTACCGCAATCTGTTGTCCACTTATTCTTTGGGGGAAAGATAAAGAGCTCTGCCAACACAGAGGGAGCTAGATCGTGTCCTTACAGGGCTAGACTTCTGCTGGATTCAGCTCTTTTCTTAACTGAGAAATTGGTTTTAGTCACTTTCCCAGAGTTCCAATGATGCTGAACCTAAGACTATGCATTGACAAAAAAAAGTCTGTATTGGAACAAGGGGATAATTGAATAATTTCATGAGGAAATATGAATTTTATATATTGGATTATTAAATGAAAATTAATAGTCTGCAGTGATTTTGTCTTTCCATTCCTATGCCAAGTGTGTAAAGCTGATTTAAAAAGAACTCACTGATAACTTTGGCCAATGGGTGACATTGTCTGCATCCCTCGAGTTCGCAAAAGCTGCCAATTAGCCATCACCGATAGAATGGAAATCGTCCATAATGTATGATGTGCGTTCAGTCTTTTAGAAGGGAAAGGGGGAGAGAAAGGAATAATCAAACATTTTCCACACCCAATGTCATTTGCTGACAATTAAAGTTGTGGACATTAAGTTAATAGGCTCATATGATAAACTCAGAGAATAGAGGTAACTTAATAGCTCATTCATACAAAGTGTGCCTTAGTCATTTATTCGTTGTTTTGTTTATTTGGATCCCCATTAGCTTTTGCAGAAGCATCAGTTACTCTGCTCACACTATAGTTGGTTTCTCCTCCCTTTTGACGTTAGTGAGGTTGGCAAGTCAGCTACCTATTATGATCACTGCACTGGATTAGATTTAGCCCATCTCTTCTGGGATTCTCCTCTACCCCTATGCAAGCTAATGTGTTTGCCATGTTTAATGATGCGCACAATCTTCCTGAGTATAAGTTATTTATCTTTATCAGGGTTTCTCTCACAGTGCTCTGTCAGTTGGTAAACCACCGTATCAGCCATGCAGAGACCCTCCAGGGCAACGCAGTACAAGACCAGCATAAAGACAAACCAAGAGCTGGCAATCATTAGCAAAAGGATTCCCACCAAGCAAATATGGTAGAGTGGTAATCAGGGGTTGTAACCGGTTCAGGGAACAGAACTGAAAACCGTAAAGAGCGAAAATGTTAAAAGAACAGAAACGGACCCGGGAACGAAAGTAATCCATACTGTTCCGGAACAGGACCGTAATTATAAAAGCATGCAAACCAGTTAATAACGTTATTTTACATTCCAGGCATTTTTTTCTAGTCCCACAAAAAAAAGGCCTATGCAAAGCCCTCGCACTGTCACTAAGAAACATATTCCAGTGTCGGCCTACAAGCTGAAAATCTTTGCCAGTGTGACTGAGTGTTTAGGCTACCTGCCCCTCAGAAGCATAGGTTACTGTGCTGACGTTACAATCATGATTCAGAAGATGGGGAGAGAGATTTGTAATTAGCTAGAGAAGAATGGATTCCCTTTTCAATGCTAGACTAGTTAAGGTTACCTTACAAAAAGGTAAGACGTGTATTTAACTCTGGTGCCGCTCTGTACACAGAAGCTTGTTAGCTTGCTAGCTCAAAGGACATTGAAAGTTCCTACATAGAAGAAACTTGGGTATAACTAGGTATAATTATGTGTACCTAATTCAGATAATCCATGTCATAACAAGATGACTAGGGCGCTCTCTCCACCCGTAAAATTCCAGTCACATCTTGCGCCATAGGCTACACTTGTCTGTCCATCATGCATGTAAACAAGTAGCTTGCCTGCTCTATCTGCACTGACTGGTGAAGTAATTTTAAAGAGCTAAATAAAAAACTGTTGATTTCATAGGTTACAAAAGGAACAGAAAGGAACGATATAAACCAGTACTTTTTGGGGGTTTGAACTGGTTTAGAACTTTATTTAGCTGGTCGGAACAGTGGAATGGAATGATAAAATTGTGGTTCTGTTCAGAACGAAATGATTGGAAGATAATTTTCGTTCCAACCCCTGGTGGTAATAGATGAAAAAGATGGTTGACTTTGAGGACATAATTTACTTACTTACCCCATTTGTCCCAGGTGGGACATAAGGCCGCAACAATCTTCTGACTTCTACCACTGGAGTCGGTCTTTGGCCACAGTATGTGCAGTATCCCATGAGACACCCATCTCTTCCAGCTCAGCCACCACAAATCCATCGCCATGTCGATTTTGGTCTGCCTCACTTTTACTTTCCTGTTGGTGTCATAAGAAAGAGAAAAGAAAGTTGCTTTCAATTTACCATACTGTAATTAGATTAAGCTACAAGACAGATTATTTAACATTTTTATTCTCATCACAGATACACATACTATTCATCAATCCACCACTTTAGACCAGTGGTTCACAATCTATCCCACAATTTGATCAATACAAGACAAAGGAATAATTCACGCTGACATTATATTCAAAGAGTAAAAGACTGGCTGACTGACGGAATTGTCGAGACCCCTCAAGCTTTGGAAAGCTGAGGTAACTGGCAAAATATGCCATTGTGTTTGGATGCTGGATGATGGACCACACAGTGAGACTTGATATTTGGCGCTTCTAGCTGTTTATCATTCTTTCCTGCCACCAAACTAAACTGGCAAGATCCTCCCAAACATCTCCACTTTGAACCACAGAACAAAAGGATTGTTTTGGTTTTTGCTGAGAGACATACAGTAATGATAGAGTATGTGGCAGGATAAAGTGAATCCTGTCAATAGTTGTTCCAGGTTTTGGGGTTTGAACTTCGACTTTGCTTTGCAACGGAAATCCTATACAGACTAAATCCCCCAAAGCATGAGGATGTGTTGGATCATCATCATAGCAGAGCTAAACAGTACTGGGGTGTATCGGCGGGATACATCAGCTGTTCACACTCTTCAGCTAAACATTTTGGCAAGATGTCAATCTAATCTGAATCCCTGTGCCCTGGATGCTATATAAACATACTGTAGAATATGCAATACCAAAGCTTTCTATCCATCTTATTGTTACCAAAATATATGATTTTCTTTTGTATATTAGCATTTTGAGAGCATTGTATTTGTCAGTCATCTACTCATCTTACTGTTAGTAAAACATTCACTGGGTCTTGTCTTGTTATGGCCTGCTGCTTTTTGTCTAGCCTGCACTTCTTCCCTTAGTGGGCTGTGCATTTTGTTTTCATAGGGATACAGGATTTAGTGGGCTACATGTATCATGGATGACAGACATCTTTTAATTACAATTTAAATAAATGTGTCACATTTCATGAACCATAGCATCTCTCTACGATTATATTTATTCTGCAGCTCCATAGAAAAATGTACAGCATATAATGCATGTTAGGCATGCAGCCATCATTATCCTCATGCTCAGTCATTTCAAGTGTGAAGAAAAGATGTGTTGAATGAAAAACCCTCCCCTGCTGGGTCACCCTCACACTTGGGTTACAATTAAAAGTTGTTGAAGATGCAGAGTTGTTCACACTTGACATAACATCACCTTGTTTTCACCCAATGTGTTATATACCAAACTCATAGACCACACTGCACCACTTCTTTGACATTTTCTACATGAGTGCACATTGAATTCCAGCTAAATATTAATTGTTCACATTTCAAAACTTACATTGACTCAAAATGAAACCTAGATGTGCCATACATTTCACATGTATAGTGCAGAACATGTCTTGTAGAATAATCTACTTCTCTGTGAGACTGGAATAGATTGCTGCTCTATGATTATTAAGCACCTCTCTCTGGCTATGACTAAAATACTTTGGGGCAGACGGCTTATCATTCTTTACACTTTCATGTCTTCGGAATAAACGTATGACATTAATGCTCTTTTCCAGATCTCACATTGAATCACATCCCCTCTGGCTTGTCAGGAAACTGCAGATGGAGATGAAAAGAGAAAGATAATACATCCTATTTCTGATATTCAAGCCACCTTAATTAGCTGGAGAAAAACTGTCAAAGTTCACAGAAAGGCCAGAGCTTTGTTCGAATAGCCATACTTACATACTGTATACTACATACGTAATGAGTATATATACTACATACTATATACTATTAGTTCATTTTAGTATGCTCTAAACAAACGATATCATTTCAGTTGAGCGTACTAGCGCTTTGCCTGTCTACCGGAAGTTGATGCTGTTGCTATGCAACCTCTTGCTAGCTTGTTAGCATAACAAATGACTAGCTAAACATTTTACGATTCTGGGTGTGTTCGTAAATTCAAACTGTAGTACCAGAGTGCACTCTGGGCGTTCGTAAATCCGGAGCATTGTCAGATTGTCCATTCGTAAATTCAGAGCATTTCGCTCTCGGAGCGTTCAGTTTGCACACTGTACATATTCTTATTCCGTCCCTTCACATTTGTGTGTAATAGCTAGTTGTTGGGGAATTGTTAGATTACTTGTTAGATATTACTGCACTGTCGGAACTAGAAGAACAAGCATTTCGCTACACTCGCATTAACATCTGCTAACCATGTGTATGTGACCAATAAAATGTGATTTGATTGATTTGAGGAGTAGGGTTGATCCAAGCATTCAACGGCAGTCAAGCACCCAAGCTAACTGGCTAACATTGGCTAGCTATTTCCAGACACAAATGAGAGAACACCTCACTCTGACCATTTTACTCGCCCTAGCAGGCTGTTTTCATGTTATCCAGAGCATTGGTGACTACAACTGTGCAGCTGGCAATAATTTAATAAAGTTTTTTTGCCGACGTTTACTGACATCAGCCATATTCAACGGGTGTTGAGTGTTCATAAATTCATCAGTTATTCTGTGCGAGAGTGCTCTAAAATAGGAGTAGATCGCCAGAATTAACAATGTCCATTGAAACGCACAACGACTATACCACTTAGCTAAGATTGATGTGAATAATCAAGTCAATAAACGTTGGGTAGTTAGATAGAAGATAGTTAATATACTGCCTGGCAAGTTCGATGTATTAAGAGCCAACTAACTAGGTAACCAGCTAACATTCCGGTACATATTGCTGTAATGCTATGCGGTTTGTAAGGATAGCATAACGAACAAATTGTCAGCCAACATACAGTGAGGGAAAAAAGTATTTGATACTTATTTCCCTCATTAAAATGCAAATCAATTTATAAAATTTTTGACATGCGTTTTTCTGAATTTTTTTGTAGTTATTCTGTCTCTCACTGTTCAAATAAACCTACCATTAAAATTATAGACTGATCATTTCTTTGTCAGTAGGCAAACGTACAAAATCAGCAGGGGATCAAATACTTTTTTCCCTCACTGTAACATGTAACGTAATTTATTTGAAAATAAATGACTTTATTACATTGCGCCACATTTTCATAACATTTGTCATAATTAGTTAAAGCAATGAATTTGTATTCACTCTCGTCAGATATTTTCTGCCATTTTCTTCAAATCTGAAAATGCCCATTTTATGAAGAATTGCATTATGGGCCCTAAAAGCACGGAAATAGTGTCCATTGCATGTACAGTTGAAGTCAGAAGTTTACATAAACCTTAGCCAAATACATTTCAACTCAGTTTTTCACAATTCCTGACATTTAATCCTGGTAAAAATTCCCTGTCTTAGGTCAGTTTGGATCACCACTTTATTTCAAGAATGTGAACGCGCTTAATAGCTGATTTATTTCAGCTATTATTGCTTTCTTCACATTTCCAGTGGGTCAGAAGTTTACATACACTCAATTAGTATTTGGCAGCATTGTCTTTAAATTGTTTAACTTGGGTCAAAGGTTTTGGGTAGCCTTCCACAAGCTTCCCACAATAAGTTGGGTGAATTTTGGCCCATTCCTCCTGACAGAGCTGGTGTAACTGAGTCAGGTTTGTAGGCATCCTTGCTCGCACACGATTTTTCAGTTCTGCCCACACATTTTCTATGAGATTGAGGTCAGGGCTTTGTGATGGCCACTCCAATACCTTGACTTTGTCACGCTCCTCTTCGTCTGAAGATATGGAGAAATCGCTGTCGGAAAAAGTGGACCAATACGCAGCGGGTTGCTTACTCAACATATTTTATTTAAATGTGAACACCACGAAAAAACAAGAAACAATGACCGACAGGAACAGTTTTGCAGGCTATATACAACGCAATGCAAAAACAACTACCCACAAACTACAACCAAAACACAAACCTATATATAGGACTCTCAATCAGAGGCAACAGAAAACACCTACCTCCAATTGAGAGTCCAACACCCAATTACTTAGATATAGAAATACAAAGAACTAGAATGAACCTAGACATACAAAACATAGAACATAAACCAAAACCCGGAAATAATAAATCAAACACCCCTACAAAATTCACACTCAACCTAAACCATACAAAACAAATACCCATCTGCCACGTCCTGACCAAATTATAATACAATTACTCCCTTTGCTGGTCAGGACGTGACAGACTTGTTGTCCTTAAGCCATTTTGCCACAACTTTGGAAATATGCTTGGGGCCATTGTCCATTTGGAAGACCCATTTGTGACCAAGCTTTAACTTCCTGACTGATGTCTTGAGGTGTTGCTTCAATATATCTACATCATTTTCCTCCCTCATGATGCCATCTATTTTGTGAAGCGCACCAGTCCCTCCTGCAGCAAAGCACCCCCACAACATGATGCTGCCCCCCCCCCCCCGTGCTTCACGGTTGGGATGGTGTAAGTAAACCAGGTAGTAAGTTGAAAGTGTCTGAGTTTCCTTGTTCCGACTAGCACGTGAATGCACAATAAACTGTCATGACTTTTGATAATGACATGAACTTGATTTCCCAGTTAAAAGTAATTAAAAGCTTCACTCCGTTGATCTAAGTGCATGCGTGCAAGTGGATGGAGAGGGATTTTTGGAATAGCTGACACCTTTTGGTAACATGATATCCCCACTGGTCCCACTCTTATTCACAAGGGGGCGATAGGAACAGTCCCTTCCCTTGCTAGTAGTAGCTAGCTGTCAGCATGTCTAGTTGGCTTTACCCTGGCAAAAAAAGCTAGCCTTTTTAGCTTCCCACATCTCCATGTGAAATAATCAGATTTATACCAAAAAAATATGCGCTTGCAAATATTATTTTTGTCATTTTAAACATTATCCCAGTTTGATATCCTGCTTGTATATTCCCATATCAGCAAAAAATATAAAATCACATGGCTAGCTAAAATTGTATTCACACTCCTTGACTTTTTCCACATTTTGTTATGTTACAGCCTTAATTTAAAATGTATTAAATTGATATTGTTTGTCACTGGCCTACACACAATACCCCATAATGTCAAAGTGGAAAATGTTTTTATTTTTTATTTTTTACAAACTAATTAAAAATGAAACGCTGAAATGTCTTCAGTCAATAAGTATTCAACCCCTTTGTTATTGCAAGTCTAAATAAGTTCAGGAGTCATGTGCTTAACAAGTCACATAATAAGTTGCATGGACTCACTCTGTGTGCAATAATAGTGTTTAACATGATTTTTTGAATGACTACCTCATCTCTGTAGCCCACACATCCAATTACTTGTAAGGTCCCTCAGTCGAGCAGTGCATTTCAAACACAGATGCAACCACAAAGACCAGGGAGGTTTTCCAATGCCTCACAAGGAAAGTTGTTAGATGGGTATTAAAAGAAGCGGACATTGAATATCCCTTTGAGCATGGTGAAGTTATTAAGGACACTTTTGATGGTGTATCAATACACCCAGTCACTACAAAGGTACAAGCGGCCTTCCTAACTCAGTTGCCAGAGAGGAAGGAAAGCACTCAGGAATTTCACCATGAGGCCAATGGTGACTTTAAAACTGTCAGTTAGGTTAGTATTGTGGGGTAACTACAATGTTGTTGATCCTGCACAGAATTAAGATACTCCAAAACATGCATCCTTTTTGCAACAAGGCACTAAAGTAAGCAATTCACTTTTTGTCCTGAATACAAAGTGTTATGTTTGGGGCAAATGCAATACAAAACTTTACTGAGTACCACATATTTTCAAGCATAGCAGTGTCTGCAACATGTTATGGTATGCTTGTAAATGTTAATAAGGACTGGGTAGTTTTCCAGGATAACAAATAAACAGAAGGGAGTTAACTTCTTGGTGACAGGGGGCAGTATTCGGAAATTCAGATGAATAATGTGCCCAAATTAAACTGCCTGCTACTCGGGCCCAGAAGGTAGGATATGCATATTAGTAGATTTGGATAGAAAACAATCTGAAGCTTCTAAAACTGTTTGAATGATGTCTGTGAGTATAACAGAACTCATATGGCAGGCAAAAACCTGAGAAAATGGAAAAATCATATCACCTCTACCTTACCTGACAACCTAGACCCACTTCAATTAGCATACCGCCCCAATAGATCCACAGACGATGAAATAGCCATTGCACTGCACACTGCCCTATCCAATCTGGACAAGAGGAATACCTACGTCAGAATTCTGTTCATTGATTATAGCTCAGCCTTGCACACCATAGTACCCTCCAAGCTCATCATTAAGCTTGGGGCTATGGGTCTGAACCCTGCCCTGTGCAACTGGGTCTTGGACTTCCTGACGGGCTGCACCCAGGTGGTGAAGGGAGGGAACAACACCTCCACTTTGCTGGTCCTCAAAACAGGAGCCCTACAAGGGTGCGTGCTCAGCCCCCTCTTGTACTCCCTGTTCACCCATGACAGCATGGCCACGCACGCCTCCAACTCAATCATCAAGTTTGTAGACGACACAACAGTAGTAGGCCTGATTACCAACAAAGACGAGACAGCCTACAGGGAGGAGGTGAGGGCCCTAGCAGAGTGGGGCCAGGAAAATAACCTCTCTCTCAACGTCAACAAAACAAAGGAGCTGATGGTGGACTTCAGGGAACAGCAGAGGGAGCACGCCCCTATCCACATCGACGGGACTGCAGTAGAGAAGGTGGAAGCTTCATGTTTCTCGGCGTACACATCACTGACAATCTGAAATGGTCAACCCATACAGGCAGTGTGGTGAAGAAGGCACAACAGCACCTCTTCAACCTCAGGAGACTGAAGAAATTTGGCTTGGCCCATAAGACCTTCAGAAACTTTTACAGATGCACAATTGAGAGCATCTTGTCGAGCTGTATCACCGCCTGGTACAGCAACTGCAGCGTCCGCAAACACAGGGCTCTCCAGAGGGTGGTACTGTCTGCCCAACATATCACCGGGGGCACACTGCCTGCCCTCCAGGACACCTACAGCACCCAATGTCACAGGAAGACCAAAAAGATCACCAAGGACATCAACCACCCAAGCCACGGCCTGTTCACCCCGCTATCATCAAGAAGGCGAGGTCAGTACAGGTGCATCAAAGCTGGGACTAAGAGACTGAAAAACAGCTTCTATCTCAAGGCCATCAGCCTGTTAAATAGCCATCACTAGCCGGATACCACCCGGCTACTCAACCCTGAACCTTAGAGGCTGCTGCCCTATATACATAGACATGAAATCACTGGCCACTTTAATAATGGAACACTAGTTGCTTTAATAATGTTTACGTACTGCTTTACTCATCTCATGTGTATACCGTATTCTATTCTACTGTATTTAGTCAATGCCACTCCGACATTGCTCATCCAAATACATATATATTTCTTAACTCCATTCTTTTACTTTTAGATTTGTGTATTGTTGTGAATTGCTAGATAGTACTGCACTGTTGGAGCTAGGAACAGGGACCCTGCTCTCGTTACACCCGCAATAACATCTGCTAAATATGTGTATGTGACCAATAAAATTTGATTTGATATCATGTTTATTTGAGTCCGGATTTATGTTTACTACGTTACGTCTAGTCTATGAGACCAGGCTGCAGTCCAGGCCTGGTTGCTATGATTTCATGTTTTCCACATAAGAAATGGACTCTGTTCTCTGTACCTGCCATGTTTTGGTGATCTGATCCCTGACTGGATGAGGTCATACATCTGTCTGGCTCACAACACTCCAAACAATGGCTTCAAGTTGAAACCAACGTCAAGGTCGATTGACGTGGACAGCAGGATTTCCATTCAAGCATTTCCATTCAGGTATCGGAAAGTCATAAACCTGAAGAACTGTTTCTGCATTAACACAATCTGGTGTGGGGCTCTCTCTCTCTCTCTCTCGGCACATCTGATAGTTCCAGTTCTGTTACATTGAGGGCTGGAGCTGCCAATTCCCTCCCATGCGGCTGGAACTGAAATGCCAATACCAGGTGAAAACGGCAGAAGTTTCCCATTAATCCTCGCAGTGGGCCTGTCTGGGCGGGGGAGGCTGGGGGCACAGGGCCTCGTCGGTTCCAAGTGCTCTGCCAGGCCTCCCCTGGTCCCCTGATAGACTGAGGACACAGGACTAGGTCACCTCCACAGGCACAGCTGGGCTCCTGTTACTACCTCAGGACTGGGACTTGACTGGAACACTACTGTGTCCAGAGAGAAAGAGTGGCCCAATTAGTTAACCAAACCACCTCTGGAATGAGCAAAGTGTGATAGGAGAACCACTTCATTACCCCATAAGGAAGAGATTGAATGTACTTCATGTGGAGGCAAAAGTGTGTGTTAATAGATTTGGTTAATATGTTATTGTTTGAGCGCTTGAATGAACAGTAGAGACAGAAGCAAACAAGTCTTATGTGTGATGACTTTCTTTGGTCATTATTACAATTTTAGCCAGTCACGTGGATTGGATTATTCAGGATGGATTACAACCTTTGAGACTATAATGGTTGTCCTATCAAAACACTATATATAATACTGATGATTTGAACCTTTAATCTTGATATAAAGAGGATAACTAATCTTACTACCATTCAAATTGCACATCTGATCTGAAATCTCCCCTGTTAGATAACTGTGGTATCAGTAATTATCTTTTTAATATGGCTTCACGGCCCTCAAGAGCGGTGGGTAAAGGCAATTCATAGGCCCACTTTAAACGAAGTACAACTTTTAAAGGCTTTATATAGCGTACATAAAGGCTTCATAAGCACTCACTACATAAATGCTTCACAAATGATCTATAAGCCTATTTCATACTTTATGAATAATGTATGAAAGGTGACATAGCAATTTCCACAGTAGGGTGAATTGCAAATGTGACATAACACACTATGTATGTTTATACACCATTTATAGAGTACGACATATGCTTATAGATTAATTGTAAAGCATTTATGTGGTGTTTATGAAGCCTTTATGTATACTATATAAAGCTTTTATAAGTTGTACTTCGTTTAAAGTGGGACGGCAATTCATAGTCCCAGGCTTGGAAATCCAGCTACAAATCAGAAAGAAGGCTGAATCCAGCTCCTTTCTGGATTTATTCCTGCTTGTCAAATTCAGGGTCGTGAAAAGAGGGTGAGTTTTGTCAGAAAAGCAGTATTTTAGTTTTTATAATGGTCATCCATTTTAAGGTCTCAGTTTAAGTTTTAGACACATTTTGTGTAGCTAAGGGCAAAGCTATGTCTGGAAAATCAATAAAGCTCGCACAGGTTACAATTACGGTGGAAATTAATCATAGACGTGGGCTTGCTCAGTCATATATAATCAAGGGACAAATCCTGTAACAGCCTGGAACCAGAACAAGAGCAACAAAAAACACCTAAGTCAGGTACAATTTACAAATCAATCAAAAGGCTTTTATGGAAATGCTCAAAAAACGCAAAGATGCGGAAATCGACCTGTGATGAATACACTTGTGTAGGAGTGTGTGGGGGAATCAATGACAGAGGATTCAATTCTGGGGTCATAATGGCAGCGAGCAGGCACCCCAGGGAGTCTCAACCTTTTATTTGCAAGCAATCCTGTGTGTGTTCGATCCCCCCATCTCCCTCACCCCTTTGACTGGTGACTGGTGACACACAACGTATGATGAAATAAATAAAGTTGTTAACACAAAACGACTACTATTTTCAACAGCCATATAAATCACAGAATCAACTTCTCAATGGTGAGTATTATGGAAACAGAAGGTGTCAATGTCTTTCTCTAAATTAGAGAACAGTCACAGCAGTCTGCCTTTGATTAGGCCTACATCGAAAAAAGCAACCCCGATCCACAAAACAGCCATTTTGAGCCTGTGGTCAGTGGTGACCGTGTGTCCAAAGTTCAAACTGAACTGGACTTGAGGGTCTCAAAGGCAAAGAGATAGAAATACATTTGGTCAGTTCTGGCAGGAGATACTACATTGCTGTACAATGTACAACTTTCTAGGGAGTTTTTCCTAGCCACCGTGCTTCTACACCTGCATTGTTTGCTGTTTGGGGTTTTACGCTGGGTTTCTGTACAGCACTTTGAGATATCAGCTGATGTTAGAAGGGCTATATAAATACATTTGATTTGATTTGCTGTACCATAATTATCTTCACCCTGGGGCTTGTCTACAGAGGGTAGTGCGTACGGCCCAGTACATCACCTGAGCCAAGCTTCCTGCCACCTGGGCCAAGCTTCCTTCCTGCCAGGACTTCTATACCAGGCGGTGTCAGAGGAAGGCCCTAAAAATTGTCACTGTAAGGTCTACACCTGTTGTATTCGGCGCATGTGACAAATACAATTTGATTTGATTTGTCACCTTAACATTCTACAAAGCACTCATTTATCCACTGTAAAGTGTGGTTACTAGTCTCTCTCCTCTCTGCCACTCTCTCTCTCTCTCTCTCTCTCTCTGGTTGCGTATCTCTTTCCCTCTCTCTGGTTGCGGTCTGTTCCCTCTCTCCCTGGGCTCTGTGTGGGATGTGTGGTGTATTACTTGTTTCCTGGTGTGTTGGATTGAGCTCTCCTGCAGGCTGGTCACAGTCAGACCACATAATTGAACAGCTCTGCTCCTGAACTCAATTTTATTCAAAGTGAAATAAGGCTGTGCTCCTGGGATAGCTTCAAAAGGAGCAGGGCCAGACCAAGGCATGATTCTGCAGGTCTGCTGGGCGGTGGAGGTGTAGGGGGGATGTAACATCCAACTGGAGCATGGAAGGAAATCTGGACAGGCACCATGCTTAAATCAAAGGTGAAATGTCAGCGGAGTCGAGGCCTTTGAATTGGTTTGCTTTATATCTAATATACAGTAGCTTTGGTTTCTCCATCCATGGACCTTTTGGAGAGGACATTTTTTAAGAGAAAATATTCCTTTAGTATAAATGGGTTAGTGTACAAGGTCATTTCCATGTAAAAGGACAAATGAGCAGCAACATGTGAGATTCATAGGTGCATGTCAAGTTGAGTGTCAAATGAAAGCTGAATCAACATTTTTGAGAAATTAAGGAATATATACTGTACATTTTTCAGCATATTTCCATCCCAAAAATTTGGAATAAGCAAAAGCTTTGATTTCTGGTCAAATAGATGGGAAAGGGGTCTTAGAAAACGCCTATCAGAAAAAGTCTTAAAAGTTATTAGAAATACATCAAAACATAATAATGTTGAAGACCCCTGCCAACTAATATCAACACTTAGATTGAGTTTTGGATAAATTATTTACCTTCTGTAAGTTTAAGAAACATTGACTTTTGCCTTGAAATTCTGTTACCAAGAACCCACATATCTTTAAGATATTTTCTAATTTCTCTTCCTCATGAGGAGGGAGTATAATAAAGGTTCACAGAAGTAGCAAGTAAAGGTAGGCTTATCAATTAGTTGAAATGTTTTTACTGGTATCAATTTTATTCATGAGTTATTAAGAAATGTTCAGATCAACTAGCCCACGTCTGCTAACTAATTTAGTTTTTTTCCCCCCATATACAGTTGAAGTCGGAAGTTTACATACACCTTAAACTTTTCATAATTCCTGACATTTAATCCTAGTAAAAAATCCCTAGGATTGAGGTCAGGGCTGTGTGATGACCACTCCAATACCTTGACTTTGTTGTCCTTAAGCCATTTTGCCACAACTTTGGAAGTATGCTTGGGGTCTACTGCACTGTACTCTTCTGTAATGTACTGAACTGAACTCTACTCTACTGTACTTTACTAAACTCTACTGTACTCTGCTGTACTGTACTCTACTGAGCTCTACTGTGCTGTACTTTGATGTCCGAACTTGTGAAATGACATTCATATCCATAATTATGCATTTCTCTGTAGTACAGATCAGGGAGCCATGATGAAATGACATTACCGCAATGCCGTTACAGGGTGTAAATCCACTTCACTTACTGTAGTTCAATAACCAAAGTAGAAGATTCAGTGACAGTGTGTCAGTGTGTCATGTTATAGCTGACACCCCATTCTTTCTGCAGTCATCGTTGAATCTTAATTCAGAGCAGATTTTTAACAGTTTTTTAAAAATGTGTACACTGAAAAAACTGAGGGAGAGTTTACAAAAATTCTGTTACCAAACTTTGCATCTGCACAGTTCTTCCAGTAAATGTTTTTGTAAAATGTTCTATGTCAATTGTTAAAAATAGTCCTTGTGCATAGAGTTGTATGGTTTGTTAAACTTTGAAATCAGTGGTTTTTGTTTGGCATACATTTTAAGTGAAGAATTGGAGTCTCAGCGCATTTCTGTTATCGTGGAATTGCCCACAAGCAACCCCCTTAGAATGAATGGTTCAGTGTACACTCCCAACCCCCTTAACTCATTCTGGGGATGATTCTGTGTATTATCGTGTCGGTTATTACTCTGGCATTGAAAAAAAAATGGATTTCAAACATGCAGATGACAGATATCCAAGATATATCTTCTCTCATTGTCTCTCGCTGACAAAGTAGCTCATCGAATTCAGAACTCCTAAGTTTCGTGATATTGCTTTGTTGAGATCTCATTCTGGGTGGTAGATGGCTTTTTTTGTGGGTTTGCGAGCACTGAAATGAGCACAGGGTTTAAATGGCTTTCTTTGCCCAGGGAGGTCCGATACAATTGTATCCTGACAAAACATTTTGTTGCTTCTTTACCGGTGAAGCTGATACTGTAACTCTCCAAACACCTGAGCAAGGCAGCGTGAATACAAATACATCACTACACCTCGTCTGCCTTCCCCATGTCTGCAAGAAACACTATCTGCTTAATGCGAGATGTCTGCAATCGTAAATGTAATGAAATACCCAAATGTTCTTATCCCAGTCTAATATTATAGTGAAATGTATACAGTATGGTGCAAATGTGTTCAAGGTCTATACCTGTAGCATTGCTAGACATGTCCATTTCATTACGTCTCAAATATTCTGTGGGTATAGACTGTAGAACAGCACTGAGTTCATCTGTTTTTGCAAAACCTTAAACTTGTCTTATTTTAGGTTTTTTGTGTGCCATGGTGTCCGTGCTTATCACTCTAGCCTCTCTCTGTCTCTATTCCACTCCCTCTGCATCTTGCTAATAAGTGAAGCAGGAACTGTAAGATTACAATGGAGCAGAGTGTGTATATTTCTATTACAGAGCTAAATTCCCCTGCCTGTGGCTTCAAGGCCCTCCTTAGTCTCTGTCACCCCCGTCTAGACTCAAAATACAAGAGTGCGCAGGAAGCCTGATGGCCATCATGGTGAGGGGCTCTTCAGGCATATTGATGCTCCCTCCGAGTCCCCGGACACTAGCATCTTGTCCCCTCAAGCTACAACTCAACAGCGGCAGGAAGAGACTTTCTCATATCGAGGCCACATGTAGCCACGAGCAATGTGTTGGTGACAGGTTGCGACACATGTACTGTAACGCAAGCTTATTTGGTTGCAGGTTTGTTTGCGGCAGTGAATTAGAATCCCTTGAAGTTTGGCTTGATGTGTGGCTTAGGATGGGGAAAAAGTGAGGATATTGCTCAGCCAGATGTTAACTCCAGTCAGTGGACGGGCTAGGGGGATATTAAAGGTGGGGGGTGGGGGGTATTAGCCCAGGCTGGAGCTGTCTAATTGTGTAATCCAATCTTCAATCTGTGATAATTACAAGTGATCTAGGGTGAATTATAACAACCAGGAAGAACCCCCTGTAGGAAAATGGAGGTGGCTATATTTCATGTGAAAACCCGGTGTGACTACCAGCCAGCCCTGCACTGAGCACAGCGTCACAGCAGTCGGCTTAATAAGGAAATATTAAGCAAATTACCTGTGAAAATGGACAGTCATTTCCATGCCCCGGGCAAGCATTTTTAAAATCCCTTTAGACCTTTCGAGTCATTCATCCGTGTGCAAATGATTATTCTTGGTCTGACAGATCAATTGGGGCTTTGAGGAAAGATGATATTATATCGTTTTTTCACAAGGCCACATCGTAAATGACAGGGTTATGAAACAGGGGATAACATGGACGCATGTTTTCCCTTTCTAATCAACCTTAGGTGACTCTTGTCCTCCCTCTTGCCTCATCTGTCTCTCCCCCCTCTCTCTGTCCCTCTATCGCTCACTCTCTCACACACACACACAAATACCAGTCTGATCTCACACACACACATAAACACACGCACGCACGCACGCACGCACGCACACACACACACACACACACACACACACACACACACAGCCGAGTACACAAAAGCAGCTGAGCACTGTAACAGAATGCAGTCATTAGCAAATGGCCATATCATCCATTTTGTCAGCTCTGACAAATCATTTAATGGGATGTGGTCTGGTCATGGACTCATAGAGTGATACCTCCTATTTACTGTCCCCATTGCAAGCTCCATTGCTCTGCCCCTAAATATGAATCAAACAGAGGTGAGTGCCAATAGATGAGAAAGAGGGACAGAGTATCTCAGATTTGTATATATATTCCGCTTTTATCTTTTCAACACTATAATTCTCTCCTCTCCTTTCTTCCTTGTTCATAGTGTGCCCCCTATAGGGCAGCAGGTGTATTGCTGCTCCATTTATATCGATGTCAAGCTTGCTATTTTATGATATTGGCTTCACAGATTACAGCAGTGCCAGATCCTCCAATTGAAGTTCACCTTGAGTCGGGTCATCTTTTTATTTAGAGGCAATACTTTTCTCAAAAGAATCAGAGAATGGGGCCTCCCGAGTGGCGCAGCGATCTAAGGCACTGCATCACCACAGACCCGGGTTCGATTCCAGGCTATGTCGCAGCCGGCCGCGATCGGGAGACCCATGAGGCACAATTGGCCCAGCGCTGTCTGGGTTAGGGGAGGGTTTGGCCGGCCGGGATGTCCGTATCACATCGCGCTCTAGCGACTCCTTGTGGTGGGCGGGCGCATGCAAGCTGACTTCGGTTGCCAGTTATACAGTGTTTCCACTGACACATTGGTGTGGCTGGCTCCCGGGTTAAGCGAGCAGTGTGTCAAGATGCAGTGTGGCTTGGCAGGGTTGTGTTTCGGAGGACGCCTGGTTCTCGACCTTCGCCTCTCCTGAGTCCGTACGGGAGTTGCAGTGATTGGACAAGACTGTAACTACCAATTGGATATCATGAAAAAGGGGTAAAAATATATTTTTTAAATGTTATCAGAGTGAAACACAAAGATATGGTCTGTCTTAGTCTCGTAAATCCAACCTAGGCAGCAGCAGTGCCTAGAGGTTAGGGTTCCCATCAAATCACAAGGCAGACATGCCGGCCAAACTTTTTCAGTTGGTTTAGTGAAGGTAGTTGATGCAAACTAACCACTCGCAAAATGCACTCATTAAAAATAACCTCTGTGATCTCCAGCTTGCTAGCTACTATTTAGAATTTTATTTTAAGCTGATAAGGCAGCGATGTAGGCAGTGACGTAGTTTGTCTATACCAAACTGACGTTCTATTACGTACTGACGTGTTCTGCCAGAACATTGGAACATTGGAACATTATGGGAGGCAACCCTGATGTCTAGAGAGACTAGGTTACACTCACAATCAATTCACATGACAATATAGTAAATCAAAACTATTCCATTTAACACACCATTTCAAATCAGTAGCCTATGCTTTAAAAGCAGACAATTCAGGATTTACTCTTTTCAACTAAATAATAACTGGGGACTGCAAAGAATGAATGGTTAATCGGCAATGGCTTACAGTTGAGAAAGTGATTTTGTTCTGGGTGGAAGTAACAAGAAATGCCATGAGAGAAATATCTAGCTCTCCCTGGTGTAATTGGTGTTGTCTTCTCTTGATCTGTCTACTGACACTGCAATGTATTTACATGCCAGGTTGATGTGCTGTCATACTGCAGGCTACCTCCACTGCCAGTGTCACCATCTCATGTTTCAAACTTCAAATAGGCCTACCACTAAATGGTTTCTCTCATAGAAATAGAATCCACTGTCTCAGTCTGCATCTCAGTGCCTAACATGCACCCTTAGAAAAAAGGGTTCCAAAAGAGTTATTCGGCTGTCCCATAGAAGAACCCTTTTGGGCTGCAGGTAGAACCCTTTTTGGTTCCATGTAAAACCCTCTGTGGAAAGGGTTCTACCAAAAAGGGTTCTTCAAATGGTTCTCCTCTGGGGACAGCCAAATAACCATTTTAGGTTCTAGATAGCACCTTTTTTTCTAATAGTGTAGGAAGAGCCCAGAACCATATTGGTGGCTGTTTGAAACAGACTCCTGTATAGAGCTTCAGACGAGAGAATGTTTTCTTTAACTTCTCTTTCAGACTGCCACATTCATTCCTAACTACCCTGTAGCAGGACTATTATAGTATTACATTACGACTTGACAGAAAACACGGCCCATCTTATTCACACATCCCTTTACTTGCAACACTTAATTCATTTGAGCAGCTAAAATGCCTCATTTGTGATCAAATAAACCCCCACTTCCCTCCATTCTGCTAGTTTTTAAACCACCTGCATTTAAAGCTGGTGGGTACGATTGTACTCCAGTACAGTAAATGATATTAAACCCATTTGCCATATCTGTATGATGAAGAGCATTGGCACGGCTTCTCAGCCCCCGAATCCATCATTTAGTACTTTCAAAGATTCATCAGTGCCCTGAGTGGCTCTGTGGGCACACAATGAACCGAACTGACAGAGTAGAAATACCTTCCGTGTGACAGAACCATATACATGCTTCATAAAGTATAGCTGCAGAAAGTGATTGTGCAGTGAATATTCTAAATCTTACATAAAATGAAGTATTTTGGATACACCTTCTTTCCCCTAAGTGCTTTATATTAAACTCAGTTCAGCAACTCAGGAGGATCATTGGATGAGGGCCCTCAATGCTACATGAGCCAATAGAAAATATACTTCAGTGGGTAGGTGAGAGTTCGCCACCACCTGCCACCACCTTATGAGGCTTTCCAAAGATCAATTGCTTCAGAATTCGTTCTATTTGAATGTCTGGACAACCAGGGCATCCCATGGTATTAAGATTCCCTTTTAATGATTTCCAGCACAGGGAAACTCTGGTTTAAATGTTCTGAACTGAGCACAATAGACGCAGCAGGCCTCTTACTAATCCTGTTTCCAAATGAGAGCCACTTGTCAAGGTTAGACTCCAAATCCGTTATTAATTTGTCCCCTGACAATAACTTCCTGGGGTATTCCCAGCCATCTTTCATCAGAACAACCCAATCGTCTGGCCCTAAGTATTTACAGACTTCGACAGCAACAGTGGCCCGCAGGCTACCAATTGAATCTCTTACCCCCTACATCTATTCAAATGACCATGTACTGATGTTACACAGACCTGATCAGGAATAAATCAATGAGACAGTAACTAGGGAAACTACAGTGGAGGGGAGTATAGCTGTATAACCACCATTGCACTCTCTAAAAACCCTTCATAGTGAGGAGACATTTCTGAGGAATATGTTGGGCCTGCATGTAGAGACCATATATTGAATGTGTTATGAATTCTTTATAGCATACCCTGCAAACAATAATATGTCACGAAATGGTCACCTAGTCATCAGGTCATTGTGTCATGGTCCCCTGGAGGTTTTGTCATGCGAAACTGAAAGCACAAACGACCGCATTTAACCACAGCAATGGGACTGGGAACATGGTTGAGTACAAACAGTCCATTTACAGTATTTCCTCTGTAAGGCAATCAAACAGGCAAAACGCCAGTACAAAGACAAAGTGGAGTTGCAATTCAACGGCTCAGACACAATACGTATGTGACAGGGACAATCATGGATTATAAAGGTAAAACCAGCCACATTGCGGACACCAACGTCTTGCTCCCGGACAAGCTAAACACCTTCTTTGCCCGCTTCGAGGGAAACACACAGTGCCACCACCGCTCCCATGGACTGTGAGCTCTCGTTCTCCGTTATCCATGGAAGACATTTAAACATGTTAACCCTCGCAAGGCTGCTGGCCCAGATGGCATTGCTAGCCACGTCCTCAGAGCATGCGCAGACCAGCTGGCTGGAGTGTTTACGGACATATTCAATCTCTCCCTATCCCAGGAGGTCCGAGCACGCCCCCAATTTTCATTGACGGGGCTGACATGGAGCAGGTTGAGAGCTTCAAGTTCCTTGGTGTCCACATCACCAACAAACTAACATGGTCCAAGTACACCAAGACAGCTGTGAAGAGGGCAAGACAAAACCTATTCCCCCTCAGAAATATTTGGCATGGGTCCTCAGATCCTCAAAAGGTTCTACAGCTGCACCATCGAGAGCATCCTGACTGGTTGCATCACTGCCTGGTATGGCAACTGCTCAGCCTCCGACCGCAAGGCACTACAGAGGGTAGTGCGAACGGCCCAGGACATCACTGGGGCCAAGCTTCCTGCCATCCAGGACCTCTATACCAGGCAGTGTCAGAGGAAAAATTGTCAAAGACTCCAGCCACCCTAGTCATAGACTGTTCTCTCTGCTACCGCACGGCAAGCGGTACTGGAGCGCCAAGTCTAGGTCCAAGAGGCTTCCAAACAGCTTCAACCCCCAAGCCATAAGACTCCTGACCATCTATTCAAATGTCTACCCAGTGCCCTCCCCTTTACACCACTGCTACTCTCTGTTGTCATCTATGCATAGTCACTTTAATAACTACCTACATGTACACAATACCTCAAATAACTGGTAATAATTGACTCTGTATCGGTACCCCCCTGTGTATGGTCTCGCTATTGTTGTTTCACTGCTGCTCTTTAATTACTTATATTGCTTATTCTTATCTGTATTTTTTTTAAACTGCATTGTTGGTTAGGGGCTCGTAAGTAAGCATTTCACTGTAAGGTTGAATACCTGTTGTATTCGGCGCATAACATTTGATTTGATTCGATAAACCTGTTTTTGGTTTGTCATTATGGGGTATTGTGTGTAGATTGATGAGGGGAAAAAATTATTTAATACATTTTAGAATAAGGCTGTAATCTAACAAAATGTGGAAAAGTCAAAGTGGTCTGAATACATTCCAAAAGTAGCCACCTTTTGCCTTAATGACAGCTTGGCACACTCTTGGTATTCTCTCAACCAGAATCATGAGGTAGTCACCTGCAATGCATTTCAATTAACAGGTGTGCCTTGTTAAAAGTTAATTTGTGGAATTTCTTTCCTTCTTAATGTGTTTGAACCAATCAATTGTGATGTGACAAGGTAGGGGTGGTATACAGAAGATAGCCCTATTTGGTAAAAGACCAAGTCCATATTATGTCATTCTTGGGACGTGTCATGGTCTCCTGGGACCAGACAGGGAACTGCACAAAGGTCCCATAGAGAACGTTCCCTTGAGACCATCACACAACATTCTCAGAAGGTCCATGAGATAACGTTGCGCCGAAACACTTAAGGGACCTCATGGGAATGTCGCCAAATGTCCTCAGGAATTCTCCTGTTTGCTGGGTAGTGCACATTGATCTCCTGAAGATAAAGCGTATACAAGATGGCAAGAGATAGTGCCTCCTTTACATCACTATACTGTATATGATCACAGTTCACAACAAAAACAAAATTAATGCATCACACCACCACAGCTGTCAGCAAGCACAGTTGGCAGGCATCAATATCGCCACTTTGTCCTCTCTTTGAGCTCTCCCAGCTTGCATTCACCATACAAAATTCCTGCTGCCTGTCAGAACCAATAATGCCACCTCACACTTTTAGTAGTCCTGACATCTTGGTGAACCACAATCATCAAATGCTAAAGTCCGGCTTTGGGTGTTGGAGGGGAGCCAGTGGGCGGGCTGGAGAGTGAGTGAGTAAGTGAGTGAGTGAGTGGAGGGAAGTAGGTAGGGTGAGGGAAGTTAACACATACAGACAGAGGTTTTCTCCCAAGTTGGTCTCCAGACTAGACTCTAAGCAAAAAAGGTGCTATCTGGAACCTAAAAGAGTTATTCGGCTGTCCCCATAGGAGAACCCTTTAAAGTGCCCTTTTTGGTTCCTGGTAGAAATAACCTTTTAGGGTTACATGTAGGACCCATTCCACAGAGGATTCTACATGGAACCAAAAGGGTTCTAAGTGGAAACAAAAAAGGTTCTCCCTTGAACCTAAAAGGTTTCTCCTATAGGGACAACCGAAGAACCCTTTTGGAACCCTTTTTTCTAAGAATGTAGAAACAAATGAAGTCTTGTGGGATAGTGTACATACTGTAGCTGAGGATGAGGTTGGGAATAGGACATGAAGGGGAGAGAGAAGAGAGAGGCTCATGAACTCAACACTGTGCTGCAGTGAATAATGCAGCTACAGGCTCGGAGGGGGAATACTCACTCCGGTTAAAGCATCAGAGACCAACACATTAAAGGACACACAGACAGCAAAGGACACACAGATAGGCCAACAGCAAAGACACATAGACCCACAGCGAAGGCTGGTATTAGACATTGAAGGACAAGGAGACACAGTTTTTTCCACCTGTGATAACACCTTAAGAAGAACCACTGGACAGCAGACTGCGGAGTAGCTCCTTTCTAAGAATTTCTATATTGAGGTCTGACATAGTGTATAGATTATCATACACATTTATGAGGCAGCTCTCTGCAGGGTTGAAGGCAAGAGCAGGAAACAACTTTATTAGCCCACCACTGTTGGGATTCAGCAGCTCTCTATGGGCCTCTCAGCTGCACTGGGTAAGACAGTGAAAGACAGATACTTAACAAGCACTGACAGGAATGACATTACATTGAAATTACATTGAAGCGCACATGCATGAGATTTGGTTCTGGGTGCAGAGATAACGATCACTCAGAAAGACACGGTTTCCAACCTGTCACAATTTGATCTGTTCTCATGCATGCATTCGAACGTTCCAACACAATAGACTATTGTAACAAATTACTGGAAAAAAAGATAAATAGACGTCTAACTTTTATACAGCACTTTATGTTAATTCATGAATTGGTGTTCCTGTAGTGTACTATTGAAGGATTGGCCCAGGGGAGAATGGGGTGTGAAAACACCAGTTTGTTTGTTCATTGATTACCGCTCAGACCCTTCAGCTGGAACCAGACCTGATGCTTATCTGCTGCTATGTTTGCCTCTGCACTGCTGTTTACTAGTCCAGAGAAAGGGTTGCAACCACATAAAAGTCAGGGAAGAGTGAGGGATTGGCGATGCCTTTGAACCCAATGCCTGGATGAGTCCATGCATCACAGCACTGACAGGTGTTTCAGCACTTCAGGCCTTTAGTGCTGGGCTTGAGTATGGCAGGGGACTCATCAAAGCTAAATGCAGAACCTGTTTTTTTGGTTATGAGATGCAAATGAGAGAGTGATGTATTCAGAAAAGCTTGGAAAATACATTTAATGAATTCTCATGCTCAATTCAACATAGGAAGATAACCAAATGGGACAATAACTGCAACTGGAAAATTATTGGTTGGAATCTAGATAAATTAATGGAGCAATTAAGTACCTTTGAAGCGCATTAATAGATTTCATCTCTAAAACATGTTCCGTAATCTAAATATTCTGGAACAATTTATTTGGACAGTCTCAAATAGATGATATCACGACAAACTGTTCAACTAATTCTCCTCTTACCCTAATGTTTGTTGTAGTTTTACTATCTATAGGAGCCAAATAAAGTATTTTTACCTGTAGCCTATAGCAATAACATATCACAACACTGGGTTCTTACCTGCTTTAAGCTAAAAGTTATCAATGGCAGGCAGGGTTTGGCCAGAAGGGATTGAGAGACGTAAACCGGTGGATATGAAACAGAGATATGTGAATTCTAACTGATGGCTTCATGCAGGGAATGTGGCTCCTCCTACATGCTGTCAGCCAGGTGAGACAAGTGCCTACATTTCATATACGGTATGTAAGAGTGGCATTGGCTTCTAATTTACATTTCACCAATTTCCTATCAACATGTAGCCTACTTGCTACAGTATACCTAGAGTTTTCATCTGTATTTTTCGTAGCTGTCTACAAACCACCACAGATCGATGCTGTCACTAAAACCGCACTCAATGAGCTGTATACTGCAATAAGCAAACAGGAAAACATTCATCCAGAGGCAGCGCTCCTAGTGGCCGGGGACTTTAATGCGGGGAAACTTAAATCAGTTTTACCTAAATTCTATCAGTATGTTAAATGTGCAACCAGAGGGGGAAAAAAAACTCTAGACCACCTTTACTCCACACACAGAGACACATACTGTCACTACCTGACCGTAGAGAGCCTTTTTATTTCTCTATTTGGTTAGGTCAGGGTGTGATTTGGGTGTGCATTCTAGATTTTGCATTTCTATGTTGGCCTGATATGGTTCCCAATCAGAGGCAGCTGTCTTTCGTTGTCTCTGATTGGGGATCATATTTAGGCAGCCTTTTCCCACTGGGTTTTTGTGGGATCTTGTTTTTGTTAGGTACTGCAGAACTTTACATTTAATTTTTTTTGTATTTTGTCGTTTTGACGGTGTTCATTTTAATAAAGGAAAAATGTTCGCCTACCACGCTGCACCTTGGTCTCCTTCTTACAATGGACGTGACACATACAAAGCTCTCCCTCACCCTCCACTTGGCAAATCTGACCATAATTCTATCCTCTTGATTCCTGCTTACAAGAAAACATTTAAGCAAGAAGCACCAGCGACTCGGTCTATAAAAAAGTGGTCAGATGAAGCAGATGCTAAACTACAGGACTGTTTTGCTAGCACAGACTGGAATATGTTCCGGGATTCTTCCGATGGCATTGAGGAGTACACCACATCAGTCACTGGCTTCATCAATAAGCGCATCGATGACGTGGTCCCCACAGTGACCGTACGTACATACACCAACCAGAAGCCATGGATTATAGGCAACGTTCACACTGAGCTAAAGGGTAGAGCTGCTACTTTCAAGGAGCAGGACTCTAACCCAGAAGCTTATAAGAAATCCCGCTATGCCCTCCGACGAACCATCAAACAGGCGAAGTGTCAATACAGGACTAAGATCGAATCTTACTACACCAGCTCCGACGCTCGTCAGATGTGGCAGGGCTTGCAAACTATTATAGACTACAAAGGGAAGCACAGCCAAGAGCTGCCCAGTGACACGAGCCTACCAGACGAGTTAAATAACTTCAATGCTCGCTTCGAGGCAAGTAACACTGAAACATGCATGAGAGCATCAGCTGTTCCAGAAGACTGTGTGATCACACTCTCCGCAATCGATGTGAGTAAGACCTTGAAACAGGTCAACATTCACAAGGCCGCAGGGCCAGATGGATTACCAGGACGTGTACTCCAAGCATCCGCTGACCAACTGGCAAGTGTCTTTACCAACATTTTCAACCTTTCCCTGTCTGAGTCTGTAATACCAACATGTTTCAAGCAGACCATCATAGTCCCTGTGCCCAAGAACATTAAGGTAACCTGCCAAAATGACTACCGACCCGTAGCACTCATGTCTGTAGCCATGAAATGATTTGAAAGGCTGGTTATGGCTTACATCAACACAATCATCCCAGAAACCCTAGACCCACTCCAATTTGCATACCGCACCAACAGATCCACAGAAGATGCAAAACTATTGTACTCCACACTGCCCATTCACACCTGGACAAAAGGAGCACCTATGTGAGAATGCTATTCAATGATTTCAGCTTAACGTACCCTGGGACTAAACACCTCCCTCTGCAACTGGATCCTGGACTTCTTGACGGGCCGCCCCCAGGTGGTAAGGGTAGGTAACAACACATCCGCCACGCTGATCCTCAACACGGGGGCCCCTCAGGGGGGTGTGTTCAGTCCCCTCCTGTACTCCCTGTTCACTCATGACAACACAGCCAGGCACAGCTCCAACACCATCATTAAGTTTGCCGATGACACAACAGCGGTAGGCCTGATCACTGACAACGATGAGACAGCCTATATGGAGGAAGTCAGAGACCTGACCTTGTGGCGCAAGGACAACAACCTCTCCCTCAACGTGATCAAGACAAAATAGATGATTGTGGACTACAGGAAAAGGAGGACCGAGTACGTCCCCATTCTCATTGACAGGGCTGACGTGGAGCAGGTTAAGTTCCTTAGTGTCTACATCACCAACAAACTAGCATGGTCCAAGCACACCAAAACAGTTGTGAAGAGGGCACGACAAAGCCGGGAGACTGAAAAAATGTGGCATGTGTCCTCAAATCCTCAAAAGGTTTTACAGCTGCACCATCAAGAGCATCCTGACTGGTTGCATCACTGCCTGGTATGGCAGGCTCAGCCTCCGACCGCAAGGCACTACAGAGGTTAGTGCGTATGGTCCAGTACGTCACCGGGGCCAAGCTTCCTGCCATCCAGGACCTTTATACCAGTCGGTGTCATAGACTGTTCTCTCTGCTACCGCACGGCCGGAGTGCCAAGTCTAGGTTCAAGACGCTTCTAAACAACTTCTACTCCCAAGCCATAAGACTCCTGAACATCTAATCAAATGGCTACCCAGACTATTTGCATTGCGCTGCTGCTACTCTCTGTTATTATCTATGCATAGTCACTTTAATAACTCTACCTACATGTACATATTTCCTCAATTACCTTGACACCGGTGCCCCCGCACATTGACTCTGTACCGGTACCCACTGTATATTGTTATGAATACTCAGGGAGAAAAAGGTGTAGATTCATGCGGCAGTAATTTATTTCACCTTTGCAGAAGGCAGGGATCGTGGTCACAGGCAGGCAATGGTCATACACAGGTAGGCTAACAGGCAGGTGACTCAAAACTAGGACTGAAGGCTGTAACTGGTTCTCACAAACGATCAGTACTTCACAAAGGCACAAACAGAATGAACTGAACTAAATAAGGAGCTGATAAGACCAGGTGAGTAACTAACACAGGTGAAATCAATGAACAAAATGAAAGACAGGGCTACGTTCAAGAACAGAACGAAACAGAACACAAGGTTGTCTAAGAAAATGACACCATCTTACATATATAGCCCCGTTCTTGTTATTTACTGATGCTCTTCAATTATTTGTTATTCTGATCTCTTACTTTTCTGCGGTATTTTCTTAAAGCTGCGTTGTTGGTTAAGGGCTTGTAAGTAAGCATTTCACTGTATTCGGCGCATGTGACAATAAAAATGTGATTTGATTTGATTAAATACCGGATGGGTGTAACGTCCAACAAGTCCTCCACACACAGCAGATGGTAGGAGTGTTTTTGTTTTTACACAGCTGGTGAATCATGTGGTGAGAATGGAACTGGCGCAGCTGTAGGAGAAATAGAAATGCTTGTTGCCTTGGTAAGAAAATATGAATGCTAAGCAGTTGTGCTATTTTTTCTTATTTTCTCATTTGTAATTAAATCGCCAGACTGTTTTTTTACAGTGGTGTTAGCATGGTACAGTATCACTACAAATGTATTGAAATCCTTTGAACAGGCCTACATCCTCAAACTGCTGTAGTGAAGGAAATAATTGTGAAATACTAGAAAATGATTCCCCAATTATGCATTTACAGATGGTGTACCAAATTTACTCACTCATACAATTATTTTGTGCCTATTGTCAACGTTTGTAGGGCTATTATCAATGTAATTGAGAACATAACCAGGCATTACATAATGAGTAAGTCTGCGATCTAAACAGTCTAACAGAGAAACCATGTGAAATAATACTTCACATAAGGTTCACTTCATGACATATTGATATTGAAGTGAATTTATAACTTATCATCTACTGGACAGGATGCCAACTCCTGTGACATCAAACTGTCACCAGCCTCACTCAGCTTCCAGTATGTTAAAGGAAAACTCCACCCAAAAACTATCTTTTGGTATTTGTTTTATTAGTCCATTGTTGATATAAACTCAGCAAAAAAAGAAACATCCCTTTTTCAGGACCCTGTCTTTCAAAGATAATTTGTAAAAATCCAAATAACTTCACAGATGTTCATTGTAAAGGGTTTAAACACTGTTTCCCATGCTTGTTCAATGAACCAGAAACAATTAATGAACATGCACCTGTGGAACGGTTGTTAAGATACTAACAGCTTACAGACGATAGGCAATTAAGGTCACAGTTATGAAAACTTAGGACACTAAGAGGCCTTTCTGCTAACACTGAAAAGCACCAAAAGAAAGATGCCCAGGATCCTTGTTCATCTGCGTGAACGTGCCTTAGGCATGCCGCAAGGAGGCATGAGGACTGCAGATGTGGCCAGGGCATAAATTGCAATGTCCGTACTGTGAGACGTCTAAGACAGCGCGACAGGAAGACAGGACAGACAGCTGATCTTCCTCGCAGTGGCAGATCACGTGTAACAACACCTGCACAGGATCGGTACATCCGAACATCACACCTGCGGGACAAGGTACAGGATGGCAACAACAACTGCCCGAGTTACACCAGGAATGCACAATCCCTCCATCAGTGCTCAGACTGTTCGCAATAAGCTGAGAGAGGCTGGACTGAGGGCTTGTAGGCCTGTTGTAAGGCAGGTCCTCACAAGACATCACCGGCAACAATGTCGCCTATGGGCACAAACCCACTGTCACTGGACCAGACAGGACTGGCAAAAAGTGCTCTTCACTGACGAGTCGCTGTTTTGTCTCACCAGTGGTGATGGTCGGATTCGCGTTTATCGTCGAAGGAATGAGCGTTACAGTGAGGCCTGTACTCTGGAGCGGGATCGATTTGGAGGTGGAGGGTCCGCCATGGTCTGGGGCGGTGTGTCACAGCATCATCGGACTGAGCTTGTTGTCATTGCAGGCAATCTCAACGCTGTGCGTCACAGGGAAGACATCCTCCTCCCTCATGTGGTACCCTTCCTGCTGGCTCATCCTGACATGACCCTCCAGCATGACAATGCCACCAGCCATACTGCAAGACAGGAATGTCAGTGTTCTGCCATGGCCAGCGAATCTCCAGTGTTCTGCCATGACCTGTGATCTCAATCCCATTGAGCATGTCTGGGACCTGTTGGATCAGAGGGTGAGGGCTAGGGCCATTCCCCCCAGAAATGTCCGGAAACTTGCAGGTGCCTTGGTGGAAGAGAGGGGTAACATCTCACAGCAAGAACTGGCAAATCTGGTGCAGTCCATGAGGAGGAGATGCACTGCAGTACTTAATGCAGCTGGTGGCCACACCAGATACTGACTGTTACTTTTGATTTTGAACCCCCGCTTTGTTCAGGGACACATTATTCAATTTCTGTTAGTCACATGTCTGTGGAACTTGTTCAGTTTATGTCTCAGTTGTTGAATCTTGTTATGTTCATACAAATATTTACACATGTTAAGTTTGCTGAAAATAAACGCAGTTGACAGTAAGAGGACGTTTCCAAAATTATTTGCATGTCAGCAATTACATTTTCAAGATATAAAACGTTCAAATTGCTCCGTTATGAGCCTCTTTGCTGTTGGACCCTGACATGATATAGAACACAAAAATGCAGCTTCATCCACATATGAAGAAGTGCCCTTAGTGAAACATGTCTCATGAGACGGGAGAGGTCCAGTGGTTAATGAGATAATTATCTTCGAAAAGCACCTCTTTTATTGAATGTGACGACTTGAACAACATTTCTTTCACAAGTAGCAGAACCTCCCCGTCTTAGGCAGGTTCAGTGCTAGAGGCCATACCTGCCCTTCATTCAGTCCTTCCTGTCTGCAACCTCCTCTCTGTGTTATAATTTCAGTGAATTAAGCTCTTCACCACCCAGATACAGTACCTGGACAACTGTAGGTGGAATTTAACACATTGCACAGTGTCCATATTAGGACAGCTGCATGTAGACTAGAGGTTCTTCTGAAGACGAGGAAAACGATACTGTCACTAATATCAGCGTGATGTAAATTGAAGTTTCCAGGCCTAATAGAGAATGCATGTAAAAGCCAAAGTGTCATTAATGGGAGCTGTTTCCTCTGAGTCTAATTTGGTGTGAGGATCTAATGTTATGGTTATTAGACTGCTCTCCCTGTCTCTCCCTCCCTTTCTCTCTAACTAACCAACAATATGGCTGATGTAACACCACACTGAATCCCCAAGCATCCTCCTGACATCTTAATTCAACTGCTCCTGGGCAGGTTTTACCCCTCTGTAAATCTGTTTGAGAGGATTATATCCTCACCTTATTTTTGGGGTGTTTGAAATCACCATATGTTGGCTTGTGGCTAAATCTAAATCCTGTTTGATTCAGTTAGCTACATGTGTCTGCACTGTCATCCATTCTACATCGGGAGAAGCAGATACGGTGGAACCTCTCTTGGTTATACAAGCGTAATTGACTAATTTAACCACTTTTGAAGGAAGCGTTAAAAATAGAAAGTGTATACAATGTAACAACAACACTACTGTATCCTGGCGTTCCGTCAAACCACAAATTACTCAGATGTCACAGCGACAGATGTTGAACCATGACAACGTTCTACCTCATCTATCCATTTATAGGGCTGCATGCTGTTCTGCTTTTCTGCAGACTCCAGGCGGCAAGTGGCTGGCCGCAACCAGTGGACTCATAAGGGGAAGTACCTGCTCTGAATCCTGGGTGCGGGCACGATTGAGCAACTTTTGGAGTTATAACAACACACTCTGCCGAGGTAGCAGGGTTGGTCTGGCCTCACCACACCGTCTAATCACAAAGACAGCGGCTCCCAAAGTGATGAGCGAGCATTTCTTCCTCATTATTTTTTCAGCTCGACACCAGTTGTCACTTTAGCTCTGCAGAGTCAAAAATACAATTCCTGATATTTTCCTGAGACTCTCTCTCTGTAGTTTCTGGCTCTCCAGACATCTTCATTTCTTGCAGGTGGATTGCTTTGCCTGGGCATAGAGTTACCTTTTCTGACAGTCCTGGGACTTGGTCCCGAGAGATGTATTGAATTGATATATAATACAAAGAAATAAAGTTATTTGTATTAAAGTGAAACATACCATCATCAATACCAACCTATTATTCCCAGAAACCACTTCAGTACTAACTTTTAGTTCAGGTCATCACAACGATCCTGTGGGACTATGCTCATTAACGCAAACAAAAGTTACACTTTCACAGAAGGTCTACCTATTATCAGTTCACAAAAAGCTCTGAAAAGCACTGCCTAAGCGACCACACGTGACTGTTTAATGTTTATCTGGTGGAATCAATGCTTTAGCAGGTGAGCAGGCAGCTTTGTGGGCACAAAGGGAGGGTGTAGCTCGGTCCCTAGACAGAACTGAAATTTTAATTAGCATTGCTAGCGGTTTGGGTCACCAACACAGACATTCATCTGAGAGTGCTCAATATTTAATTAAATGCCTCTTGCTTTACCCATTTATTCTCCCAGCAACACCTTTTATCCGGCCTCCCAATTAATCAGTGCAAAATAATTAATGAGAAACAGCTTAGTCAAAGCCAGCCCTCAATATTCCACAAATACTGTATCAGTGGTTCAATTCTCCTGCAGAGGAGATGCAATGATGTTCAGTCATTCTGGCATGACATGTAAAGCATTTTAGCACAGACTTTGTGACAATTGAAAAGACAGAACTACCCGAATGTTGAACACAAGATCAGTAAAGCTGACAAAAATAGGATTAATTTTATCAAATTGTTTCGGCAGGTGCTCAAAGGACACCAGGGGGAGGATCATCCTGTAGCACCAACTGTTCATTTGGTCCGCAATCCACCAATACCTATGTTGCCAGTTACGTCACATGAATAAAGCCTGTCAACGACTGCTGCATGACTTCTGCCCATCACCAATTCAACTGAATTATACATTTTTCCATCAGAAGATCGTTTGAAGATCCTTGTCTAAACATCTCAACATTTTCAGTTTGTTCTGAGCCTAACTCTTGACTCATTTCTTCTACTTGATAACAGGTATTATTTGGCAGGTTGACTCTGCTCAGTTCTATTTCACTCTCTCATTTAACTTTTTTGCATTTAAATGACTTTTTGTAATTGCCTGGGCGAATCATGAAATAACACACACACATAAACTTCTCCTCCTCTGTGTTGTCATCCTCCCTCTTCACTCTCAATAATAAGCAAACACAAAGTTCTCCAGATCCCGTCAGGAATTTAGCTCACTTCAAGTGACTCATGTCACTGTTGGTCGTCTGACTTTGATTCATTTCTCTGTGACACACAGCAATTGAAGTCGGCTAGCCCCTACATCAAGTAAAATATTTACCAATTATTCACACAACCCTTGGGAATAGGCCTCAAGAAGCACACATTGTTAGCATGCTGTTCATGAGCCTGCACAGAAGTGTGTGTGGGGTGGTGGTGTGGGTATGGTGTGTGGGGGGGGGATGCTGCAGATAGTTGCTGGCCTTTACGAATCATCCTGCCTTTGAGTTCCTTATCTTGTGAATACACAAGGACATTCACAATGTTGGGCCGGGGCATGGCTTCATATTAAATCCTGGAGCCTGAGCACCAGAATGCTATTACAGCTCAATTGGGTGAAGATACACTTACGTATGGCTAGATGGAGATCAACGTACAGCACTACTAAAGGCCTTTTCTTCACAGCACCGCATCATCTGGTGATGATTAACACAATAACTGTAACAACTGACAAGGAACACTAAAGGATATTACCATTTATTGTTATTATTATTATAATTTGCAGAATTCACATCTGTGAACAAAGAAACGTAGCGCTGCAATCCCTTCAACTGAAATGGCCCCTTTGAAATCTGAAAAACAGGATAACATTTTTTTTTGTTAAAAGTTTATACATTTGCCATTAGATCTGACCTGCTGAAACAGCAAAAACAATTATATCTTCAAAGAAAGAATAAGTCAGGGAAAATAAACAACGATCCCGGGATATTATTCTCTAATAGAAATATGTATTAAATCTTCAAGGAGGTAGAGTTTGAAATAATCCACTGCTTGCATGGAATATAATAGGCAAAGCGAATGGAGCGGCGATTAAAGAGTTTTACAGGCCCTATGGGTACACTTTACCTTAAATCAGAGCTTTCCAGAGAACACAAAGACTCTTTCTGTTACAATGTCCCTGTGGATTAAAGTGGCATCAAACACTTTCAAAATGGTTTCTGCAGTCCAATGATAAGATGGCAGGCGGTAGCTATGTAAACAGAGTTAACACTTGATATAAGCTAGTGGAGGGGAAGAGGGCTCTCTCTGTGATGTACATTACAACACTGTGAGAGTGACACACTCCATGAGCATGATTCTAAAGCCTGCAACATGAATGCAAGGGCCTCTGTGTGTCATAGCAATTATAGGGAAGTATTTAAGGAGCCCTGATGCCCTCAGACATATATTCAACACCTTAATGATTTTCAGATCATTTTATTCACACAGAAATATAATATTATACAAGCAGTTGTCTAGTATATACAGAATATACAGTACTGCATAATAACATATCTGCCATTGGATCCTAGATCTCCATATCTGAATTGTGAATATACATTATTTTCATGTAAGTTAGCAGACATTCTTATCCAGAGCAATTTACAGTTAGTGCATTCATCTTTAGATAGCTAGGTGAGACAACCACATATCACAGTCATAGTACATTCTTCCTCATTAAAGTGTTACATGCTGACCACACCGCTCGGGTTGTGTCCGCAACGAGCGTTGTAAAATAAATGTACAGATACATGTTATTCAATCATTGCACCCACACTTCTCGCGTACGTCAACGAGCGTCTGCGTAGCCAAGAGCTAAAATAGAACTTGGCTCTATTTGTGACGCGCTGCAAGTCCCGCCTCTCCCATCTCCTCATTGGTTTTAGGAGAATATCCCCACGTGGGTGACTGAAAGATGAACTGAGGTCCACACTCCAGTCCAGTTGGTAATGGAAATGCACCTTAAAGTTGGTTGCCAACTGGCATATAAAGTCCAAAGAAGAAGCCTGAAGGAGGACAGATTACTAGAAATTAACTTGGTTTACCCTTTTATCTGTGGATTAATTGTCGAAGTAGAGGACCTTGTGCATTTCAGGTAAAATAACAACCCAATGTTTATATCCCAGAACAAATTAGCTAGCAACAGCAGCTAGCTAAGTTGCCATACATGTTTAATGCTTTTTGACCTGTCCCCAAACTTATATAGTTGGTTCAACCTGCGTGTCCTGATCGCGTCTGGTGTGGGTGGACAAAATCAACCTGCTCCACTGCCGCCCCGTCGATGTGGATGGTGCGTGCTCACCTCCCCTCCCCCTTTCCTGTAGTCCACAATCAGCTCCTTGGTCTTGCTGACGTTGAGGGAGAGGTAGTTGGCTGGATGTCCCAGTGATTCACAGCGAGCTACTTCCCTGACGTTGAAGCTGTCTATGTTACAAGCCATGTGGAAACAAGTTTTCTCACTGTTCTCCTCCAGCAGTTCTTCACTTTCCACTAAATTAAATCATTTCAGATGAGAGCTGTCAGCGCCGCTCCAATCCTCCTCCCTTTTGAATACCAGTCATAAAAAACGAAGGTGACCCAAGGGACTTGTGTTGGAACCTCAACAAGCAGACGGTGAGCCAAGGGACTTGTGTTGGAACCTCAACAAGCAGACGGTGAGCCAAGGGACTTGTGTTGGAATCTCAACAAGCAGACGGTGAGCCAAGGGACTTGTGTTGGAACCTCAACAAGCAGACGGTGAGCCAAGGGACTTGTGTTGGAATCTCAACAAGCAGACGGTGAGCCAAGGGACTTGTGTTGGAACATCAACAAGCAGACGGTAAGCCAAGGGACTTGTGTTGGAACCTCAACAAGCAGACGGTGAGCCAAGGGACTTGTGTTGGAACCTCAACAAGCAGACGGTGAGCCAAGGGACTTGTGTTGGAACCTCAACAAGCAGACGGTGAGCCAAGGGACTTGTGTTGGAACATCAACAAGCAGACGGTGAGCCAAGGGACTTGTGTTGGAACCTCAACAAGCAGACGGTGAGCCAAGGGACTTGTGTTGGAACCTCAACAAGCAGACGGTGAGCCAAGGGACTTGTGTTGGAACATCAACAAGCAGACGGTGAGCCAAGGGACTTGTGTTGGAACCTCAACAAGCAGACGGTGAGCCAAGGGACTTGTGTTGGAACCTCAACAAGCAGACGGTGAGCCAAGTCAACAGGAGGAGTGTAACGATTGGCGTCGGGTGATGAGGAAGCGGACCAAAACGCAGCTGGGAGCGAACACATGTTTATTCTTACAGACTGAAATAACACGGTCAAAACAGAGAAAAAAAACGTATCGTTACTGCTCAAAGACCAAGAGACAACAACCCACAAACATCGTGGGGGGAAAAGGAACTTAAACATGATTCCCCAATCAGAGGCAACTAGCGACAGCTGTCTCTGATTGGGAATCGACAGAACCCAACATAGAAATACGCCCCAAAGCAAGGCTATACCCAAAACATAGAAAATAAACTATAGAAATGCCACACCCTGACCAAAATAGAAGAGTTCACCTGGTCAGGGCGTGACAGTACCCCCCCTCCAACGGTGCGTACTCCCGGCGCACCAACCTAAAGTCTATTAGGGGGGGGACCCGGGTGGGCGCCTCACCCTCGGTGGAGGCTCTGGCCCCGGGCGTGTTTCTCCCCCTGCCTCCACCCTAGCCCTACCCCTCTGGCCCGGACTGGACCACGGTGGAGCGGCATGCTCAGGCTCCGGAGCGGAGCCGCCGACCGGAACAGGACTGGTCACCGGTGGACCGGACACAGGCCGTGCCGGACTGTGGACACGCGCCGTGGGCCTGGTGCGGGGAACAGGGACGGGCCGGACAGGACCGGGGACACGCACCACCAACCTGGTGCGGGGAGCAGGGACGGGCCGGACTGGCCTGGGGACACGCACCACCAACCTGGTGCGGGGAGCAGGGACGGGCCGGACTGGCCTGGGGACACGCACCACCAACCTGGTGCGGGGAGCAGGGACGGGCCGGACTGGACTGGGGACACGCACCACCGGCTTGGTGCAGTGAGCCGGGATGGGCCGGACAGGACTGTGGACACGCACCACTAACCTGGTGCGGGGAGCAGGAATGGGCCGGACAGGACTGGGGACACGCACCACTAACCTGGTGCGGGGAGCAGGGACGGGCCGGACTGGACTGGGGACATGCACCACTGGCTTGGTGCGGGGAGCAGGGACGGGCCGGACTGGACTGGGGACACGCACCACTGGCTTGGTGCGGGGAGCAGGAATGGGCCGGACAGGACTGGGGACACGCACCACTAACCTGGTGCGGGGAGCAGTAATGGGCCGGACAGGACTGGGGACACGCACCACTAACCTGGTGCGGGGAGCAGGAATGGGCCGGACAGGACTGGGGACACGCACCACTAACCTGGTGCGGGGAGCAGGGACGGGCCGGACTGGACTGGGGACACGCACCACTGGCTTGGTGCGGGGAGCAGGGACGGGCCGGACTGGACTGGGGACACGCACCACTGGCTTGGTGCGGGGAGCAGGAATGGGCCGGACAGGACTGGGGACACGCACCACTAACCTGGTGCGGGGAGCAGGGACGGGCCGGACTGGACTGGGGACACGCACCACTGGCTTGGTGCGGGGAGCAGGGATGGGCCGGACAGGACTGTGGACACGCACCACTAACCTGGTGCGGGGAGCAGGGACGGGCCGGACTGGACTGGGGACGTCTGGCAGCTCGGGACAGTCTGGGCAGTCTGGCCACTCCGGCAGTTCAGCGCAGTCTGGCCCCTCCGGCAGTTCAGCGCAGTCTGGCCACTCCGGCAGTTCAGCGCAGTCTGGCCACTCCGGCAGTTCAGCGCAGTCTGGCCACTCCGGCAGTTCAGCGCAGTCTGGCCACTCCGGCGACTGTTGACTGGCGGGTAGCTCCGACGACTGTTGACTGGCGGGCAGCTCCGACGACTGTTGACTGGCGGGCAGCTCCGACGACTGTTGACTGGCGGGCAGCTCCGACGACTGTTGACTGGCGGGCAGCTCCGACGACTGTTGACTGGCGGGCAGCTCCGACGACTGTTGACTGGCGGGCAGCTCTGACGACTGTTGACTGGCGAGGCTGGGTTCACGCACTTGAAGCCTGGTGCGTGGTGCCGGTACCGGATATATAGGACCATGGAGGCTTACTGGCGGTCTCGAGCTTAACCCTGGCATCGCCCTTTCTGGCTGAATGCCTACTACCCCCTGGTAACTGCGGGGCGCTGGTATAGCGCGTACTGGCCTAAAAACACTTGGCCTCCCCTTGTGCCCCCCAAAAAAAATTCTTGGGGAGGCCTCTCGAGTTTCCTCAACTCCTCGTTCCTCTGCTGCTTGGTCCTGGTTTGGTGGGTTGTTCTGTAACGATTGGCGTCGGGTGATGAGGAAGCGGACCAAAACGCAGCTGGGAGCGAACACATGTTTATTCTTACAGACTGAAATAACACGGTCAAAACAGAGAAAAAAAACGTATCGTTACTGCTCAAAGACCAAGAGACAACAACCCACAAATATCGTGGGGGGAAAAGGAACTTAAATATGATTCCCCAATCAGAGGCAACTAGCGACAGCTGTCTCTGATTGGGAATCGACAGAACCCAACATAGAAATACGCCCCAAAGCAAGGCTATACCCAAAACATAGAAAATAAACTATAGAAATGCCACACCCTGACCAAAATAGAAGAGTTCACCTGGTCAGGGCGTGACAAGGAGTTTGACAAAGGGGGTAAGAGAAAATAAAATGTGACTCATGTAATGTTGACGCAGGCTTTCTTTTAGTGACTGTGGGCTTGCATTTATAAGCTTTGATAAACTGTCCCCTGAAGTGGAAGAATGTCCTTCCCTTCAATTGACTTGTAACCCCACACAGTGCTTTATGCGATAAACATCCACACTTCAGGAGGGTGGGGATAGGAAGCATGTAACTGAGCACATCTCCTTAATTTCAATACTCAAAACCATACAGTTAATCATACAATATATTTGTATGTATGTAATAATCAGATACTAGCATCAGGTCACCTATTGAATGAGACACCTGGACATCCAGATCAAGTCCCTTGAACAGAATTACTTGGCTGCCTTCTATCACAACAAGCTCCTCTAATGTTAGCTGTTTGATGCCATACAAGCTGAATAGAGCTGGGTCGGAACAATGAAGAGTGACAGACAGGGACGAGGAGAAGTGAGGAGAGGAGTGCTGTCGCCTCATACTCAATTACAGTGAATTGATTTGGCTGAGATGGAGGAAGTCTAATCAGTTTCGCAGGATCTCCTGTGGCTCCTGCGCTATTCACTACAGTAACATCTGCTCCATCCAGCTAGCGCAGTCAGACACACGCATGGCACTTGCTAGCCTTCTGAACAAAAAACACTGTCATATTTCCCTTCTCTTTTGTCAAAACGCTATGTAATTACTGTATGGTGACAGCAAGTCCCATTTGCAGAAAAGAGGCCGGTGTTTGTTGCCGTCTTTCTAGCCCCAGCTGTACTAGTGAAGGTTTTGTAAAACTTCAGAATTACAGTACTGGCATGACTTTGAAAACTGCTATCCAGTAAAGAGCAAACCCCAGGAGCCCTTTGAAATTTGTCTCAGATGTTTATAAAGAGTTCTATAAAGAATGTCTTTCACTTTTAATGATAACCCAAACTAAAACACTACGTACATACCAACTGAGGGAATATCATCTTGTTAGTATTGCAGCATTGTAGATTTCCATCCGAGAATCTCTTGCATCATAATCAGAATAATAACCTGGTTGAAAATCTGTTCTTTGATAAAAAACCCTCTTAAAACCTGTTACTGCGGTGAGCTAAACACTTTATGTACTGTACATTACAGAAGGCTGAAATATAACAAAACTGTTTGACATAGAAACACCAGATGTTTGTCAGGTTTTTAAAATAACCTTTATTAATGATGAAATTATAACAAATATTAATAGCAATCCACCCATGAGGCCAAAGAGGGCGCTATTCCCAATGTAACCCTTTCCTGAATGACTGCAGGAAAGGGTTACATTAGGAATAGGTAACTCACCGTGGGTGGGCATGCCTGTTGGTTCAATTCAAAACCTCTATATGGGTACACTCATGTCACGTTTCATATCGAAGTCTGGTTGGACACAGTTTTCAATTTTCTCGTTCGAGACATCTTTTTCTCTGCTGGCTGTCTGTTGTACAGTATGATGGACACAGTGGATCGTTGCAGTCAGAGTCTTTGAGAATTACCAAAGCTGGGTGAGTTGATTTCCCCCAGAAAACGTGGCCAATCATCTTGTGTGGACCCATGTTATTTTTCACAGAAATTGTGTTTTCATTTCCTGGAGGGAAATAGTATTATTTACTCCAAAATTGCTTGGCTTGTTCCCCATTGGGTGAACTGTGCAAGTTCAGACTAAACATGTCTCCTCTCCTTGGCTTTTCACATTGCCTACACCACTTTCAGGAGAGGCTTCATTTTCTACTACTTTGCGGCACTCAGTAGTGGAGTAGCACAGCGGTCTTTAAGGCTAAAGAACTGGAGCTCAAACAGATGGTTATATCAAGGAGCTCTCTGGGAATGCTCAGGAACCGCAGGGGTTTATCTACTATGTCTCCTCAAATGAGCTCTTTACATGGGGATGGGACAGGAATGCAGTGGTTCAGGGCTTCTCATGACTGACCGGCAGTAAGGAAACATACAGCTTTCAAGTGTATATCTTGCCTGGCAACAGACAGATAAAGAATTTCATTCTGATTGTTCTTTGTCTCCATCAGATGAACTTTTGTAATCACCAGGGAGAGTAATAAGGCTCCATATTGGTTGAGTGCACTTGGAGTGGGAATTTATGAAGGTGTTGCAGTTGGATAACAGGTGTGGGATAAATCATACTGTAGACAATATGGAAGACACAGTTTAATAAGACACACAGCGATAACGCATCCTGTAATAACTAATAGTGCACTGAAATGTCAAATGCGGGTGGGTGGGCGTACTAGTACATGGCACACACAGACACGTTGTTAACCTGTTATACGCACACAAACGGTTTGGAAGAGGATACACATAACGACAGCAATGCGCATTTTGTTTCAGTTCGATTGGAGAAAGCCTGAATTCTAGTCAGACTTTATATGAGGGTCACTGCAAGCAGCGCCTGCATTTGCCAGTGTTTCCTACATTTTTCCTGGCTGTCTCCAAACCTGTTATCACTATACTGTATTATGCCTATACTGAAGCGCTCTCCTCTTCCCATGACTACAAACCAAATGGAAACAATATGATTCAATATCAGAGTTGTTGTTTTGTAGTCAATAATGAAAAAAGCTGTGGTACTCGGAACCATTACACTACTGAAGCTAAAATAAAACATTATAAAGAAAGTACTTTTAAAACATCCAACAGTTGAGTCACCATTCACTGAAACAGTTGTAGAAATGACAGTATAAAAGTCTGCTTCAAAATGTCTTGACAAAAGACATTCATAAAGCAATTGGCCCGCAATTAGGAACCGTTTAGATGAAATGAAACTGCAGGGGAGACAGTCGCATAAAGTCATTTGTGGAGGATATGACCATCATTTAAGAACGGTACAGCACAGATTGCCTGGGTACACTGTCTGTAACTATTTATAGGCATAAACCCATATACGATTGAATACCAATTGGCTAAGAAATACATTTAACTCACTTTAAACCAGAACGATATCGAGCATTACAGAGATTTGAATGTATATGTAAGTACCTTTCCAGCAACGCAAATATCAGGCATGTGCATCTTCCATGTGGGAAAAACAGCACTAAATCTCCAATGACAAACATTAACTGTAAATAAGCAATGTCAGAGGTCATGTCAGAGTTAAGCCATAATCATCAATTCAACCTCTTTAATAATCAATGCCAATAAACCAGGCCAATACCACTTCTTCTCCTTTTTAACATTTGAATCTTGGAAATCAAATGGTAATTAATTCCTAATATGTTTTAGAAATTGCATAATTGCTTCATATGCCCGCTCCTCTCAGTCAGCCACCAGTTGCTTGTAGCAGCCAGAGGATGAATGAGCCGTTAATGATGCTCGGTACACTACAGTGATGCTTGCTGCTGTAGCCTGGCACAGCCCAGCCCTGGCAGTGTCCTTCTAATTAAATGCTGCATACTGTATGCCATCATTACTGCTGGGAGAGGGAGCTAGCTCATCTGCTCCCACTGAGTGCCCTGAGATCAGGACAGCAGGGATGTTCTCCACTCCTCCAACTTTCAACTAGGTTCTTCATGCAGAACACTGAACACAAGCCACAACAATCATCTTTCTGTCTTCTATCAGCTAGAAAGCACTATTAGTGTCTAATGGTTTTAAATGTGCTGCTTGTTAAGCTTATTTAGGATATCTTGACCACAGATCAGATATGAACTATTGGATGATTGCGTGCTGCCCGGGTCCTTTGCCTTTAGGGCTAATTGTTTATTTTTGTCTGATAGTCCTCCGTAGTTTTCTGAACCTTCCTTATGTGCTTCAGACAGACATTGTCTGGAATGTCACGAGTCAAGATCCACAGATCCTCTTTTTCACATTTGGCGTATCGTCATCTCCATCTCTGTAGAAAATATCAGTGACACGTGGGGAATGAGAAGCAGAGAAAATATATAATATTATTTATGAGGAGTCGCTGCCCTCTGAGCTACATCGTTTATGAGAGAAAAGGGACGCTCGTTCTTGATGGTGCACTTCAAGAGACATCAGAAATACTCTAGGCCAATTGTCCTAACGCAGGGGAAATAGAGTTTGATTATTTTCTCTCATTCTCTCATCATGATGGCTTCCGCCTCACACGGCTGTCATTGGTGTTCTTCTTATTAAAGATGAACAGGATTGTGTCCCTGGCGTTGTACACAGGTTGCCCCTCATGACTGTTCCAGATGAATCCCAGGCTGTGTTATTGTGTTCCTTTCAAGTTCCCGGAGACCAAAAGCCTGGATAGGACTCACTGGCTCCGTCTCCCTCACTCTCCCTGTCATTCCCTTTGTGGGTGGATAATGAAAAGTGTCTTAGCGCTGTGAAATATGAGATGTAACAAACTAAGTCGGCGAGTCTCCTTTTTTGGCACTATCTCCTTCAGCCCAAAGAGGAAAAAGGGAGGATTAACGTTTTAAAAGATTAAACAGCAGTTTTTCTTCTCAGATATATTTGATCTAATCCCCCGTTTGAGTTTCAGTTTCAGCCTGCTCGTCAAGTCATTATTTTCAGACCAACAGCACACGCTGAAACTTTCTTTCACTCCTTCTCTCTCATCCCTCTCTCACTCCCTTTCTCTAACCCTCTCTCACTCCCTCTCTCTAACCCTCTCTCACTCCCTCTCTCTCCCTCTCCCTCCCTCTTTCTAACCCTCTCTCTAACCCTCTCTCTAACCCTCTCCCTCCCTCTCTTTAACCCTCTTTCTAACCCTCTCTCTCTCACTCCCTCTCTCTCTCTAACCCTCTCTCTAACCCTCTCCTCCTCCCTCTTTCTAACCCTCTCTCTAACCCTCTCTCACTCCCTCTCTCTAACCCTCTCTCTAACTCTCTTTCTAACCCACTCTCACTCACTCACTCTCTCTAACCCTCTCTCTAACCCTCTCTCACTCCCTCTTTCTAACCGTCTCTCTAACTAACCCTCTCTCTAACTAACCCTCTCTCTAACCCTCTCTCCCTCCCTCTCTTTAACCCTCTCTCACTCCCTCTCTCCCTCCCTCTTTCTAACCCTCTCTAACCCTCTCTCCCACCCTCTTTCTAACCTTCTCTCTAACCCTCTCTCTAACCCTCTCTCACTCCCTCTCTCTAACCCTCTCTCTAACCCTCTCCTCCTCCCTCTTTCGAACCCTCTCTCTAACCCTCTCTCTCACTCGCTCTCTCACTCGCTCTCTCTAACCCTCTCTCTCTCACTCCCTCTCTCTAACCCTCTCTCTAACCCTCTAACCCTCTCTCTAACCCTCTCTCTAACCCTCTCTCTAACCCTTTCTCACTCCCCCTCTCTAAAACCCTCTTTCTAACCCTCTCTCACTCCCTCTCTCTAACCCTCTAACCCTCTCTCTAACCCTCTCTCACTCCCTCTCTCTAAGCCTTTCTCTAACCCTCTCTCTAACCCTCTCTCCCATCCCTCTCTCCCTCCCTCTTTCTAAACCTCTCTCTAACCCTCTCTCCCTCCCTCTTTCTAACCCTCTCTCCCTCCCTCTTTCTAACCCTCTCTCTAACCCTCTCTCTAACCCTCTCTCTAACCCTCTCTCTAACCCTCACTCACTCTCTCCAACCCTCTCTCACTCCCTCTCTCCCTCCCTCTTTCTAACCCTCTCTCTAACCCTCTCTCTAACCCTCTCTCACTCCCTCTTTCTAACCCTCTCTCTAACCCTCTCTCCCTCTCTCTTTCTAACCTTCTCTCTAACCCTCTCTCTAACCCTCTCTCTAACCCTCTCTCTCTAACCCTCTCTCTAACCCTCTCTCTAACTCTCTAACCCTCTCTCTAACCCTTTCTCACTCCCCTCTCTAACCCTCTCTCTAACCCTCTCACACTCCCTCTCTCCCTCCCTCTTTCTAACCCTCTCTCTAACCCTCTCCCTCCCTCTTTCTAACCCTCTCTCTAACCCTCTCTCTAACCCTCTCTCTCTAACCCTCTCACCCTCTCTCTAACCCTTTCTCACTCCCCTCTCTAACCCTCTCTCTAACCCTCTCACACTCCCTCTCTCCCTCCCTCTTTCTAACCCTCTTTCTAACCCTCTCTCTAACCCTCTCTCTAACCCTCTCTCACTCCCTCTCTCTAACCCTCTCTCTAACCCTCTCTCTCACTCCCTCTCTCACTTCCTCTCTCTAACCATCTAACCTTATCTCTAACCCTCTAACCTTCTCTCTAACCTTCTCTCTAACCTTCTCTCTAACCCTCTCTCTAACCCTTTCTCACTCCCTCTCTCTAACCCTCTCTCTACCCTTCTCTCTAACCCTCTAATCCTCTCTCTAATCCTCTAATCCTCTCTCTAATACTCTCTCTAACCCTCTCTCCCTCCCTTTTTCTAACCCTCTCTCTAACCCTCTCTCTAACCGTCTCTCTTACCCTCTCTCTAACCCTCTCTCTCACTCCCTCTCTCACTTCCTCTCTCTAACCCTCTAACCTTCTCTCCAACCCTCTAACCCTCTCTCTAACCCTCTCTCTAACCCTCTCCTCAACCCTCTCTCACTCCCTCTCTCTAACCCTGTCTCCAACCCTCTCTCTAACCCTCTCTCTAACCCTCTCCTCCCTCTCTCTAACACGCTCTCTAACCCTCTCTCTAACCCTCACACACTCCCTCTCTCTAACCCTCTCTCTAACCCTCTCTCACTCACTCTCTCTAACCCTCTCTCCCATCCCTCTCTCCCTCCCTCTTTCTAACCCTCTCTCTAACCCTCTCTCCCTCCCTCTTTCTAACCCTCTCTCTAACCCTCTCTCCCTCCCTCTTTCTAACCTTCTCTCTAACCCTTTCTCTAACCCTCTCTCTAACCCTCTCCTCCTCCCTCTTTCTAACCCTCTCTCTAACCCGCTCTCTAACCCTCTCTCTAACCCTCTCTCTAACCCTCTCTCACTCACTCTCTCTAACCCTCTCTCTAACCCTCTCTCACTCCCTCTCTCCCTCCCTCTTTCTAACCCTCTCTCTAACCCTCTCTCCCTCCCTCTTTCTAACCTTCTCTCTAACCCTTTCTCTAACCCTCTCTCTAACCCTCTCCTCCTCCCTCTTTCTAACCCTCTCTCTAACCCGCTCTCTAACCCTCTCTCTAACCCTCTCTCTAACCCTCTCTCACTCACTCTCTCTAACCCTCTCTCTAACCCTCTCTCACTCCCTCTCTCCCTCCCTCTTTCTAACCTTCTCTCTAACCCTCTCTCTCACTCCCTCTCTCTAACCCTCTCTCTAACCCTCTCTCTCACTCCCTCTCTCTAACCCTCTCTCTAACCCTCTCTCTAACCCTTTCTCACTCCCCCTCTCTAACCCTCTCTCTAACCCTCTCTCTAACCCTCTCACACTCCCTCTCTCCCTCCCTCTTTCTAAACCTCTCTCTAACCCTCTCTCCCTCCCTCTTTCTAACCCTCTCTCTAACCCTCTCTCTAACCCTCTCTCACCCTCTCTCTAACCCTCTCTCTCACTTCCTCTCTCTAACCATCTAACCTTATCTCTAACCCTGTCTCTAACCCTCTCTCCAACCCTCTCTCTAACCCTCTAACCCTCTCTCTAACCCTCTCTCTAACACTCCCTCTATCTAATCCTCTAACCCTCTCTCTAACCCTCTCTCTAACCCTCTCTCTCTCACTCCCTCTCTAACCCTTTCTCTAACCCTCTCTCACTCCCTCTCTCTAACCCTCTCTCTCACTTCCTCTCTCTAACCATCTAACCTTCTCTCTAACCCTCTAACCTTCTCTCTAACCCTCTCTCTAACCCTCTCTCTAACCCTTTCTCACTCCCTCTCTCTAACCCTCTAACCCTCTCTCTAACCCTCTCTCTAACCCTTTCTCACTCCCTCTCTCTAACCCTCTCTCTAACCCTCTCCTCAACCCTCTCTTACTCCCTCTCTCTAACCCTCTCTCTACCCTTCTCTCTAACCCTCTAACCCTCTCTCTAACCCTCTAATCATCTCTCTAATCCTCTCTCTAACCCTATCTAACCCTCTCTCTAACCCTCTAACCCTCTCTCTAACCCTCTCTAACCCTCTCTCTAACCCTCTCTCCATCCCTCTCTCTAACCCTCTAACCCTCTCTCTAACACTCCCTCTCTCTAATCCTCTAACCCTCTCTCTAACCCTCTAACCCTCTCTCTAACACTCCCTCTCTCTAATCCTCTAACCCTCTCTCTAACCCTCTCTCTAACCCTCTCTCTAACCCTCTCTCTCACTCCCTCTCTCACTCCCTCTCTCACTCCCTCTCTCACTCCCTCTCTAACCCTCTCTCTAACCCTCTCTCTAACCCTCTCTCTAACCCTCTCTCTAACCCTCTTTCAATCCCTGAATGAAGTTGATGTTGGTGCTCTAAATTGGTTAGAGAGTTTTTGTAAAACTAGAAATGCAGAGTTCTTTTTCACAGCCAAACTAATAAAACTGCCAATGTCAACCTTGTCACAGTGACTTGAAGGTAAATTGCTCCTCCTTCACATTGGCATTAAAGGAAGGCACATATGTCTTGATAATGCACATATGTCTTGATAATGCCTGTTTTTCACTGCACTCTGGGATATAACAGCAACTCAGCTGGCAACTTTCACAAATAAACAAATCTAAAATGCTGGGAGGAACATGTTTTTGCATTGACTATGACAGCACATTAATAGCACTGACATGCAAATATGTCAATGACATCATTCTGCTGGTTGCCAGAGGGCATATTTCAATTGCTATTCACTGTCTGAGATGGTGTATGTTTTACATAGGAATGAGAAACGGGTTGGTCCATTATACTACATCTATCCAACCATATCACTTAACATAAATCGTTTCAGATAGTCTCATTATGGAAATGCCCACGTAGTAAAACAGATGATAATGTTACATTTAAAGTCTGGGAGAGAGGCTCCATAGAAACACTGTCTCTTCCCCTAAGAACTGTCACTTTAACAGACCAATGCAGACCCTCCAAGCAGAGATGGAGAAGGTATTCGGCCAGGCAACTGCTTGTCAGCCGACAACTACAGTATGTGGCATTCAGGAAATTGACAAACACTGATTTACATAGTCTCCATTTCTCAACCTGGATCATTTGAGAAAAAGTTTCCTGTGCACACCCCTGGAGGGCCTCCTCCGTGGTGTTCTCAGCCCGTTGTCTGACATCCACGGAGCATTAAAAACACTAGTGGCCCATCTGAAAGAGACACTCAGTCGTGTGGGTTGATGGATACACCAGCCGCACCATGAAAATGCTCTAGAGAGAATAATTGAGCCCAGCTAGCTGTGAATTGCCAGTAAGCATTTCATGGTAAGGTCTACACCTGTTGTATGTGGCACATGTGACAAATACAATTTGATTTGACATTTTTCTTTCCAAATGTAGTGACTTGTGAGAGGGTGGTGCTAGATTGCCTTGGATATAATGTATCTGCTGTTTGAAGGCTCCAGACCATGGGCTGATGGAGAGACAGGTCCCTGTTCTAGATGCTGTGGTGCATTGAAGGAGGGTACAGTAAGGTCTTCCACCACCATGACTCAGCATCCCTGTGCTGGACCATTCTATGGGAAAATCTCAATTACGTACTCCTCCCGCCCTCTCTCCTCTCTCCTCGCCTCCTTCTTAAAACCCATTGGATGAGAAAGCCAGAGGTCTCTTCCCTCTGACCTTCTCCTGCAATTGGTTTTGAGAAGGAGGAGTGAGGAGAGAGGATGCAAGGAGTATGCAATTGAGATTCTCCCAATGTCATCACATCTTGTGGAAAGCATCACAAAATCAATCAATTAATCAAGTATTCAATCAAGGAGCTGAGATGTGCCATGCATATCAATTCCAATGGTTAAGAGGGAAGGAGGTACTGCCCTTTTGAAGGCTTAGTTACCACCATTCACAAAATGTATAATTCAATGGACATCATGATGACACTCACAATGATTTTCATGCATCAACCTAATTTGTCACTTAAAATGTTTTCAAACAATTCAAAAAATGAGCCTTCAGAAGACAAGCACACAAGTCATATTTTGCTGGAACGAGAATCCATCTGGGATAATTAACATTTATTCCATCTGAGCACCAGGGCGTCAGTTCTTGTTGGTGGAGGACCATATTGTGCCAATGGTGTGTGGCGATAACGGCTGTCTGCTCTGTGTGTGTGTGTGTGTGTGTGTGTGTGCGTGTGTGCGCATGCATTTGTGTGTGTGCGTGTGTGTGTGTGTGTGTATGCAATATAGGACTTGGGGAGTAGAGTACTGCAACTCCTCTCGTTCCAAGTTAGATTCCTAGCTCTAACTGAATACGAAAACAGCTTTTTGACCGAATTACTCTGTCCTTACTCTAAAAACAATTGTAAGTTGGATCTACGGGAGTCCCACTTGCAGTGAACTAGCAACACTCTCTGAATCAATTAGTGGTCTACCATGGTTTACTGGAGTGATTGGACCTTCTGGGTGCAATGGGAAATTGTAGGCTACTTGAATTAGCAATGAATAAAGGGGTGGTGAAAATAATGAGTAAGAGTAGATTATTTTCTGGCCAAGACCACTTCAGCTTTATGAAATATTTGTCCATTCCAGGCTTCTAGAAATAAACACCATGGCATACATCACTCATTTTGATGGTCATATTGGTGATGTAAAAAACTACATGAATGGAAATGCACTCGGGCATTGGCCGGCAAATCGGGTGACTTTAAATCAAAATCAATTATTTCTTTGGAGTCTAGAATGTTCTGCGTGGCTAATTAAAGACAAGTTAAAGGTCAGAGACATGCAATCACACACGTTGGATTGTTGAGTCAAACTGAAAACCACTGAGAGTCCCAAATGGCACCCTATTCCCTATATATTGCATTTATTTTGGTCAAAGTAGTGCACGATGAAGGGAATAGGGTGCCATTTAGAACACAGCCCTAAGAGGTTAATGAAAAATGGGAATCCACATCGATGTCAGAGGATCTGAAAGACATACTGTAAGCCCAAATAGCCAAAGAAAACGTCCATTAGATGGGGCATTGTGACAAGTGATACATCAAAATACTCACTAGGTTCGATTGATTTGATATTTGCTTAGCTATCACAGAGTTGGTTTCCCACGTTGTCACAGTGGGTTGTATTTCTACCAGATGCATATTGACTGACTCTTCCGCAAAAATCCACAAGAGCAAGGCCTGGCAGGTTGTCTTAAAACAGCTGATTTGTTGCTTTTACATGGGAAAAAAACGTATGCTGCCAACACTGACTGCATCGTGGGCAAATCTGGAAAATAAGCCATTTTGAACTTGGCTTGGGCCCTCCATATAGGAATTGGCTGCATGTGACCTCTGCTTGACAGTTTTGATGATATGCCTGCTGAGGATGGCATGTATAAATGACTCTCAATTTCCTTTATTCATTTTAAGTGTCACTATAAATTTGTTTCTAAGTGGACGTGTCTTGGCATTTAAGCTTGCTGCTGTACATTGGGATGCCCCTCCTTCATTCTTAATCGCACGGCAGCATACACAACATTTTCTAAATGACATTGCCGGTATTCACCTTTAACCCATACTGTAGCACTGTTGTAGCTGCAAACAAATGCCAATCTTTAAACATCAAGTTGGAATTACACAACTCATTTCACTTTTACATACAGACTTTGCAAGACCTTAACTTGTCAAACAATGGATAGCAATGGGAGGTAAATGAACCCTCTGTCTGAGGACAGAGCCTTAGCTAATCAACAATCTTAGCATCCATGTAATTTTTACAGACACCTCGCCACCCATTCCCATTTTCTTCTTTTTTTTTAAAACAAACAGAAACCGGATCTCAGAATAGCTTCCCAAGTGGCAGCCACCGGCATGCATATATTCTGGCTGTCAGAGTCTGTATTGTAAAAAGAGAGCAGGGGAATAACTTTATCTGAGATATGATGGCATCTGTCTCTCAGGCAGCAGACTCCTCATTACAGGCAGTTACTTTGACTGGTTGTTCAGACATCAGCTGTCACAGTTCATCAACCATGCCAAGGTAGGGGCAAAATAAACAGCTGCCAGAAGAATGGTCAGTAGCACCGGAGCTGCAGACAGGTGAACACTGAGGCACTGTTTAGAAAATTCTCCAAACGCCTGACTATTATGTAATAAGATAGTGTTTCAACGTATTCTTATTTTGCCTCCATACTGTTGGGAAATATGTTGGAAACCAGTAAATAAAATGTATACAAAGAATAAAGAGGCATACAATGACCAGAATCCTTAGTTAAATCCCTACCTCAAGGACAGTAGTAGTGAGACCTGAGACCTGAAGACCACCAGACGGCCCAACATAGGCCTTTAGAAACGGCTGCATTGGACCTCTATCTCAATAGCAAATCATTTCTGAGTAACAATTAAGCACATTACTGTGATTGTTTTCAATTAAAAAGAAACCAAAAATTGCGTCTTAGCAAGGGCAAAATCTCAAGCAAGAATTTTGTAAGAACTGTCTGGGTGGAGAGGGGACAACTGAAAACGATCTATTATTGTCCGAGAGGTTTGGAACTCTTTCCTATTGGTCTATTAACTCATTTACTGCCAGGTGATGTCACCAAAACTCCATAATAACAAAATAGGCTGAAATTTCAGGCGGTCTTTTCAAACAGCTCTTACACTAAATGGGCATTATAATAATTCTCACAATTTCATAGTATTATTCCAACCTCATAGTGTGGAAATATTTATAAAATACAGGAAATCACGTTTTTGACTGCACTGGGCCTTTAAAGCTGAAATCTGCATAAGGTGAAATAGTGCCACAGGCGCATTTGTTATTGTTTTTGTTTTGTTTTTGAAACAGGGCAAAGGAGCATCCTGCATTGTGGTAAAAAATAAATCATAGTACATACTCCACTGTTGTATCGCGTATGCAAAGACGTGCAATGATGTCCGATTGGAGAAAACAGTGTTAGTTGTTTGATGTAACGTCTTTGTTGTTGTAATGTTGCAAATGGGCGTGGCAGTTTCACCTCTACAAATTCCAGCTTGAATAGATACTGTAAATAGCAAAAACATTTAATGAAACATATGACCTGCCAAAGGCAAGTGGGCGTGTAGAGGGTGGTGGGAGGGGCGTGTAGAGGGTGGTGGGAGGGGCATGTAGAGGGTGGTGGGAGGGGCATGTAGAGTGTGGTGGGAGGGGCATGTAGAGGGTGGTAGGAGGGGCGTGTAGAGGTGCTGTGAAAAGGTACAAACCCTGGCAGGTAGTGAGACCTAGCAGTCTGCCATGTCCTCCTGTCTGATCCCACCGTGTCTATATCTTTGGGCCAATCTGATACAGCCCTCATCTCTGTAGGGCTTTCCTATCCTTCCATCCTATCACCGTGGAGCGCGGAGGTTCTGCACAACTGCCCCCCCCCAACTCCAAACGCTTCCCAGTGATCCCAAAGCCACATTCCGAGAGTGCGGAAATGGAAAAAACTGAGGCTTCGCTCGGCCTGCTGTCGTTAAAGTCAGTGGTCAGATGGAGAGCTGGTGCTAAGGGGTGGTCATAATCCTCCTAAATCCCTGGGAGCTTGTATACCTGACCCGATGGCACTGAAAATAAATTAGTTCCCTACGCTGTACAGTTACAACTTGGCCATGAGCCACTCTCTAAGAGTCTTCTTTACTTTTCAGGCTTTTTTTTATCACCTCAAATGGGGATTCCTGCAGACACTCAGAGGAATCATCACAAATAACAAGGATGTCCTTGATCCCTGCCTGAATACTCTCTGGAGGCTGGCCGTCTGTCTGACCACCCTCTGGAGGCTGGCCGTCTGTCTGACCACCCTCTGGAGGCTGGCCGTCTGTCTGACCACCCTCTGGAGGCTGGCAGTCTGTTTGACACCCTCTGTCCCTCTGTATTCTAGCAGTGAGGCTGTCCATCTGCCTAGCTCCTCCAACACTGGCATAGGTGACACTGTCCGCCTTATCCCAGTACTCCAGCACTGGCGTAGCACACACCCCCGCAGCCCCCGCAAAGGCGGAGGGGCCCACGAGCTTTGGAGGTTGGGTCCCCCAGATACCATATGAACACATAATAAGCCATAAAATAAATGTTTAGAATTACAGGAAATGTTCTCTAAGCCTCATGGCAAAATGTGTAGAATAGCAGGAAATTAGCTCAGAGATTCTTGAAAGTCGTGACAATCCTTATCCGGCAGGGAAACTTTATTTTATATTTGAAAATAATGGATTTTGTTGCATTAATTGAGCTTAAAATGTACAGTTAGGGGAATTTCATAAGGGAAAAATATTTGTTTTGGGAATTTTCTAAATAGTTAAATACTATTATTTTAATATTATTAATTTCCATGTCAGCTGGAAGATGTGTCAAATGGCCTAGTGGCCTCATGGGTGCAATGTTATTAATATTTTGGTTAATCTACTTTTTTTTTACGCTGATAATCTGTTGTTTCTATGTCAAACGGTTTTGTTACATTTCAGTCTACTGTGATGTATTTAAAGTACATTATTGGGATGCAAACACAAAATGTAATACATTTCAACTCTATATTTGACATGGTACAGGTGTCTTTTTTGTTTTAAGCCCATGTGTTATGGTGTACAGTATACCTTTGTTTCAAAGTAGATTCATTTAAGACTACCAAGCAACACTGTGTGACCCTGATTTAGCCCACTGCAGTAAAAGGTGAAACACTTGTTGGACAATAATTGTACAAATTAAATTCCTTTTATGGTGTCTGACAAAGTTGACATAAATCCAGTTAGTTGCGGGGGGCCCCTCGAAACGGTGCTACACCATTGTCCTCCAGGCATCTGACAACACTGAAATGTGTGATGTGTGTCCCAAATGGCACCCTATTCCCTTTATAGTGCACTACTTTTGACCAGAGTCCTATGAGTAGTGCACTATATAAGGAGGAGGGTTCCATTTGGAATGCACACTATGTGCATTTGAGAAACCTCTGAAAAGCCACAGTGATAGTTCCAAAAAGAAAAATGTCATTAAATGAAAAGCCAGTCTATCTTATTCAGAGCGCATATATTCATGCAATTCTTAGAAATAGACAAGTCAACAAATATGTGATAAATTGCTCTTTATCAGAGGCTCTGGAAATGTAATCTTGATCTCATCTCATGACTCAATTATAGAAAATTCTTTCAGGCGATGTAACCAACGAGGCCTGAAATAACCGCACCTTACATTTCCAATGAAAACACAAAGCATGGATTGCATGAAGGTAATGAGTCATTTGTTTCAGTTATCACCGTATATATAGCCTAAATAAAATCACAGAGATATGTTGACCTGCATGACTCTGAATGAAAGGGCGGTTTACTGAGATGGGTCCCAAGGGAGAATTTTAGAAAGGCAATCTACAACTCCTGACACTGTCCATCGGTCTGAAATCACTTTAAACATGATTGATTCTCTTTGAAATCAGATATACGTACTCTGAACTAAACAGAGGAAATAAGCAAGAAAATAAGCAAAGTATTTCAAAGACCAGTGCACCATGCAGAGATAATCAACAGGCGCATGTTCCCATATGGCTGATAATGGTGATACCCAGACTGTTGGAATCTGGGCACTAATGTGGTTTTCTAAACATGCTAACAGATCGCATGCTTTCTAGTCTACATTCTATTCTACCATTTCTTCTGTGGTATTACATTCCAGTAAATCGTTAACATTCTGTGAGCAGAAACATTGAGCTAGATTTTTTTTATATTACCTCGTAACATGCCTCCATGGATAGGCCTAACTCAAAAGCCAAGCACCTTCAATCAAAACCTACAAAAAAATATATAGATATATAAGTGAAGAAAAATATTATTATTTTCTTGAGCTGCAAGACTGTGCTTATGCCGTTTGGATTAACGTGGTAAACAACAACACAATTGTTACTGAGTGAATCATGAAACAAAACAGTAGGCCTATACTACTTCAAACATGCTGAAAAGGAAACTGAAGAGGTTTGGATTGAATATAGAGGACGAAGACGTCACACTCTGATCTGTTTCACCTGCCCTTGTGATTGTCTCCACCTCCAGGTGTCACCCTTCTTCCCTATTACCCTCAGTGTATTTATACCTGTGTTCTCTGTTTGTCTGTTGCCAGTTTGTCTTGTCAAGTCAACCAGCGTGTTTTTCCGTTCTCCTGCTTTTTCCAAGTCTTTGTTTTTCTAGTCCTCCCAGTTCTGACCTTTGCCTGCCCTGACACTGAGCCCGCCTCCCTGACCATTCAGCCTGCCCTGACCTCGAGCCTGCCTGCAACTCTGTACCTCCTGGACTCTGACTGGTTGATGATCTTTTGCCTGTCCTCGACCTGTTTCTTGCCTGCCCCTTGTTTTATAATAAATATCAGACTTGAACCATCTGCCTCCTGTGTCTGCATCTGGGTCTTGCCCTGTATCGTTATAGAAGACCACAATAACACATATTTGCTTAATTAAAAAAAATAGTATTTTCCCAACTTGTCAGAGGATAAACAATTAGCCGCGTGTCGGAGGCCCTCTCCTCTCTGAGAGATGAGACCGTCTCCAAAAAGTCAATGTCACTTGCGTCAAAATGATAAAGGTCACTCGTTCCCGTCAGTTCTAACCTCTTTAAGCCTGAGCTGAGGAATTACCACAGAGGAGAGACAATGGATGGAGGCCTCATCACCGGGATCGGGAAGGTGGCGGCATGACGTGGTGTGGTGCAGAGAGAAGAGAGGCTACTGCTGCGCTGCTCCATCAGCCCACACGCTCAGCACCACCACTTATCAAGTGTGATGTATCTGAGCCCGCATTGAACAATCGGGAAAGGTCACTCTCAGCTGGTCCCCTGTGCACAGCAGTCAATCTGTGAGGAAGAAACAGCAGCCACCAGCTGTGCAGGGGGAGAGCAGCTTTGTCACTTGTCGGCGAGGAGGGCCTACCAGTATGATTCAAATCAGATGGCTGAACAAGAATGGAGGGCAGGCACTTTAAATGACATGGTCTATGAAGCCGGCTTCAAATAAAACCCTGGATTTACCTATAAGTATGGACCATATTATTCACTGGCCCATTCTTTAACCTGATTTAATCGAACAGCTCCACTCATTGGTCTAGACTACAGCTTTAGGCTCCCATTCAGGAGGTCCGCTGACTCACAGAGGCTACTATTCTAGTAGGGGTTCAGCCACTGCAAACTGCAGGCAGACTACCTCAGACTAATACTGATTAGGCTGCAGGATTATTTTTCAGCTGATTTATTTAGTATGTCACATAAATTCAGTGTAAATGAATGGAGGGTTTGGATCAAGTTAAAATGATTTAGCAAAATGACTGCACAGTGGTCCCTGGTGCCAGCGCTGTTTACTTGTCGGGATGCAGCCCTGGGAATTGCTCTACTTACACCAAATGATTTGTGTGAATATTTGCAAAGAGTGGTCTTTTTTTCTCACCACTCTAATTAAACAATGTAAGTTCTTATTTAGGACATAGATATTCATAATGCCAACCTAGGAGAGCTGGTGGCAACTAAAAGCCATAAACATAAGACAAATGTTCATCAGCTGCAAGAGTGTTATGTCATCAATCATCTGACTTTATTAATGAACGATATTAATGAAGGCATTCTAATTGTATAAGATCTGTTCTTATACCCAAATGCCTGAAATATGTTGTCCTTTTCTTCACTGACAACGCCATAAAGAGAGTAGCACATCACTCTCAGCAAAGACCCAGGAGAGACAAAGGCCTCCTCTCAGAAGTACACCAGCATCACCCTGTGGTGATGATAAAATCACATGACACCAACTATAGGAGCTCCACTACAATGCCTTCTGAAGGATTCCCAAGTGCATGACCTTTTCTCTTCAGCTGAATTCATGCTCCATGATCATGAATGCTATGCCTAATTAGCATCAGCAAGACAGCAAGACAATAATGCTCCAAAAGTGATACCAACTCAAGGGCAGACCTTTCAAAAGGGCCAAATTCACATGATTAAATACCTCAGAAACTCTACAAATATAAACTAATTGACTGTGATGGATGACTAAATGTGATAAGTTAATATAGTTGGTCAATCATCATGATTATTCAAAACTTTACAGGTATGCTATAGAGAGCAAACAAACCTGCTAGATTTTGAAGAGCACAGATCCCCAGCCATATGTATGGCAATGTTGGTAGTCTCAGATAACACTCATTGAAGAGCATTTTAAACAGCCTTTCAGTCAAGTGACTAAAAAGTATTATTTATTGCAGTGGGAATTGGATAGCACTTGCATACTTCCAGTTCAATATACAATAAATAACTTATGCTCTTTGGTATAAGTTACGATTGCCTTGTGATTGTGATTTACCAAGCTTCCTGTGGGAACTCCTTTTATTCATCTTTGTAAATAGGGAGTGTTACTGTTTCATCATGTGCTGTGTTTCTTACAATACATAGTCTAATTTATTTAAGTGTTGCTGCTCAAATTCATATTAAAGCAGAGTTAGGATATTGGTTGTTAGACGTTATTACAATGTTATCTATATTACTTATTTTAAATATTGTTCTTATGGAGAAGCACTGATTCACTTATATGTGGAAAGTATTCTCGTGACCTGTACTGCTGGCTGCCTCAGCTGATAAAGTAGTTGGAAGAGACATCAGCTGTATCCTTTTTCAGACTTGCATTTGGTCTCATGGTCCTTCTGAAAGTGACATGAAGAACATCTGTTGGTTGGCCCACTTACTAGTAGACGTAGAATAGATATTAAATAGATATCAGAATAGTATGTTGAAAAGCAGTCTCTTTCAACGGAACTCCTATCGATGCTTCACTGATATTGAAATAAACAGTGTATTGTATTGAGTGTATTGTAGTGGCTCACTATATTCAGCGGTTAGCCCTGAACTTTTAATCAAACACAGCAGTTAATCCAACCAAGATAATGGCATTATACATTTGGGTTAAGGACTTGAGCATCTGATACATTCTAATCCTAGACTCAATCTGTAGTGGAAATACCCTTTCTTTCATTTACATTTAAGTCATTTAGCAGACGCTCTTATCCAGAGCGACTTACAAATTGGTGCATTCACCTTATGATATCCAGTGGAACAACCACTTTACAATAGTACATCTAAATCTTTTTTTTGGGGGGGGGGGTTAGAAGGATTACTTTATCCTATCCCAGGTATTCCTTAAAGAGGTGGGGTTTCAGGTGTCTCCGGAAGGTGGTGATTGACTCTGCTGTCCTGGCGTCGTGAGGGAGCTTGTTCCACTTTTACTCTTTGCATCCCTGACACAGACAGAGATCTTGGTTGAATATAAAATCTGTCTTCCCCTTCCCAAAATTAGATCTTATATCAGACCTTATGTCAGAGAAGACAAAACATAGGGTCATGACGCTGATTGCTGATCAACAGTCTACTGAAGTTTCTGCCCCTCTCCACTGAAGTAAAATGGCAAATTTGATCAAAAATAGGTTCGATATATACGGCTTACATACCATACAGACTTGCTTTCTTTTCATTTTCACATAATAGAAAATGTAGTACATGCCGTCCTAGACCAACACACGATCGATCTGTTTCACATGGTTAGCAACATCTGGGCCTATAGGCCTAATCAAATCACAAAGCCAATTTATTGGGAAACAGCCAGGAGGCAGATAATATTCCCCCAAAAATATATGTCAAACTTTAACAAATAAATACTTAGAATCAAAGTCAACACCTTCTTACAATTGACCACACCTAAAACAATTGTCTTCAAGACAGCACAGTTCTCAAAATGGTTCTCAAACAGACAGCATCTCTACAAAATGCAGGTATAAATATAATGACTCCCTCCCCAGATAGTATATGAACAGGACATAAGTGACGGCAAAAATGTTTAGAATTACAGGAAATTAGCTGTAAAACTAAAAGAGATTCTCTCAACCTCATGGCAAAATGTGTGGAATAGCTAGCTATAAAACTGCACATTTATCTAATTGGCCCATGGAAATGTGTAGAATTGCAGGAAATTTGCTTTAAACAGCAACATTTTCTCTCAGACTAATGGCAGTTTTTTTAAATAACATGAGATAAGCTATACAATGTGCTTTAAACAGCACATTTTTTCTCTTTGCCCAATAGCAAAATGTGTAGAATTGTAAGAAGTTAGCTGTTTTCCTTGCTCAGACCTTGCAGGGCCCTGCAAAACGACGGTACGCCACTGGAGATACCCCTCTTGCTGTTTTCTTCTGGTTCAATGAAAGTCAATGAACTAAGTAGACCAGACCCAGCTGCTATTGCACCGGTGTCTATTGGAGACTGATCCCATTAAGTAGTCCGGAACTGACATTATTTTTCAATGGTAAAGTGCCTGAGTGAACTATCTTAATTTACCACCTACCTTTGACACTTTAATACCTTTTGAACTGTTTGCACCCTAAGTAGGCTCCCCTGGGAAACGATGACCAAAACTATGGTTCCTACTCTGTCACATGTGTTTCCATGACGAAGAGGGACTTTACAGATGTAATTGATATATGGGAAACAGCTGAATTGTATTTTGTCCAGACTACCAGACATACCATGGTTGATAGATCATGATTGATGGTCCATTTGATAAATTGACAATTTTATTTTGAAACACTAAAGCACTAAAATTAATAGCATTGTATTTTACCTGTGTTCGTCTAATTAACAAAGTTAATATTCACAGTAAGTCACAGTCACTTGCGTTTTTCAACTGTAGGCTACCAGTGGTGGGAAAAGTACCCAATTGTCATACTTGAGTAAAAGTAAAGTAAAAGTAAAGATAGAAAATTACTCAAGTAAAAGTTAAAGTCACCCAGTAAAATACTACTTAAGTAAAAGTCTAAAAGTATTTGGTTTTAAATATACTTACGTTTCAAAGTTAAATGTAATTGCAAAAATATACTAACGTATCAAAAGTAAAAATATAAATTATTTTTTATTTCTTATATTAAGCAAACCAGAAGGCACAATTGTCTTGTTGTTTTTTACTTAATTGATAGCCAGGGTCACACTTCAGCATTTGTGTTCAGTGAGTCTACCAGATTAGAGGCAGTAGTGATGATAGGGATGTTCTCTTGATAAGTGCGTAAATTAGACCAACCTCCTGTCCTGCTAAGCATTTAAAATGAAACGAGTAGACTACTTTTGGGTGTCAGGGAAAATGTATGGAGTAAAACGTACATTGTGTAGTGAAGTAATAGTAAAAGTTGTCAAAAATATAAAAAGTAAAGTACAGATACCTCAAGTACTTTACACTGTAGGCTACATATACTATTGACAATTAAGAGGCCAATAACGTTACTTATAGGGACATACATATGCATGCATTTATTGTAATAAAGTTAACAATAACATTGCATCCTTTTTATTATAGCGTCTCTATTTACAAAGTTGCATCTGCATGCCATTCGGGACACAAAGCTGGTGGGGCAGAATTCAGGGGAGCACACCATTTCTGGAGCTGCTGCCTGTAACAACTGCGGAATAAAACAAAAGTCGTATATAATGGAAGCAAAGTCGTAATTATAAAGTTATGTACGCGAGTCAGGTGTTTAGAAAAACGCAGGGAAAAACGGTGGACACTTTTTTTGTTGATTGTTTGAGTTTTAAATGCTGATGAAATCAATCACCCCATGTCTCGAGCCACTACGCCGGTGGTGCACAGTCTACGGCGGCGAAGGACTGGCGTGATCAGGCCAGCAATCGGCCTAGTCAAGTGACTCCCAAAGTGTCAGATATAGCTTGCTCGCCAGCTAGCTAACTTGCTGATTTACTTTTGTCAACCAACGTCGTTGACGTCCCTGATATGGCAATTGCAAGTTGCTGTTTTCAAATTGTGGCTACTGCTAGCCATTGTTAATCGACTTTTTAGCTAACATTAGCAAACTACCTTAATAGCTGTCTAGCTAGCTCAGCTACCAGTTGGCTATGTTGCACTGAGCTAGCTAGCCAGTAAACACAGCTTGCGAGTTCCAGTTTTTAAACTACTTTTATTTCCGTTTTAGGTCCGCCAGTGTCTTGGCAAGTTGTGTCATGTAAAATTATTTTCCTTCGTGTACGCGTGTCTTGCATATTATTATTTTTACATTTTGGTTTTAATGAATAACTAGTTAGCCAGTTAGCAATGTCTCTGCCATCCGCCGATATGATCGAAACTCCCCCTGGATATCCATTTGAAGAAATAGATTATGTGGATATTGAAGTTGAAGAGGTAAGTAACAAGTTAGCTATCTCAACATTTGATTGGAAGGTGAGGGATCCTATGATGCAGAAGTTGCTACAGTGCGTGATATCGCAATTGTCATGGTTGCTAGCTCTACCATTGTTAATCGACTTTTTAGCTAACGTTTGCAAACTGCCTTACTAGCTGTCTAGCTAGCTCAGCTACCAGCTGGCAATGTGGGACTGAGCTAGCAAGCTAGCTAGTCAACAAACACAGCTTTGCTGGCTAGGTGTGAATCACCCCAACATGGGGTGTAATGTTGGGTTTGAATCACCCCAACATTGTGAAGTTGTATGGCTCATGCAATAATCCGGTAAATCAGTGTGTTGGACCATGCATTGAATGTTTTGTGTATTATAGTTTTGAAAAGGCCTGGGAATTAAAAGTTACCATAACTATCTCACTAATAGCTATGCCATTCATCAATTATTTTGCCATAGACGTTATGGAGAATGGTCAGTTAGCTATGCTCCAAATCTATTTGGCAGTTATTGTTTTGATTGTAGCTAGCTAACTAGCTGCAGTTCCCGACAGGTGGGCCCCACACATCAGACCCCTCCATCAGATCAGCTGACGTTGACTGTCTGCACACAGGAGTTTGATTGATATGCTGGATTGTGTAATGGAACTTGTCCACAACAAATAACAACGGTGTTAGCTTGTCTAACTCCCACAACACCCAGATGGAAAGTGGCATTAGTAGGGTCATGATAATAAAGGACGAATAACATTGCATCCAACACACTTGGCTTATGTCGTCTACCTGTTATCTTTCAGGTCGTGGGGAGAGGTGCATTTGGTGTTGTCTGCAAGGCCAAATGGAAAGGCAAAGACGTCGCAATCAAGACAATTGAGAGTGAATCTGAAAGGAAAGCATTCATAGTTGAGGTATTGTCACATTGTACTGGGATACTAATAGAGATATCCTGTAAAGTTATGGCAGGGCAGTTTATTACAACCCAAAGAGATCCCTCTTGATTCTCTTCCCTCCTCCTCTCCCCTCCCAAGCTGCGACAGCTTTCACGTGTGAATCACCCCAACATTGTGAAGTTGTATGGCTCATGCAATATTCCGGTAAGTCAGCTTTTTAACACACTGATATTTCAGTGTGTTGTTATAGCCTATGGTTTTTGCCAGTTGTAAATACCTTGGAACAGTGGGTTGTTACTGATTTATTGTAGAAACACCAATAGCAAGGTAGACAAATGACCAGAACATCGTGGGATACTGTATACCCTAATAACTACCTTTTTTTAAATTTTCTTTTTGACGGCACAAATTGACCGATCTAGGTCTGCCTGGTGATGGAATATGCTGAAGGGGGGTCTCTGTACAATGGTGAGTCCCTGGACAATGTAGGCAAGCCTACTACTAGGCTTGGGCAGTATCCAGATCCAGATTGTCATACCTTCATACTGACCTTGTGCCATCCTAGGATATGAACACAAGGGGCGCTATATTCAAACCCCACTGAGTCTGTAATCTGAAGGTTAGCAATGCTAATAAGTACACTGTATATACAAAAGTATGTTGACACCCCAAATTAGTGGATTTGGCTATTTCAGCCACACCGGTTGCAGAGAGATATATAAATTCGAGCACACAGCCATGCAGTCTCCATAGGGAAACATTGGCAGTAGAATGGCCCATACTGAAGAGCTCAGTGACTTTCAACGTGGCTTTGTCATAGGATGCCACCTTTCCAACAAGTCAGTTTGTCAAATTTCTGCCCAGCTAGAGCTGCCCCGGATGTTATTGTGAAGTGGAAACGTCTAATAGCAACAACGGCTCAGTCACGAAGTGATAGGCCACATAAGCTCACAGAATGGGACAGCCAAATGCCAAAATAGGATGCCACCTTTCCAACAAGTCAGTTTGTCAAATTTCTGCCCAGCTAGAGCTGCCCCGGTCAACTGTAAGTGATGTTATTGTGAAGTGGAAACGTCCAGTTTGCTGGAGGCAGGTAGCGCGTAGCCTACCCCAATGCATAGTGCCAACTGTAAAGTTTGCTGGAGGCATGACAATGCCCCTGTGCACAAAGCGAGATCAATACAGAACTGGTTTGTCAAGATTTGTGTGGAAGAACTTTACTGGCCTGCACAGAGCCCTGACCTCAACCCCATCAAACACCTTTGGGATGAATTGTAATGCTGAATGCGATCCAGGCCTAATCACCCAACAACAGTGCCGACCTCAATAATGCTCTTGTGGCTGAATGGAAGCAAGTCCCCACTGCAATGTTCCAAAATCTAGTGGAAAGACTTCACAGAAGAGTAGAGGCTGTTATAGCAGCAAAGGGGAGGACCGACTCCATATTCATGAACATGATTTTGGAATGAGATGTTCGACAAGCAGGTATCCACATTCTTTTGGGCATGTAGCGTACATTTAAAACCTTATAGCGAATGCTAACTGAATGCTAACGAGCACATGCAAACATTTTATACAGTATTTGACAAACTATTTGCAGGACAGACATCCCAGCTATAAGTTATACAAGTAAATATAAAAAAAATGCTGCACGCATTAAAAAACAATATTGGTTAACAAGGCTCTTGATCCAGGAGGGGATTCTCTGATGTTACCAAGAAGCTTGATTTTCAAGAAGCTAACCACTTAGCTAGCACATTTTAGAGGGTTAACTTAATAGTTATAAGATATCTAGCTGGCAAACATTTCGTTTGAATTCCATATTGTAACTAGATCACCTGGCGCATGCTGCACAACAATGAGTGAGTGACTAAAGTGTCCAGTCTCTATTTGTTGTGTGCTTGTAAACAAAACAATGTGGCTGGAGACTATCGGTAAGCTTCATCAGGAAACATGTGCAATCAAGTATATACACTTTTTTTTTTTTTTTTTTTTAAAGCTTCAAAGAAATGAAAAACCATCCTGTGGCTATTTCCAAATGCCCTGGTATACGGTATACCGCCCAAGCCGACCTACATCTCTACCACACACATTGACATGGCTTGTAAATTTGTGTAACTGCATGCCATGTCAAACAAGTGGAAATATTGCAATCAACGTCAATAACTCCAATACCCAAATGCAAACTATGCTCTTATTAATCCTTTACACTCCTACCCGTATACAGGTAGAAAATTGCAGATTTGGGGCCTAAATTGGAGCGTAGTGGCTGTACAGTGACATGCTATAAGTTACGGTAGAGCTCAGGCTCTGCGCTTCACAGTGTTATATGGGTTTTGAATGACAGCCGTTCTGAACTCGAGCATAGCTCGCGACAACAAGTTGCCCCCATCCCTCCCGGTATTTGGGCAATTTTCTTGTCTGAGTGAGGGAAATTCTGTAAATTAAGATGACTTGATGTAATTTGAACGATGTGATGTTGAGGATTATAATAAATACCGTTTTGATGTCATACAAGCAAGCCAAACACCCTTGAGTCCAAATGTGCACATCATGACTCATGTCATATACAGTGTCAACATTTAGGATCACTATATTTGATGTACAGTTACACGATGACATGTTGTCATATCCTGGGTTGTTCTGAACAGAATGAGCCTATATTTGTTTATTGTGAAGAAAATTTGCCACGGCACACACACCTGAATGCCCTCATGACTCATTTCTATGATCTGTTACTCTGAATTGCCCTGTGAAGGCTTACCACTAAGATCGTATTTTAGAACTTAGCTAGTCATGTTGGCAATAGAACAAGCTTTCAAATCATGCCCACCTGACCCAGATTGCGATGTTATAATGGACTGTTTTTGGAATGTATCCAGAGTATTTTCAGATTTCGTTATCAACAAATATGGCGAAAAGTACAGTAAATGTAAAATGCACATAAAATCAGCAGTGCAATGTTTTGACTCAGTCTTGTGTGATGTTAACTGTTGTCTTCACCTTGGTCTAATAGTATCTCTTATCTCCTAACTGTTCCATTTCAATTTGGCCTCATCCATATAGGCCAATTCCCACGAGTATAAAGGGTTATTAGGCTCACTATTGCCATGATTCCTTAAATTGGTCAGTCCTTTCACAATGACCTGTTATATAGTATTGCAGAGTTAGGAAGTGTTCATGGATCCCTTACCAGAAAGGGGTTCAAATACATGTGTATTTGAGTGTCTGGTATTTTAATATACTTTTAAAAACTACCTCGGTTAAATGCATTGGAGTGAATTTGAGGCAGTGTTTTTGACTATTTTCAAATATATACATTAAAATATTGAACTACTTGTCTTTAATAAATAAAAATAAAATCCTAATACTTACTTTGAATGCATGTGAAAGTAATTGAGGTATTCAAAATAGTATTCGAACCCAGGTCTGACTCTTACCTGTACAAGCACTTTACCCCCTTGTATACTTTTCTACCTCTGAATCTGTCAAAGTTATTTAAAGTTGGTGTTCTTAGTTGTGGTCGTCACAACTTTGTTGAATGCTTGAAACTATAACTTTGAAGGTATTCTCTCTCTCTCTGTCTGTCTGTCTGTCTGTCTGTCTGTCTGTGCGCGCATATTAGTGGTAAACAAGGAAAGTTCTCCCTGGTGGGGACATTTCCCAGGTCCCCACAAGGACAAAGGCTATTTTAGGCTTAGGGATTAGAGTTATGGAAAATAAAATGTTGAAAGGCAATTCATTTTATGTTCCCACAAGGATAGTAAAACATGGTGTATGTGAAAGTGTGTTTGCACTTGTGGACTTTTTAAGGCTATGGAAGTGTGCGTGTGTGCATGCAGGTGTGTTTTGTGTTTATTTTGAGGTGTCTGTGGTAGTGACTGTGTTCTCTGTCCACAGTGCTGCATGGTGCTGAACCCCTCCCCTATTACACTGCTTCCCATGCCATGAGCTGGTGTTTTCAGTGTTCCCAAGGGGTCGCCTATCTCCATGGCATGAAACCAAAGGCTCTCATTCACAGGGACCTCAAGCCACCCAAGTATGCTCCTCCTCACCACCTCCCCCTCTCTTGTTTCACTGCCAATAAAGTGCCTTGTTCCCCCACTCAATGTGACATTTAATAGATGTGTGTGATATATTATGCAATAGTGTCAGAATATTTGTATCTGACTTTATTAACCAAAAGACCATAGTTTTGTTTATATATATTTTTAATGAGCATAGTCAACGGACGGGCTCCAGTCGCCTGCATATAAAAGTATTTTGCTTATGTTTTTGTTCCATTTCTGTTAGATCTGGCTTCAGTAGTAAGGCCTTAGTGTTTTCATAGTGTGCCTCTGACTGAAATGCTTAGAGTAGCTGTATCGGCTCCAGAGGTTATATATTTGGCTCTGACGGAAAAGACTGGAACCTAACCTTCACGCTCTTTGTGTGACACAGCGGGTGTTGCCAGACTTTGTGGTTGTAAAGTTATTTGCTGTAAGGGATCTGACTTTCCTTTGTATGCATAAAAATAATCTGACTAGCTGTATTCCCTTTTTTCATGTTTTTTTAATGATTAGAAATGTTTGCTTTGAAGCTAAAGTGGATTTATTATGTGTTTGTAACCCAGTTAGACCACAGCAGCCTTTAGTAGTTACCCTTACGTAGTCTCACACGTCACTCATTTGAGTGGATCTTTGTTTACTTGTTTGTTTCAGCCTGCTCCTGGTTGCTGGTGGCACCGTGCTGAAGATATGTGACTTTGGGACAGCGTGTGACATTCAGACCCACATGACCAACAACAAAGGAAGTGCTGCTTGGATGGCCCCAGAGGTGTTTGAAGGCATGTATGAACAGCATGGCAAATGTTTGAAACACGCCAAGGGATGCCTGTCCCATCTGTCTTAGAAAGCGCAAATTGGACGGACTCTTTAAGAACAAGGGTATCTAAACAAGTGTAGCCTTTCATAAATGTGTTTATCTAGAGTGCATTGATTGTCAGTGTTTGGTTATGTGGTGCTACTGTTGAGAGCAGTGTTTATACAGTAGGGCTTATGTCTAGTGGTGGAAGTGATTGTTAATTGTAATGGTGCACCACTTTGGCTTTATCACTTACATGATCATTGGAAGTCACCCCAAACACGTAGACTCCACCATTTCTCAAAGCCTGACTAATCTAACTCTTGTTAGCATTCTGTTAATTTACATTCATTCATATCTTAGGTGGTATTATTATTATAATTATTGTGGTTGTACACACAGACATTTAGAAGTTGAATTGAGGGACAGATGCAGCATATTGCAGAGACGGTTTCGGTTTCATCCCAAGGAGAATGTAGCATTTTAGTCTATGCTGTCAGCCGGTAGTTTAATGCAGGATTTCCCAAACTCGGTCCTGGGGGCCCCCCTGGGTTCACATTTAGTTTTTTGTCCTAGCACTATTCAAATAACCAACTCATCATCAAGCTTTGATTATTTGAATCAGCTGTGAAGTGCTAGGAGCAAAACAACTATACATGCACCCAGGAGGGGCCCCAGGACCGAGTTTGGGAATCCCTGGCCTAATGTACTTTGTTTTACAAAACACATTGAGGCAGCCTCTTGTCAAGGGGGTCAGGAGGAAACGCTAAGGAAATAGTAATTATCTTGTTAAAGGGAGTAACATGAATAGTCATTATCTTGTTAAAGGGAGTAACATGAATAGTCATTATCTTGTTAAAGGGAGTAACATGAAAAGTCATTATCTTGTTAAAGGGAGTAACATGATTTCCATGCAATTTAAACAGCTCACATTTGCCCCCAGAATGACCTCCGTAAAGCTAATTTGCATCACGGGGAGAAATGTTATTAAAAAAAGGCCTCGGCAGCAAAGCAACTTTAAATCTGAGTCCCAAATGACACCCTATGCCTTATATAGTGCATAATGGGCCCTGGTCAAAAGAAGTGCGCTAAATAGGGAATAGCGTGCCATTTGGGACACAACCCAAACGCCTGTGTGAAGAGTAGTTTAATTCCACAACATAGCCACAGTAATTAAGCATCTCTGGAGTGGCCCTGGACTAAAATTGCCTCCTTATTTTCATCACACATATGTTCTTAAGGTGCGCAGACCAGATGGATGCTCCTGTGCTTTCCCAAGCACATCCCCCTTCTCCCCAACACTCCTCACACATATTAACTGTGCTTTTTTGAGACTTACTTTTCATCAGAGCAATCTGAAAGGCCCTGAGTGGAGCTGTTTCTCTGCTATGTGCTTTCAGGCAGCAATTACAGTGAGAAGTGTGATGTGTTCAGCTGGGGCATCATTCTCTGGGAGGTGATCACACGCAGGAAGCCCTTTGACGAGATTGGAGGGCCGGCCTTCCGCATCATGTGGGCTGTGCATAACGGTGAGTCTAAGAGGAAGTAGGTGGGGGAGCTGAATGAGTTAATCTTTGTGCTGACATGTCAATCACCCTGGCGTCTCAGAGCCGGCTGCCCAGTGAGACCTGCTGTCAGATTAAATGAGTTACGAGGCTGACGGGGAAGCGCAATTAAAAGACAGACTCACCTGTATAGCGCTCCCTGCTGTTCCCTCCGTCGCACAGTAGAGTGATGGAGCACAAACGGAACACTGACTGTCTGAGAACAGGAGCACACCTGGGGACACGACACTACTGCGTCTGTCATTCCGACAAATTAGCGGTGCCACCACAGCAGGGGCTTTCATTTGCATTAGATTAGAAGTGTTTACTTGTACTGAAATGAACTTTCTGGAACTTGATTACATTTTTAAAAGATTGCGTTTGTAATACCATTGACCTCTCCATCCATTTTACTGTGATTGTGTTTGGATTCATAGTGATAAATGTTGACGTAGTGCGTCTTACCTTTCTGTTTGTATTGATAATGTCCAGGCACCCGGCCACCGCTCATCAAGAGCCTACCCAAACCCATTGAGAGCCTGATGACCCGCTGCTGGTCTAAAGACCCCTCCCAGAGACCCTCCATGGAGGAGATAGTCAAGATCATGACCCATCTTATGCGAGTAAGGCCCTCCTACACACAAACACTCATACTTATAGAGATGCATTAAATTAAATTGAATGCCTTACCAAGATGGCTGTCCTGCAGACAAGTGATCTCCAGTGTCCATTCCAGTGTTCTTTTGAATTCCATGCCGACACCGATCCTGGATGCAAGGAGGACTCTTAACCATGGTGTCCTGTTCTCAGACTGCTTGCCTGGTCAGATGGTCAGTGTTGGGAATGTCGCTGTTACATTTTATGTCAACCTCTCTTTTCCAGTGCTTCCCAGGATCTGATGAACCCTTGCAATATCCGTACCAGTCTTCAGATGAAGGACAGAGTAGCTCGGCCACCAGTACAGGTAGCTACATCTATATCGTTGAAGTAGTGGAAGCTTTTATTATCTGCATTAGAGTTTTACCTACATAAAACATCATGGAAGTAATGTGGAAATATCTCACGTCTCACCACCTCTCTGTTGGGTGTTACAGGTTCCTATATTGATAACACTTGCAACAGCAACAAGAGTGACACAAACATGGAGCATGGGGACTCTCCAGGGAGCAACGACACCATCAAGATCACACCTCAGTTTGCACATCAGTTCAGGCCAAAGGTAACGCAGCAACCTGTACTGGTATCATTAAACCTGAGCAATTTACTTTGTCAGGTGTCTAGCTGAGAGAAGGTAGACAAATTAATGCAATTAGCTGCATTTGTGTGGATATGAACAAAATGATTTAAACAAGCATCATATGAAAGTAATCACGGTCATTTTGACATAATCATTAGTGCACAAAATGTAATTGAGACTTTTTGACCACACTGAATAAGTAGTGAAATCTACTGTAGGCCAACAGTATCTGTTTTGTCTGCTCTCAGGTAGACCCATTGTGGAGCCTGCCTCTGTCCAGAGGGAGCAGTGTTGAGAGCCTGTCGGAGCGAACCCACAGTCTGCTGCCCTCAGAGAGCAAAAGAATGAGCGCAGACCTGTCAGAGCTGGAGCACAGGGTGCCTTTCGCTCCCACAGGTAACGTCAGAATCGACACCCTTCACACACCCCAAAATGGATTATACAAGTATAGGACTACATATTTGACACATCACACACTTCTAGAAGAGATGCATACACTTCATACTTAAAGTAATGTTACGTCAGCTAATGAAGTCAGTTTTATTTCAGTACGAGAGAGAGCAATAAAGGCATCCTACGCCATTAAAGCTACTATCAGGTTGGCAGGTAGCCTAGCGCTTAAGAGCATTGGGCTAGTAACCAAAAGGTTACTGGTTCTAAGCCCCGAGCCGACAAAGTGAAAAAAATTACTCTGTCAATGTGACCTTGAGCAAGGCACTTAACCCTAATTGCTCATGTACAGTACTAGTCAAAGGTTTGGACACACCTACTCATTCCAGGGTTTTTCTTTATTTTTACTATTTTCTACATTGTAGAATAATAGTGAAGACATCACAACTATGAAATAACACATATGGAATCATGTGGTAACCACAAAGTGTTAAACAAATCAAAATACATTTTATATTTGCAATTCTTCAAAGTAGCCACCCTTTGCCTTTATGACAGCTTTGCAAACTATTGGCATTCTCTCAACCAGCATCATGAGGTAGTCACCTGTAATGCGTTTCAATGAACAGGTTTGCCTTGTTAGAAGTTCATTTGTGGAATTTCTTTCCTTAATGCATTTGAGCCTATCAGTTGTGTTGTGACAAGGTAGGGTGGGTATACAGAAGATAGCCCTATTTAGTAAAAGACCAAGTCCATATTATGGCAAGAACTGCTCAAATAAGCAAAGAGAAACGACAGTCCGTCATTATTGTAAGACATGAAGGTTAGTCAATCTGGAACATTTCAAGAACTTTTCAAGTTTCTTCAAGTGCAGTCACAAAAACCATCAAGTGCTATGATGAAGCTGGCTCTCATGAGGACCGCCACAGGAATGGAAGAAGCTCTGCTGCAGAACACGTCAGATTGCAACACAAATAAATGATTCACAGAGTTCAAGTAGCAGACACATGTCAGCATCAACTTCTCAGAGGGGACTGTGTGAATCAGGCCTTCATGATCGAATTTCTGCAAAGAAACCACTACTACAGGACACCAATAATAATAAGAAACTTGCTTGGGCCAAGAAACACGAGCAATGGACATTAGACCGGTGGAAATCTGTCCTTTGTTCTGATGAGTTCAAATGTGAGATTTTCGGTTCCAACTGCCTTGTCTTTGTGAGACGCAGAGTAGGTGAACGGATGATCTCTTGTGTGTTTTCCACCAGGAAGCATGGAGGAGGAGGTGCGGGGTGCTTTGCTGGTGACACGGTCACTGATTTATTTAGAATTCAAGGCACACTTAATCAGCATGGCTACCACAGCATTCTGCAGCGATACGCCATCCCATCTGGTTTGGGCTTAGTGGGACTATCATTTGTTTTTCAACAGGACAACGACCCAACACACCTCCAGGCTGTGTAAGTGCTATTTGACCAAGAAGGAGAGTGATGGAGTGCTGCATCAGATGACCTGGCCTCCACAATTACCTGACCTCAACCCAATTGAGATGGTTTGGGATGAGTTGGACTGCAAAGTGAAGTAAAAGCAGCCAACAAGTGCTCAGCAAATGTGGGAACTCCTTCAAGACTGTTGGAAAAGCATGGTTGAGAGAATGCCAAGAGTTCAAAGCTGTCATCAAGGCAAAGGGTGGCTACTTTGCAGTGGTGTAAAGTACTTAGGTAAAAATACTTGAAAGTGCTACTTAAGTTGTTTTTGGGGTATCTTTACTTTACTATTTATATTTTTGACTACATTCCTTAAGAAAATATTGTACTTTTTACTCCATACATCTTCCTTGACACACAGAAGTACTTGTTACGTGAATGCTTAGCAAGACAGGAAAATTCACGCACTTATCAACCGAACACATGCTTCGTTTGTAAATTGTCTGAATGTTGGAGTGTGCCTGGCTTTCCGGAAGTTAAAAAAACAAAATGGTGCCGTCTGGTTTGCTTAATATAAGGAATTTGAAATTATTTTTTACTTTTGATACTTAAGTGTATTTTCAACCAAATACTTTTATACTTTTACTCAAGTAGAATTTTACTGGGCCACTTTTACTTTAGTCATTTTCTATTAGGATATCTTTACTTTTACTCAAGTATGATAGTTGGGTACTTTTTCCACCACTGCTACTTTGAAGAATCTAAAATATATTTTGATTTGTTTAACACTTCTTTTTTGGGGGGTTACTACATGATTCCATGTGTTATTTCATCATTTTGATGTCTTCCCTATTATTCTGCAATGTAGAAAATAGTACAAATAAAGAAAAACCCTGGAATGAGTAGGTGTGTCCAAACTTTTCACTGGTACTGTAAGTCGCTTTGGATAAGAATGACTTCAATGTAAATCATGTCTCCCTGTCTGTCAAGATGCATTTCATCTGCTTTCCGAGGTGATGCCTCACTCCTCATGTAAGCTCCTCCATATGCCCCTCAGCACTGGTGCCAGTCATCTCCCCTCCTTCACACAGATCTGAGGCTGAGGTTTATAGACAGGCAGCCCAATTCTGATCTTTCCTCTGTTGATGCTGTACATGGTATATCATATGAATATTAGTTTAAAATGTAATATATTTAGCTTTATCATCTGTTTATCTTCAGTGGTCCTCAATGGTTACTATATATTACAGTATTCGGTGTCATCAATATGGTTTGAGCAATTTATTTGAATTCCATTTATCATACATATTCTATTGGTACAGTCAAATTGTTTGTTAACCAAATGCCTGTCATGTCTGTGCTGAGACTTCCTATGCAGCATCGCTAGCACTGTGTTGTCAAACTAACCAACCAACCTCAGGACAGGACGCATGTTGCCTGTGCATTGTGCATGTATGTGCTGTGCATGTCAATACAGTCCAGAGGGGAGCGAGGAGAGAGCAGCGTCTGACATGCTCCAGCTCTGGGCCCTCTCTTTGTCTGCATGTGTACGCCAGCTGTGTGTGTGTGTGTATTTGTTGCAGCACGTCCCCAGTATAAACGAGGCCACCGTAAAACGGCGTCATTTGGCACCATTCTGGACATTCCCAAGATCGTCGTCACAGGTACCAGTGCGGACCACCAGGCTACCTGGTACCCTGGGTATAGCTGGCTTGGCTGAACTGAATCAGCAGTTTGCTCTGTGCTCTGACACTGCTGGGCCTTTAGTGTCTGTTACTCCAGGTCTCACAGGCTACAGGGGCTGCTTGTAGTTGATGCGTCTCAAATGTCACCCTATTCCCTATATGGGCCCTGGTCAAAAGTAGAGTACTAAATATGGAATAGGGTGCCATTTGGCAGGCAGTTCTTATATTCTGCCTTGACACTTTACAATTGATTTGAAGTAAGGGGATATTATTTCCTCTCTTAGGAACCTGACTCACCACCAGTGATGACTCAATGCAAATCGGTATTGAGGCTATGGATGATGATAAACCTGGAGTAACACACACAGTTCTCTTTTTCCTCTGTCTTTTGTGGTTTTGTTAGACGTTAAGAGGGACATGAGTTACACATGGTGGTGGTCTTATCTGTGTTTCACCCTCCAGGCACAAGATGCTGATCAAGCTGTTTCAATTCACACAGATCCATCTTTTAATCAACATATCTAATCCAGATTCATGGGTGAATCCAAACTTGTTAGCCTGGTGTGCAAAAACAATAGAATAGACTGTTGATTAAGGTTATTTTTATCATCATGCCATCAGAAAGGGGGGGGGGGGGGGTGAAATGAATGTGATAAGATTCATAACTCATGGCCCTGTCTGTTTCTCAGATGTCCTTCTGGCTTTGCTGCAGGCATGCAGGGAGTAAATCGGTTGGCTTGGCTTGCTCTGTCTGGAGTTGAGCTCCTCTCTCAGCTTGTCCTTGTCTTTCATGCATAGAGGACGTCTGTTAAAAGCTTGGCAACATGTTTTTTTTTTCTCTCTTTGCATCCATTAACTTTGTCGATTTGATTGATTTACCTCACATTGAGGGTCACTGCTATTATTACCACCCAAGATGAGTATGAAGGAAATGGGGACAGCAGCACTGGATTTCAAACCAAAAAAGGCCTTTCTATTTAGGAAGGAGGAGCTGCGAGAGACATGTTGAATGAGTAGTTCATTAATCAGTGACTAAAGGAGAGGGCTGACGTAAGGGGATGTTAAAGGCATGACAAGGTTGTTATCACTATGTGGCACACCTAGATGTCACTCATTTCTTCAGTTCATTTGAACCCAGTCTCCATTTAGTAGTTTAATTAGTATGAAGCATTACTCAAGTTTTTTGAAGTGCTGGATTGGCATTCTAATTAAAATGTCTATTCAGTGTTATCATAGTAGGGTGTGACTTCAAATGGCTATGCTCACAAGCACCTCTGTTGCCATATTGTACATACTTGGCAGCAGCAAAGTATATTATTTTTACATGCAAAACAGCAATCACACAATAACAGGACCTTATTCTGATCTACAGGGCCTTCAGAAAGTATTCATGCCCCTTGACCTTTTCCACATTTTGTGTTACAGCCTGAGTTTAAAATGGATTAAATTGAGGTTTTATGTCACTGGCCTACACACAATACCCATAATGTCAAAGTGGAATTAGGTTTTTAGACATTTTTACTAATTTTATTAAAAATAAAAAGCTGAAATGTCTAAGTATTCAACTCTTTTGTTATGGCAAGCTTAAATAAGTTAATGAGTAAAAATCTCACAAGTTGCATAGACTCTGTGTGCAATAGTGTTTAACATGATTTTTGAATGACTACCTCTTCCTTGTACCCCACATATCTGTAATGTCCCTCAGTGAATTTCCAACACAGATTCAACCAGAAAGACCAGGGAGGTTTTCCAATGCATCGCAAAGAAGGGATATTGGTAGATGGGTAAAAATAAAAACATTGAATATCCCTTTTTCTGCATGGTGAAATGGTTAATTACACTTTGGATGGTGTATCAATACCCCCAGTCACTACAAAGTTACAGGTGTCCTTCCTAGTGGTTTCCGTCCTCTCCTTTAACTGAACTAAGGGATTTCACCATGAGGCCAATGGTGACTTTAAAACAGTTCCAGTTTAATGACTGTGATAGGGGAGAACTGAGGATGGATCAACAACATAGACACACTGGCCTTACTCAAAGCCAGTGGCATGTCGTTAGTAAAGATTGAAAAAAAGCAAGGGACCTGGTCAGTCTGTCATGGAAAGAGCAGGCGTTCCAAAATGTTTTGTACACTTAGTGTATGTCCACTCCCAAAGAAAAGAAGAATGAATGGTTGATGGCTTCCGATTGCTTAGTCACAACAATTATCGGTTTAAATGAACTATTAGCGTTTCATTTCTGAAATATAAAGTTAATAAGTAACTGTGATGACAGTCAGTTTTTGTAGATATCTAACCAAATATTACCATTATCATTACAGTGCTTTTGAAAATGTGTGTTAGTGCGCTATAAAAACATTACACAAAATGCTTTTACTGAGTTAGCTTGTCCCCCTCTGTGTGTCTCTTCGTACGGGGGGCCAAGTACGAAGAGAAAAAAATAAAATAATAAATGTATGAAATGTATGCATTCACTACTGTTAGTCGCTCTGGATAAGAGCGTCTGCTAAATGACTAAAATGTAATGTAAATGTAATTGTAGTTCCATCACAATACTAACCTAAATGACAGAGTGAAAAGAAGGAAGCCTGTACAGAATCAAAATATTCCTAACATGCATCCTGTATGCAATAAGGCACTTAAGTAAAACTGCAAAACATTTGGCAAAGAAAGTAACTATGTATTGAACACAAAGCGTTATGTTTGGAGCAAAAACAACACATCACTGAGATCCACTTCATATTTTCAAGCATGGTGGTGGCTGCATCATGTTATTTGTATGCTTGTCATTGACTTAGGAGTTTTTTTAAGATCAAAAGAAACGGAATAGATCTAAGCACAGGCAAAATCCAAGAGAAAAACCTGGTACAGTCTACTTTCCAACAGACACTGGGAGACAAATTCACCTTTCAGCAAGACACTACCCTAAAACACAAGGCCAAATATACACTGGAATTGCTTGCACAGACGACGTTCAGTGTTCCTTAGAAGCCTAGTTAGTTTTAACATAAATCGGCTCGGAAATCTATGGCAAGATTTGAAAATGACTCATGGAATGATCAGCAACCAACTCGACAGAGCTTGAATAATTTTTTAAAAAGAATAATGTGCAAATACTGTACAATTTAACTAGAGACCAAGAAAGACTCTCTGCTGTAATCACTGCCAAAGGTGATTCTTACATATAGTGACTCAGGGGTGTGAATACTTATGTAAATTAGATATTTCTGTGTTTAATTTTCAATACATTTTCTAACTTCCATTTTGAAATCAGGCTGTAACACAACAAAATATGGGATAAGTCGAATGGCTATGAATAATTTCTGAAGGCACTGTGTAGGCCTAGAGCAACAATTACTGCAGTGACAAATGAGCATTTGTCTCAATCCAACATTCAGTGTATTGTGTGTGTGTGTGTGTGTGTGTGTGTGTGCGTGTGTGTGCGTGTGCGTGCGTGTGTGTAGTGTCTATTTGTTTCGGAGTTTTGTGCAATAAGAGAGGTCAAGTTAAATTGGTTAGACCAGTGCTTAGACCTACTTTACCATAAAATAGAAGGGGCAATTTCCTACATCCATTTTCCCTGTGGTGCCACGTCTTGCAAACCTACATTCCAGGTAGATTTAGATGTTAGCTTCCATATCATGTAAAAAGTTATGCATTCACAATTTTGTAGTTTAGAAAGAAAAAAAATCAGTTGAGGGTATTTAGTTACATTTCTAACAACTTCAATTGTCCCAAATTGTTTTTTAATGGTTTCCACCTATAATATTTCCCTTGTTGCAGTAGTTCAAATGTTGTATGGGTCTGGGATTGATGCCAAGGGGTGTGCGGAGGGTTAAAAAGACCTCCAGTGCTCCCATCGCCAGAAAATTCCCAGCAGCTGGATATTCCGACTCTGAAGACAACCAACTCTGAAGACACTGTTAATAATTCTCCAGCATAGATCGAACTAATAATACTTCTAACTGCCAGATGGCTGGAATTTCACCTGTTATTCTGACGATGCCAGACAGGTCAGAGCCAACCTCAGATTTACCTTGGCTGGGGATGAAGGAGTGGAGGCAGGTCAGAGCCAACCTCAGGTTTACCTTGGCTGGGGATGAAGGAGTGGAGGCAGGTCAGAGCCAACCTCAGGTTTACCTTGGCTGGGGATGAAGGAGTGGAGGCAGGTCAGAGCCAACCTCAGGTTTACCTTGGCTGGGGATGAAGGAGTGGAGGCAGGTCAGAGCCAACCTCAGGTTTACCTTGGCTGGGGATGAAGGAGTGGAGGCAGGTCAGAGCCAACCTCAGGTTTACCTTGGCTGGGGATGAAGGAGTGGAGGCAGGTCAGAGCCAACCTCAGGTTTACCTTGGCTGGGGATGAAGGAGTGGAGGCAGGTCAGAGCCAACCTCAGGTTTACCTTGGCTGGGGATGGAGTGGAGGCAGGGTGCAGATCAGGGCCAGACCTGATTGTGCTGTACAGCACAGGACCACCTGTCCGTTGGCCTTGTCTTGTCTGAGGCCCAGCAATGTGCTATGAGCCCTAGAATACCCTAGTTACCCATCACCAGCATCCCTTACTCACAGCCCCCCCAAACAAGCAGATCTGCACAAACACGTGACACAGTGAGGCCTAGCTATTCATGTGGTAGGTGTGTGTGTGTGTGTTGTGCCGTGTTAGTGTGGGGGTTGAGGGGGATGACTACTGTGCTATGGTCATGCTATGGGCATGCCAGAGCACATGTGACTGGCCAAGGAGTCAGGGGTTAAATCTGTGCAAATGTCCTGTCTCTGTGTGGCTCTGTGGTTTGGATACCCTACTTTTCACAGACCTCAGGCAGACGCGGACAGACGACAGACAAATCCCTCTGGAACTGTCTCTAGGTTTTAACGGTTCCTCTATCTCTCCATCCTGTCCACAGCCACCTGTGAGGCGCAGAGACGGAGATCTGTACAGGACCTCCCTGGGGTCGGCACAGAGTCCAGCCAGGTAAGATGCTCTACAGTAGGACAGCCAGGTAAGATGCTCTACAGTAGGACAGCCAGGTGAGGTATTCTACAGTAGGACAGCCAGGTGAGGTATTCTACAGTAGGACAGCCAGGTTTGATGCTCTACTGTAGCACAGCCAGGTTTGATGCTCTACAGTAGGACAACCAGGTTTGATGCTCTACAGTAGGACAACCAGGTTTGATGCTCTACAGTAGGACAGCCAGGTTTGATGCTCTACAGTAGGACAGCCAGGTAAGATGCTCTACAGTAGGACAGCCAGGTAAGGTGCTCTACAGTAGGACAGCCAGGTTTGGTGCTCTACAGTAGGACAGCCAGGTTTGATGCTCTACTGTAGGACAGCCAGGTTTGATGCTCTACAGTAGGACAGCCAGGTAAGGTGCTCTACAGTAGGACAGCCAGGTTTGATGCTCTACAGTAGGACAGCCAGGTAAGGTGCTCTACAGTAGGACAAGGCCTGGATTGACTAGCGTAACACCGTACATAAGCCTTTCACAGAGGGGGAAATGCATGTTATGAAAGCTTTCTCAAAAGCTTTTTGGTGGTATAGTATCTTTTCTCTCCCTCTGTGAATTGCATTGCATTTTAACTGATCGTGTTTTGCTTCCTCGGAGGATTTGATGCATGCTCGATCAAACATGGTGTCCAATGGCGGAAAAGTTAAGTGATGTAATGGAGAATGTCACTATTGCGAAGATGAATATATTCCAGGTGTAGAAAGAACATTCTCTTGTCTCCCTGTGCATTTTTTTGCAGTAGCAAAATTCCTGTTTAGTTTAATGAGAAACTAGACTCTGGACATGTATTGATTTATATTTGTATTGTTCTTGTCTGATACCTTTTTGCATAAGGTTATCTGTGGAGATCAACTCGTGAATTCCCAGTAGTGTGACGGAGTGTTTTCCTCTTTTTTTTATTTTTTTACATGTTTCTCTTTTTCGGGATTGTGTACATAACCCCAGACAGACTTAAGACTTTGTTTTTCACACTTTACTTGACAAACTATACATTGTTTCACCCCACTGAAAGAGGCTCAGGATTGCCATGTGGGATTCTGTTGCCGTCTGAAGCCATGGGATGACGGCTATAATAATTGTTGACTTTGCTTGAGGTTCTGGTGATTTGTGCTCAGTGGACAAAAGCAATAGCGGTCCTGTATGGCTGTTGATAAACCATGGCGCTTGTAACGCCAGGATTGTGGGTTCGATTCCCAAGGCCACACACTCATAAAATGTATTCACGCACGACTGTAAGTCGCTTTGGATAAAAGCGTCTACTAAATGGCATAAATTATTATTAAAACCTGTTGAGGCCAGGGGCAGGATCTTATCCCGGTATTGGGATTCATTGTCATGTGACCATGGCGGGGAATTCAAAACTGCAAGAGTAATCATTTCAAATAATCAAATAATCAACTATTTTCCTCCATTTGAAAGATATATCTCCTAAATCTAACCACGCTGTCCGATTTTCAGAGGCTTTACGGAGAATGCATAAAGTTAGGTTATGTGAGGAGAGTACATTGACAATAGCTGCGTGTAATGTTTAGCCAATTCAAAGAAGGGCATCAACAGACAGAAAACTAGCTAGAATTATGCACTTACCTTTGACAATCTGCATCAGATGACACTCATAGGACATTATGTTATACAATACATGCATTTTTAGTTCCATCAAGTTCATATTTATATCCAAAAACAGCATTTACAGTCGCGGTGAAATTCAGAATTTTTTTCGTCTCGAATGCTCCCAGTGAATCTAGCATTACAAATCACGGAATTACTATTCGAAAACATTGGTAAATTATAATATTGTCATTCAAAGAATAATATATTATCATCTCGTAATTGCTACCGAATGGCCAGATCTCAAAATAACTTTACTGGGAAATCACATTTTGCTATAAACTGGGTACTATGCTAACAACATAAGCTAAGCTATAAGCTAAGCTAAGCTATACCGTTAGCATTAGCATCATCTAATATCGATAATAACATTCTAAATATCCCCTTACCTTTGATTATCTCCATCAGAAGGCGCTGCCAGAGATCCCAGGTCCAGAACAAATGTGGTTTCTTTTGACAAAGTTCATAATTTATGTCCAAATAGTTAGCGTTCAGTAGGCTCCCACAAAATGAGGTGGGCAGTGTAAAGTCACGCCGAAAAGCTAAAGAAAACCTAGTAAATAATCTATTTACGTTTCTTCAAACATGTCAAACGTTGTTTAGCATTAATCTTTTGGTCCATTTTTAACGTGAAACATCAGTAAACATCAGTAATATTTTCACACAACCTATCAAGTGTCTAGAATAAACGATTATGACAAAGACACTCTTCTCAGATTCATGCGCAGGCGCAAAAAATGAAGTGATGACGTGTCAACTTGTAAGCATTCTAATTCGGTCTGTATTCATGACAGATGCTTCAAACAACTTTCTAAAGATCGTTGACATCTAGTGGAAGCAGTAGGAGTTGCGAACTGAATCCTTTCTCACTGTGGTATCTTTAAAACAATGACACTAAATAGTACAGTCACAAAATTCTCATTTTTTTTTAATCTATTTTTCACAGGTTTTTGCCTGCAATATGAGTTTTGTTATACTTACAGACACCATTCAAACTGTTTTAGAAAATTCAGAGTGTTTTCTATCCAAATAATAATAATAATATGCATATCCTAGCTTCTGAGTTGGTGTAGGAGGCAGTTAAAAATGGGCACATATTTTTTTCAAAATTCTCAATACTGCCCCCGTGGCCCGTAGAGGTTAAAAGAGCCATTTTGTGGACATGTGTTTCCACCTCTGATCTTCTACGATTGGCTGTATGAGTGATTGACAGTGTTGTTGGCCTGTTACAGGGGAGCCGGAACAGCAGCAGGTCCTCCAGTCCCAGTGTGAGGATGATGCCGCCTGATAACACCAGCAGTAGAGGCTATAGCTTCTCTCCCGATGACCCCACAGGTACAGTAGTATTGGTGGCAGGTAGTCTAGCGGGTTAGAGCACTGGGCCAGTAACCAAAAGGTAGCTAGTTCCAATCCCCGAGCCGACAAGCTGAAAAATCTGCCCTTGAGCAAGGCCTTAACCCTAATTGCTCCAGGGTCACCGTTGATGACGGCAGACCCTGGCCGTGACCCCACTCTCCGAATGGGGAGTTGGGATATGCAAAAAAACAAGGGTCTATTTCTGTTGAAGGAATTCTGGTGTCTATTGATAACTGTGTGCCTGCCCAGTGGACTCGGCTTGCACCGAGTCCACTACTGTCACTATCAGAGCAACAAAAAAACACAAGTCTTGCTCTCTCCTGCCCAGATACCAACGGCTCAGACAACTCCATTCCCATGGCATATCTCACTCTGGACCACCAGCTGCAGGTAGGGAATCATTTCATACCGGACCTCCCCTGTCCCTGTCCTGCTAATGATAAGCATTATTTTATACCACGATACATCTTGTTCCCACTCCCATCCCATTCACCTGTTTGTGTGGACCTGTCCAAAAGCAATATGGTGTCACAGTGAATCTTGATTATTTTTTTAGTGTTTATTTGCTATTTTGTTTTAATTGAAATGTTGTTGATGTTTTCCCCACTCAAAGATGATTTCAAGGACACTGCAAAATGACTAACTCAATTAGGGCAGGATAACCTCTGTTAACCTCTGAGAAAATGATGCTATCTAAAAAGAGGAATGTCTGTATAAATATCCACTGGCAACGGCGGTGAGATATTTTGTATATTTTTAAAAGCTCCGATGAATCTGAAACTCTAAAATGTATTTATATCATCTAACTGGATATATTCTTCCAAATAAATTAATCGCATGTTTTATTTTCAGCCCCTCGCTCCTTGCCCAAACTCCAAAGAGTCCATGGCTGTGTTTGAGCAGCACTGTAAAATGGCCCAGGAGTACCTAAAAGTGCAGACAGAAATCGCCTTGCTGATCCAGAGAAGGTAAATAGTGAACCTTTACTGTACCTCTCCATCTTGTAGGGCAAGCATTCAGCCACCACCAAAGGGCTGAGGTAATGCGCTGTTCTTTCATTCTGTTAGCACACCAGAGTTCAGTGTAATTAACTCTAGTCTGTACTGTAGGACCTGCTGAATGTGACCATACACATCTGTGCGATCCAAGCAGACAAAAACGTCTCCCCGTTTAAGGGGGTGGGCTGTGTTGTGACTAACAGAACAAGCGGCTCCATCAGATGTGAAACATGTATTTAGACTTGGGCATATGACTGCTGAGGGCAGAGGTCCACCCAAAGGCAATTACTAATTTAGATGACCAATGAAATTCAAACAGGCCTGCTAAGCTGTGCAAGTCGAGCGTAGTGGAACAACTGGCTGTGTTTGGATGAAGAGCTAATCTCCTATTCATAGACCATGACTTTAGCAAGGAATTAACACATTTGTGGAATCAGCGGTTTTCTCACAGAAGCGATTGGATGCCTTGGTGCTTCGTCATCCACCAGCCTCTCAGCTGTGCTTATTGCATGTGATGCTATTCCTCTGTTCAAGCACAGAGTAATTCACAGTTGTCTTAATCATATTTTTTTTTATTACTTAAAGGTGCAATATGCAGAAATTGCGCTGCAATTTCCTGGTTGTTACAATTGTAATAATTCGCCTAATTTCAGTTTGTGCCAAAACAAGCAATGGATAGTGTAGAGCAGGGATTCTCAACTGGGGGGTCACGGGAGGATTTTAAAGGGTCGCGGGACTTGTGCAAGAATAATAAAATGAAATAAAAATAACATTATTTTGAAAGGGTACCGCTGCACCGCTTGTTGTTGCTGACTTAACACATGCAGTGCATCCTCAGTGGTGAAATGGCAAGCTACGTTTGGACTCGGAGGGGGTTCACGCTGCACTCACTCACTGACCAATACAATAAATTCTCCCCCCCACACACACACAGACACACACTGATCCAATGAAATGACAGATTTCTTGACCCACACACACACACACACACACAAGCATTTCGCTACATCCGCAATAACATCTGCAAAATGTGTATGTGACCAATAAACATTTAATTTGACACACTGATCCAATAAAAATGTCATTCTGCAACATTGTTTTAAATGTGACACGTCCAATCAGGTAATACAGATCTTCTTCTGACAGCTAGCTTGATTGACAGCTAACTACGCAGAGGTGTTCTGCAGGCATTGCACATGTGGATAGTTGACTGTCATTTAACTCATGTAGCCAAGCTGTCAGAGTAAAATCATGGACCAGTTTTTAAAAAGTGCAGCTCCCTCTTCATCTACTGCTGCTACCAACATCAACAAGGCAGACAACCCGGTCCCTGTCAAGAAGAGAAAATACTACCCGACTTCATCAAATATAGTTTTATATAGAAGAGAGGCAGGGTGAGTGTAGACCCCAGTGGGTGCTGTGCAACGAGCTGTTAGCTAATGAGAACATGAAATCCAAAATGAAAAGGCATCTGGGCACCAAGCATCCAAGCCACAAAGACAAGACAGCTGACTTTCCTTTTTTTAAAGGAAATGTCAATATCTGGAGGCCTCACAAGATTCATTGAAGAACGTCTGCGCGGTACAAGAAAAAGCACTTTGTGCATCATACCTTGTGGCCCAGCGTCTTGCTAAGTGCAAAAAAAAACATACCAGCGCAGAGGATCTCATACTCCCTGCTGCGATTGATAAATGCACTGAATATCCAATGACACTATGAGGAGGAGAGTCCGGGACATGTCTGGGGACATAGCGTGCCAGACATCAGAGTGCATCAGTGCAAATTTCCATTCCGCACTGCAGCTTTATGAATTCACAGATGTGGCTCACCATGCAATTCTAATGGTCTATGTCAGACACGTCTGGGATAATAACTTCGAGAAGCAGTTCCTTTTTAGTGCCGATTTGCCCACCACCACCACTCCAGAGGCTGTCTTTAACACAATGGATATGTTCCTGGGCTCCGTGGGACTGGCCTGGGATGGGTGTGTCGGTGTGACCACAGATGGGGCAGCTGCCATGACGGGACAGCAGTCTGGAGTAGTAAAGCGGATCCTGAAGAGAGCACCGAGTGCGACGTAGAACCACTGCTTCCTATACAGGGAGGCTTTGGCAGCGAAGGACATCATGCCTGAGCTTCACGCCACTCCACAATGTGAGCGAAAAGTGGTTGTTTCCAGGCCTTCTGCAGGGATATGACGAGGGAGCACCAGCAGGTGCTTTATCACGCAGAGGTCCACTGGCTTTCCAGGGGTAAACCTGGCAGATATTTTTGATCATCTGAATTCGCTCAATGTATCAATGCAAGGGAGGGGTCACAATCGATTTGAACAAAGGGACAAAGTGGATGGCTTCCAGATGAAGCTTACCGTTTGGGCAAATCATGTTTCTAACGGGAGGATTGACATGTTTCCCAAGGCTGATTTTCGAGATTCAGAATCTGATCAACATAAGGCACACACTGAAAAATAAATCGTTAAACAGCATCTTGTCAAGCTGCAGGGGAAGTTTTGCGACTACTTCCCGGAGGAGAACAGAAGACTAGACGACTGGACCCGGGACCCCTTTTGAGTGGAGATGGGAAGCGTCACGTTGCCAAGTAATGAATAGGATCTGCTGGTGGAGCTGTCATTTGATCGCGGACTGAGCATGCACTTCCCGGAAATGACACTGCCACAGTTCTGCTGCAGCGTAATGGGAGAGTATCCTGCTCTCACCTGTCATGAGTCATGCTACCGTTCAGCACTACCTATCTGTGTGAAAGTGGCTTCACTGCTATGGCCGTGCTGAAAACTAAAAGCAGAAACTAACTGGACAGCCAGCATGACCTCCGAGTTGCCCTGTCAACCATCACACCAAACTTCAGTGAATTTATCAAACCAACGAAACCCCCCCAGCTTTCCCACTGATAGGCCACACACACGATAAATAAACAGGTTAATGAGTTATTGTTCACTGTTAATTATTATTGTTAATTAATTCTGACATTCATATTATACTTTATTTAAATGGTTAAAAAACATACTCCTTTAAAAATAAATTCATAGTTGTGAAACTATTCAGATGGTAATTGATAATAAAGAATTCCTAATGATTGTTGTTTCTTCTATTTTAAACACTGGTACAGTGGGGCAAAAAAGTAGTCAGCCACCAATTGTGCAAGTTCTCCCACTTAATTACAGGCCTCATCTTTTTTTCATCATAGGTACACTTCAACTATGACAGACAAAATGAGGAAAAAAAATCCAGAAAATCACATTGTAGGATTTTTTATGAATTTATTTGCAAATTATGGTGGAAAATAAGTATTTGGTCACCTACAAACAAGCAAGATTTCTGGCTCTCACAGACCTGTAACTTCTTCTTTAAGAGGCTCCTCTGTCCTCTACTCATTACCTGTATTAATGGCACCTGTTTGAACTTGTTATCAGTATAAAAGACACCTGTCCACAACCTCAAACAGTCACACTCCAAACTCCACTATGGCCAAGACCAAAGAGCTGTCAAAGGACAACAGAAACAAAATTGTAGACCTGCACCAGGCTGGGAAGACTGAATCTGCAATAGGTAAGCAGCTTGGTTTGAAGAAATCAACTGTGGGAGCAATTATTAGGAAATGGAAGACATACAAGACCACTGATAATCTCCCTCGATCTGGGGCTCCACTCAAGATCTCACCCTGTGGGGTCAAAATGATCACAAGAACGGTGAGCAAAAAATCCCAGAAGCACACGGGGGGACCTAGTGAATGACCTGCAGAGAGCTGGGACCAAAGTAACAAAGCCTACCATCAGTAACACACTACGCCGCCAGGGACTCAAATCCTGCAGTGCCAGACATGTCCCCCTGCTTAAGCCAGTACATGTCCAGGCCCGTCTGAAGTTTGCTAGAGAGGATTTGGATGATCCAGAAGAGGATTGGGTGAATGTCATATGGTCAGATGAAACCAAAATATAACTTTTTGGTAAAAACTCAACTCGTCGTGTTTGGAGGACAAAGAATGCTGAGTTGCATCCAAAGAACACCATACCTACTGTGAAGCATGGGGGTGGAAACATCATGCTTTGGGGCTGTTTTTCTGCAAAGGAACCAGGACGACTGATCCGTGTAAAGGAAAGAATGAATGGGGCCATGTATCGTGAGATTTTGAGTGAAAACCTCCTTCCATCAGCAAGGGCATTGAAGATGAAACGTGGCTGGGTCTTTCAGCATGACAATGATCCCAAACACACAGCCCAGGCAACAAAGGAGTGGCTTCGTAAGAAGCGTTTCAAGGTCCTGGAGTGGCCTAGCCAGTCTCCAGATCTCAACCCCATAGAAAATCTTTGGAGGGAGTTGAAAGTCAGTGTTGCCCAGCGACAGCCCCAAAACATCACTGCTCTAGAGGAGATCTGCATGGGGTAATGGGCCAAAATACCAGCAACAGTGTGTGAAAACCTTGTAAAGACTTACAGAAAATGTTTGACCTGTGTCATTGCCGACAAAGGGTATATAACAAAGTATTGAGATAACAAAAGTTTATTTACCAAATACTTATTTTCCACCATAATTTGCAAATAAATTCATTAAAAATCCTACAATGTGATTTTCTGGATTTTTTTTCGTTTCTCATTTTGTCTGTCATAGTTGACGTGTACCTATGATGAAAATTACAGGCCTCTCTCATCTTTTTAAGTGGGAGAACTTGCACAATTGGTGGCTGACTAAATACCTTTTTGCCCCACTGTATGCGTTACTGAGTCTGATCATGTATTACACCCCACTCCTGAACTGGTCGCCTAATTAAATGGCTTATTCTCTTGAATTGATAATACATGTTCTCAGTTAATATGGCTGTGTAATGACTTTCTTTAATACCATAATTGAGTCTATTTTGCAAGTGAAACCTGCCCAAGAAGGCAGCTGCAATACAACATTACAAAATGGAATCATCAACAGTCCATAATATTGGGTTGTGACTGTCAAATTTGGGTCCCTGGGCAAAACCAGTTGAGAACCACTGGTGTGGAGAATCATTGTTCCCTCTAAACCGCTATGAAATATCTTTTCATTAAACCAAAAATATTGTATTTTCAGCTGTTTGACCAAAAGTAGATGTCGCAAAAACAAAACTTAAAGAACAGGAAGCATAGAAATGGGGCACATAGAACAGATACCGGGGAACAGTGGGTTAACTGCCTTGTTCAGGGGCAGAACGACAGATTTTCACCTTGTCAGCTCGGGGATTCGTTCCAGCAACCTTTCGGTTACTGGCCCAACGCTCTAACCACATTTCTATGTGAATGTGGTTGGGTCGCCCAAAAAGTGACATATTGCAGCTTTAATGGCATATCCCTTTCCTTTTTTTCTTGTTCTCATTCTGTATGCTTTTCTCTCTCTTCTCCGACGCCTTTCCCTTTTTAATCTTAGTCATATTTGTATTTTCTTATGTAAACTGCACTGCAATTAAGTTTTCTGTATTGTAAAGTGCACCATTGTGGCACATGTAAAAAAATAAACGTCCTCTCACTGTCAACTGCGTTTATTTTCAGCAAACTTAACATGTGTAAATATTTGCATGAACATAACAAGATTCAACAACTGAGACATAAACTGAACAAGTTCCACAGACATGTGACTAACAGAAATGGAATAGTGTGTCCCTGAACAAAGGGGGGAGTGAGTCAAAATCAAAAGTAGCAGTCAGTATCTGGTGTGGCCACCAGCTGCATTAAGTACTGCAGTGCATCTCCTCATGGACTGCACCAGATTTGCCAATTCTTGCTGTGAGATGTTACCCCACTCTTCCACCAAGACACCTGCAAGTTCCCGGACATTTCTGGGGGGAATGGCCCTAGCCCTCACCCTCTGATCCAACAGGTCCCAGACGTGCTCAATGGGATTGAGATTTGGGCTCTTCACTGGCCTTGGCAGAACACTGACATTCCTGTCTTGCAGGAAATCACGCACAGAACGAGCAGTATGGCTGGTGGCATTGTCATGCTGGAGGGTCATGTCAGGATGAGCCTGCAGGAAGGGTACCACATGAGGGAGGAGGATGTCTTCCCTGTAACGCACAGCGTTGAGATTGCCTGCAATGACAACAAGCTCAGTCCAATGATGCTGTGACACACCGCCCCAGACCATGGCGGACCCTCCACCTCAAAATCGATCCCGCTCCAGAGTACAGGCCTTGGTATAACGCTCATTCCTTTGATGATAAACGCGAATCCGACCATCACCCCCTGGTGAGACAAAACAGCGACTCGTCAGTGAAGAGCACTTTTTTCCAGTCCTGTCTGGTCCAGCGACAGTGGGTTTGTGCCCATAGCGACATTGTTGCCGGTGATGTATGGTGAGGACCTTTCTTACAACAGGCCTACAAGCCCTCAGTCCAGCCTCTCTCAGCCTATTGCGGACAGTTTGAGCACTGATGGAGGGATTTTACATTCCTGGTCTAACTCGGGAAGTTGTTGTTGCCATCCTGTCCCGCAGGTGTGATGTTCGGATGTACCGATCCTGTGCAGGTGTTGTTACACGTGGTCTGCCACTGTGAGGACGATCAGCTGTCCGTCCTGTCTCCCTGTAGCGCAGTCTTAGGCGTCTCATAGTACAGACATTGCAATTTATTGCCCTGGCCACATCTGCTGTCCTCATGCCTCCTTGCAGCATGCCTAAGCATGTTCACGCAGATGAGCAGGGACCCTGGGCATCTTTCTTTTGGTGTTTTTCAGAGTCAGTAGAAAGGCCTCTTTAGTGTCCTAAGTTTTCATAACTGTGACCTTAATTGCCTACCGTCTGTAAGCTGTTAGTGTCTTAACGACTGTTCACAGGTACATGTTCATTAATTGTTTATGGTTCATTGAACAGGAATGGGAAACAGTGTTTAAACCCTTTACTATGAAGATCTGTGAAGTTATTTCGATTTTTACGTATTTTCTTTGAAAGACAGGGTCCTGAAAAAGGGACGTTTCTTTTTTTGCTGAGTTTGTGTAAATAATTCAAATCTATATCTCCAGGAAGGAGTTGATCGCTGAACTGGACCAAGATGAGAAGGACCAGCAGAACACGTCCCGCCTGGTCCAGGAGCACAAGAAGCTGCAGGAGGAGAATAAGTCTCTGTCCACCTACTACCAGAAGTGCAAAAAGCAGCTGGAACTGATCCGCGCCCAACAACCGAAGAGACAGGGCACCTCATGATGATCCACAAGCTGGCCCCTACCTGGCTCATGCTGCAGAGACACAAACAAACTGTCCCCATGTCATATCCCCTGTTCTCTTCCTCTCCTGATCTGGGTCACCTGTAGTCTGGTCTGAAACCCAAACCTCTACTGTTCTGGGTCACTTGTAGTCTGGGTTGAAACCCAAACCTCTACTGTCCTGGGTCACCTGTAGTCTGGTCTGAAACCCAAACCTCTACTGTCCTGGGTCACCTGTAGTCTGGACTGAAACCCAAACCTCTACTGTCTTGGGTCACCTGTAGTCTGGACTGAAACCCAAACTTCTACTGTCCTGGGTCACCTGTAGTCTGGACTGAAACCCAAACCTCTACTGTCCTGGGTCACCTGTAGTCTAGACTGAAACCCAAACCTCTACTGTCCTGGGTCACCTGTAGTCTAGACTGAAACCCAAACCTCTACTGTCCTGGGTCACCTGTAGTCTAGACTGAAACCCAAACCTCTACTGTCCTGGGTCACCTGTAGTCTAGACTGAAACCCAAACCTCTACTGTCCTGGGTCACCTGTAGTCTAGACTGAAACCCAAACCCTACCTGCAAAGCATTTGCCACTATCTCTCTCCTCTTCCCTCTGCCCTATGAAAGCTATGATCTCAACCTAGGTGCCCCCGCCCACCAGCACCTGGGCCCTGTAGGTTCCAGTGGATCTTGTTTTACCTTGTACTGTAAAGAGACCTGTGTTTTACTGTATACCTGCATGTTGCGTCATAGACACACTGCTGATAACATGGAATGGACAATAAGGTGTGCACTCAAGCAGGCTGTTATGGAAAGTCTCTGTGTGTCCATATGTTTGCACATCTTTACAGTATATTCTTTGATAGCAGACCAAAACAATCAGCATCCATCTACCCTCTCTGTCCATAAAGAGCTGTAGTCCTGAGGTTGTGATTGCCCTAGGTTCAGTGAACACAGAGGGCAGAGGAGTGGGCTTCTAGCCCTCAATGGTCAGCCATCCTTTGGGTCAGAAAGGATGCTTCTTGAGGTGTGAGTCCTATACAGTAACCACCTATTGCCTTGTGTTCCACTGAGCCTGATGGGAGGGGAGGCCAGTGAGGGGTGTGAAATATGTTTCTCTCTATTGCTCTCAGGGCCCCTCGGACCCTCCCCTGGGCTGCCTGGTCAGTGTGTGTGTGTGTCCTCCTCCCACAGTCCAGTCCTCCCGTTGGTTAGTCCGACCCTGACCTGTCTTCCTTACTGGCTAGTGGCCATGTGTCCTTGAGAATGTGAAAAACAAAGATGGACGTTTGAGTTACGTTCAGAATTTGTCGTTTTTAATGAATTACAAACTGAATTTGGCGTTTTTTAATGAATTACGAGCAGAATTTATTTGACTGTGATCACTAAGTTCTAAGTGTGTTTTTTACCCTCTTAGGCAGAAATAGCCACCCTTGTATCTATATAATGTAGACGTCTCCGTTCTCGCTCCTAGTTTTTATGGCAGCATAACTAACCCCTTACAGAAGAAATCCACCACAACCTATCTGAAAGTATTTCATGTAAGTTGCATTCATTTTAACGGGGGATGTATTTTAGATATGCCTTGCATATCCATGATGTGTCTGTGGATAAAAAAAAGAATGTCTTGGCTTGTTAAAAGTACCTGTATTGAAACGTGGGTTGGGTCTCAAACAGAGATGCGATATTTATAGGCCGCTTTCAACAACAACAACACAAGCAAAATATGAGACTTATTTTTTCAACCTGCTTAAGTAAAACAAACTTTGTATGAGGTTGAAAGTGCAACATGTTTATCATGACTTCAGTATTTTGTGTTTCTTTGTCTTTTATTATTCTATAGTTTTACTTTGTATAAGTAAGACACCGTTTTTGTGTTAGGGATTATCATTTTATCTGGTATGGGAATATACAGGGCATTCGGAAAGTTTTCAGACACCTTGACTTTTTCCACATTTTGTTACATTACAGCCTTGTTCTAAAATTGATTCAATAAAAACATTTCCTTCATCAATTTACACACAATGTCCCATAATGACAAAGCAAAAACAGGTTTTTAAACATTTTTGTTATTACAAATAAAAACCTGAAATATCACATTTACATAAATATTCAGACCCTTTACTCAGTACTTTGTTGAAGCACCTTTGGCAGAGATTTCAGCCTCGAGTCTTCTTGGGTATGAAGCTACAGGCTTGGCACACCTGTATTTGGGGAGTTTCTCCCATTTCTTCTCTGCAGATCCTCTCAAGCTCTGTCAGGTTGGATGGGGAGCGTCGCTGCACAGCTATTTTCAGGTCTCTCCAGAGATGTTTGATCGGGTTCATGTCCGGGCTCTGGCTGGGCCACTCAAGGACATTCACAGACTTGTCCCGAAGCCACTCCTGCATTGTCTTAGCTGTGTGCTTAGGGTCGTAGTCCTGTTGGAAGTTGAACCTTTGCCCCAGTCTGAGGTCCTGAGTGCTCTGGGGCAGGTTTTAATCAAGGATCTCTCTCTGTACTTTGCTCTGTTCATCTTTCCCTCGATCCTGACTAGTCTCCCCACAGCATGATGTTGCCACCACCATGTTTCACCATAGGGATGGTGCCAGGTTTCCTCCAGACGTGACGCTTGGCATTCGTGCCAAAGAGTTCAATCTTGGTTTCATCAGACTAGATAATCTTGTTTCTCATGGTCTGATAATCTTTAGGTGACTTTTGACAAACCCCAAGCAGGCTGTCATGTGCTTTTTTACTGAGGAGTGGCTTCCGTCTGGCCACTCTACCATAAAGGCCTGATTGGTGGAGTGCTGCGGAGATGGTTGTCCTTCTGGAATGTTATCCTATCTTCACAGAGGAACTCTAGAGCTCCTTCAGAGTGACCATCGGGTTCTTGGTCACCTCCCTAATCAAAGCCCTTCTCCCCCGATTGCTCAGTTTGGCCGGGCAGCCAGCTCTAGGAAGATTCTTGGTGGTTCCAGACTTCTTCTATTTAAGAATGATGGAGGCCACTGTGTTCTTGGGGACCTTCAATGCTGCAGACATTTTTTGGTATCCTTCCTCAGACGGCCTCGGAGCTCTATGGACAATTCCTTCGACTTCGTGGCTTGGTTTTTGCTCTGACATGCACTGTCAACAGTGGGGCCTTTTATGTACACAGGTGTGTGTCTTTCCAAATCATGTCCAATCAATTGAATTTACCACAGGTAGACTCCAAGTTGTAGAAACATTTCAAGGATGATCAATGGAAACAGGATGCACCAGCTTGAGTTCGAGTCTCATAGCAAAGGGTCTGAATACTTGTGTAAAAAAAAAAGTGCTTTGTTATTATGGGGTATTGTGTGTAGATTGAATCAAATGTTAGAATAAGGTGGTAACGTAACAAAATGTGGAAGAAGTAAAAGGGTCTGAATACTTCCCGAAAACACCGTATACAAGGAGAGGCCTATCCCTCTCCTAAGTGTTGGTTTTTAGTTCACATGTTGCCTAAGAATTTTATTGCTAGCTGTTAAAGTACTTGACTTGTTTTTCTTTGCTATATTGATGTGGGAGAAGTTGTTCACTTGCGCCTCATTTTAATGGACAGTCAGTGAGAATGGACAGTCAGTGAGAATTATGTGACTTTGTGTTTTTTGGGGAGGATTGTTTATTATGCTAATGATTTCCCAGGAGGCTGATTGTCTGGTCAATGGTGATGTCAATATGATACAAAGGAAATCTTAATGAAATCTGTCACTGCTTTCCTCAATGAATAGAATTAATCCCAGTAGCTTTAAGTATCCATGAAAAAAAGTTGCTAAGAGAAATGATCTTACTTTAAAAAGTTGTCTTGCTGTTTAATTTGAGCAGATCTGTCTTAGCTACAGTCCTTCAAATGTTTTGCACAATCATCTGTTTTTACTGATCACATGTAACAAACAGTTTGGTTCTGGTACTTTGAAATACACATTCTGATGTACGAGACAAGATAGGTGAAATTGTGGGTTCATTTGCTGCAGTGAGTATATACCTAGTTTTTCAGTTTAAAGTTATATTCACTATATTGTTTTATTGACCATTTACTGTATATAAATGTTTCTTAAGCTATTGGGAACAGGTATGTGCCTAGGAGGGAGGCATAATGAAATAAACTAAACGGGGACAAATTGTATTATTTGAACATGTTTTATATATTTGTATGAGAGAGAGAGAGAGAGAGAGTGAGTGTGTGTGTGTGTGTTCGCATCTACACAGACACCCAAATAATTCATAAAACATAGTGATCCACATTGCTCATGGTTACTAAAAATGCCAGAACATAGACCGTAGTTGTTAGGATTAGAAAGTGAGCTAAATTAATCTGTGCATGTGTTTATTTTCATGTTAGGTCTCAAAGCTACCAGTAACACCCTCAAAACAATGAAACTGTTGTGTGGGCTGGGGTAAGGTGTTTACACCTGGACTGCCAACACAAAACATTAGTCTGGTAAAGGATGGACGACTGATGACTCGCATCAAATCAGTCAAGGACATTACTGTGTAGAACTTCAACCATTACTGTCTTATCTTTTGTAGTGGTTCATTGTCTTATACACTGAGTGAACAAAACATTAAGAACACCTTCCTAATATTGAGTTGAACCTCCACCCCCTTTTGCCCCCAGAACAGCCTCAATTCGTCAGGGCATAGACTCTGGTGTCGAAAGCGTTCCACAGGGATGCTGACCCATGTTGACTCCAACGCTTCCCACAGTTGTCAATTTGGCTGGATGTCCTTTGGGTGGTGGACTGTTCTTGATACACACGGGAAACTGTTAATCATGAACAATCCAGCATCATTGCAGTTCTTGACACACTCAAACCGGTGCTACCATACACCGTTCAAAGGCACTTTAAGTCTTTTGTTTTGCCCATTCACCTTCTGAATGGCACAAGCACAATGTGTCAAATTGCCTCAAGGCTTAAAAATCCATCTTTAACCGGTCTCCTCCCCTTCATCTACACTGATTGAAGTGGATTTAACAAGTGACATCAATAAGGGATCATAGCTTTCGCCTGGTCAGTTTGTCATGAAAAGAGCAGGTGTTCCTAGTGTGCGCGGTGTAGTGGAGATATCTGGGTGTCAAATTGTATTTGACCAGGAGGTGGCGAGCAAGATCTAGACATGGTCTAGTCACAGCGTTTCATGCTGTAGTCTTTTTGGTATAGTTGTTCACTGTCCAGGAACTGAGGCCGTTTTTCACAGACAAAGAAACCGAGTATTGCCACTGCGGTATAACAATTGAGGGGATCGAACCTGCCCCTTTACGTTGTGTGTAATGATACAATACCCAGGGTAACCTAATGTACTTGTATGAATTATCATCTTTTTATATTGGGCAAAAGTTATACAAGTCTCTAACAAAGCTGGTCAGATTTGTCTTTGATATTGAAGTCAGCATAACCATTGATCTGAGTTCTCGTTTCTAGGGCGAAACTTACATAAGACGGGGTTTATATTTCATGTTAAAATGATCCCTTATCTGCTTACAAAGGCTTTGTTTTAACCCTCACAAAGAAGTTTATCATGTGTTTGAAGTTGACTGCTAAAGAGAAGACAATGAATCATTTCATTGAGGAGAAATGACGTTATCTTCCTTCTGCAGCCAGGTATTGTGTTGTTCTCTGGCTGGCCTGCATTCCCTTGTTGAGTGCTGATGGAAATAAGGAAGTGAGCATATTGTTAGCAGGCCTATCCTGCGCCGCTTTGTTCTCACAGGGACATTCACTTCTCTTCCTGTCTCTGCAGACTAGGTCGAAAAAATACAGGTAAGACAACGTCGTCACAAATCGGACCAGCGCCGTTGCTAACAAGCTTAGCTGCTCCCTGGTCCCATTGTTGCAAAGGGTTGTCGGATATTAGAATGGTGTTTTACATTATCTTATCACAGCACTGGTAAACCATGGTTGGCCAACTCGCTGACCAAAAAGGCTGACCTTTATCCCATCATAAGAAGGTTCATGTCCATTCTATTATTCTAACTCTGGGTGAAGGTCTGTGTGGCCAAGAAACAAGAATCCCATCTGTACATTCTATTCCCTTCCTAGAGCACTACTTAATATTGCACTTCACTCTAGGGTGACATTTGGGATGCTCGCCAAGTCTTAATACGCAGTGTAATCTCTATTTCCTAGATGCATCATGTGTCTTTCTGTGTTAACAACTGTGAAGGTGTGTTTGGGTACACACACTGATTCTGGTTGCATGCGTGAATCCAATATTTTACATTCTTCATAGAGGATTAGTTACATTTGTAAGAACTGTTGTGCATGTGTTGTAGGAAGATATGGCATACTGCATTACATGGTTAGAGCCCAAAAGAATGATAATCTTCTCTCTGATAAGGGAAGTTTCACTTGAAATGTGCATTAGAGTTTATATATATATCTCGTGGTAGCCATGGAAACTGTGTGACATAAGTAGGCTAGAAACGGTCGGCGAGATGTTGCAGTTTTTAATAATGGAAAGAATGTGGGTCGTAATATTTTACCGGTATGTTGGTCTATAAATCGCTCTGTGTGCCAGATACCTGTTCCGTTAATCTGTATGAATCCCTGGTTGGCCTTCAAAGAGGCTCTAGATGATTTGTTTTAAATTCTCGTCTGCAGAGTCAAATACATCACACACAAAATGATTCCTGTTCCTCTGTGTTGTCAGTTTACTCTCTGTACATCTTACCAGGCATATTATTGCATGTAAGGCTCTATCGTATGTACAGTAGTAAGTCATTAGCTTTGACCGACATTGTCCTTCCTATTTTATTACCGTAAAAATAAACAATCTGTCATTTTCTAAAGTGATTGACTGGATCAGAAACAATTAGCAACCGAAACAGAAAATTGATTACTGATTTAAAGAAAAATATCGCAAATATTGGGTAGTGAACGATTGCAAGTACTGCCTGACTCTCTAGACGTTCAAAATGATCCTCATTAGCATCCGTCTAAAGATACCCTGGCTGAAATTCTCAACAGAAAACAATTGATGTAATGGCAATTAAGCTTAGCCGTCCTATTGTATCATTTTGTCCTGGAATTGACAGTTGTAATGTCCTGAGAGGATACATGATGTCATTTCTAGACCTGTTGAGGGTGACTGACAACCTCCCACCAAGACAGAGGAGGAGCAATATGAACAAGAGGTCTCCGATGTGTATGTCTGACAGACGAGATGTAATGGGTTGTGATAGAACCACTAATACCAGGGAAATGTCTGTTGACATGTTATATTTTCTATTGATATGTTCCCATATCACAGACGCTGACCCCATTGCGATGACTCACTGTCTCCTGCACTGGACTGTGTACTGTATATTAGATTAATGTAATGGGACGTGTTTATCTTTAATCATGAGAGCTGCATACCACATCTTCTCCCCAGATGGCCCTGGGTCTGGGCTGTGGAGAGGACAGGAGAGACGACTGGCTCTAGAATACAGCTAGATAACAATCAACCATTCCCTTGCACCTTTCAGTCTGCACATTTCCCTCCACAAAGCCAACAGCAATGAAATGGCAATCAGATTCGGGGGGGCGTTGAAGCACTGGCTGTGTTGTGAATGGGACAGTGAAACAGGCTGTTGTTTCAGGCTCGTGACTGACAGTGTGTGGGCGAAAGGTAACTGCTGAAGTATGCCTGTGGTGATGACGGGGACCTATAGAGGAGAGGATGTGTAGCAGACTGAGTTAGGCACACAGAGAGAGAGGAGAGAGAGGGTCACAGAGAGAGGGGGACAGAGAGAGAGAGAGAGGGGGGGACAGAGAGAGAGAGAGAGGAGAGAGAGGGTCACAGAGAGAGGGGGACAGAGAGAGAGAGAGGAGAGAGAAGGTCACAGAGAGAGGGGGAGAGAGAGGGGGACAGAGAGAGAGAGAGGGGGACAGAGAGAGAGGAGAGAGAGGGTCACAGAGCGAGGGGCACAGAGAGAGGGGGAGAGAGAAGCACAGGGAGAGAGAAGGGAGCTCAAAATGTGATGACTCATATCTCACACCCCATTCACTCTGTTTACTCCACCTGTCCATCAACAGATCAGGAGACTGTCTCTCACACTCCGGTGGCCCATCTTAAAGGATTTCACCTGTTTAGCCACTCGACAAGCAGCTTAGAGCACAGAGCACAGAGGTCCACTTCCCATGTAAACAGCCCATGCAACCCAGCTGACTCTAGACTAAACAGAGAGATCAGCTCTTTACTGCAATATCCAGTCACACAGTGAGTTCTTCAAAAGCAACTGGCTATAAACTCATCATCAACACGGGAATTGTGGCACTGTTATGGCTATTCCTTTTCCAGCTTATCCTGGTCAGATACTTTTTCCTGGGCGGAACTGGCAGCCACTCAGAAATTCTTGTCTCTGCTCCTCCTCCCCTCACTGGCCAGAACTCACACATCAGTGGCTCAAACTGGCAGTAAACAAAGCTCTGTTATTGTTTGACTGTTTGGGTTTTTCTACACCATGTGGGTGATTGAGGGTTATGCTTATGTGCCAAGGCATTGGTTTGGCATTGTTTTGAACCCTGCAACCCCAGCCTCACCGCCCACGCACATACACACACTTGTCCACACTTGACGAACATAAAATAACAACCTGTCAGCTGTGCATATTCAGGCTTTTATCTTTCAATCTCAAAGGTAAAGGGGAAAAATGCTAACTTGTTAAACTGCCAGACAAATATTGTAGGAGGCATGAGGCAGGGATTGACCTGAAGTCATCACAAGTCTTCTAGTCAAACAGTAGTGTTCTGGAAAAATATACTCAAGAAGTGTAGCTGTAATAGTTTTGGGAGGTGTGTGCATTTTTGTCTGTTTGTTATTGTGTGTGTGTGTGTGTGTGTGTGTGTGTGTGTGTGTGTGTGTGTGTCTTTGTCTGTTTGTTATTTGTGTGTGTGTGTGTGTGTGTGTGTGTGTGTGTGTGTTTGGTGTCTGTTTGTTATGTGTGTGTGTGTGTGTGTTTGTTACCTGTCCTGAAGTTAACCTGAGCCAGGGAAGTTGTTCTGTGGCAGGCTTTGTTATGAATGGCGGTTAGAACGGTCCCTGGGTTGCTGTCAGAGCCACAGTAATTGACGTAATCAAGGTATTTGGCTTTGTGTCTCATGCTGGCTGCTGGCTGACAACAAGGCTGCATTTACGTCTTTGTGCCTCTGCCTGGGCTTGCCGAACTCCTTAGCTAGCAAATTCATGGATGTTTTCCGGCTCTGGGTCCTATCGCTCAGACCGCAAAACCAGATGAATCACTTTTAAATGAGTCATCCCTCCGTGCTGTGACTCTTTGACCGACTTGTCTCTCTCTCAGTTTGTGCAGGGCTTTTGTTTTTACTCCCAACACTATTGCTATGTGTCACTAATTTCGGCAAATGCAAGATTATACATATGCCGGCTATACTTGCAGTGCAATGTGTTGGTGTATATACCTTAAATATACAGTGTATAAATGAAGTATACACTAAGTATGTTCTACTCTTTCCAAGAACTGAATTGACAAGACGGCATTTCTAGGTGAAGCTCCCTCAGTGTAGACAGAAAGACCACACAGGAGTTGTCTGGATTGCTATGAGGTAGCTCTGTTAATCTAAATCAAATCAAAGTTTATTGGTCGCATACACAGATTAGCAGATGTTATAGCAGGTGCAGCGAAATGCTTATGCTACTAGCTCCTAACAATGCAGTATAATGTCAAACAAGTACACAAATAATAACCCCCCGATAAAAATGCTCAAGAAATCAAGACATTTTGGAACGAATCCAATGAACAACCCAAATAGCACTGTAACAGTAATCCATCTATACGTACAGTATATACACTGGATGAATTTACACTAGATATACTAAGAATCATATGTACAGCAGTAGATATAAATAGCACTGTAACAGTAATCCAAATGCCATCTATATGTACAGTATATACACTGCATGAATTTACACTAGATATACTAAGAATGATATGTACAGCAATAGATATATTAGCTATGTCAAGAATCCAGCATATAAATACACAGTATAAACCCCATAGCAAAATGGATAGAATAGCAGGAAATTAGCTTTCGGACCAGAGTCCAGAATATATATGTATGTGAATGGTGTGTGTAGACAGTATGGACAGTATGTGAATTGAAAAGCTGTGTACCTCAGTAGTTATATAGGATGAGTCATGACTAGAATACAGTATATACATATAAAGAGGCTAAAATAGATGGTAAACATTATTTGAAGTCCCAGAAGAGTACTTTTCCAGACATAGCAGCATAGTATCTGGATGTACTTAACTAGCTGTAGTTTGTGGAGATTGTTTCCTTATAATGGAATGCCCTCTCTCTGCTTATTGTTTATGCAACTCAACACAAAAGAATGTTCCTCCCTATTGAGCAATCTGTGCAACTGCCTTGTCCACACAGATTCCCCTCCGCTCTGTTGGTGAGTTGAGTCAGACCTTCCTTTCTGTAGTGCCCCAATACACTGGCCTATACCTCCAATGTCTTGACTGAATGTCAGACACTGAACATGTTGTTTGTATTAGCGCTAATTAGACTTCCTGACATAAAACCAGTGTTGGTCTGCAGTGTAGGCGGAAATCAAAGGCATCACCATCCCCATGTAGACTCCTTACCCCCCATCTCACCCCCTCCGCTTCTTCCAAACCCACCCACCTCCTTCCGCCACCCAACCTCAGTTAGCCTTCTAGGAAAAGCCCCTAGGGAGAGGTCATTGACTGCGGTGTGTGTGCATTCTCCTTGTGCACTTTAAGCATTCTCAGCATATGCAAGATGTTGACTTTAGGAACACTGTCTGCTGAGACAAAAGAATGAACCATATCTGTCTCTCAGTACTAAGATATGGGACACCCTCCCTCCGGAGGCCCCCAGGCGAGCTTTGGTGCTGAACCAGTTGTATGGGTATTAAAAGCTTCAGATGTCCTGAAGGTTTTTGAGGGTGAATATAAATATGAATTTCTTCACTAATCTGCTGGATTAGTTTGGGATTGTCAAGCGGTGTTTCTCTGGCCTCCCAAAAATCCCGGACCTCCTTGCTTTTCTCCTCACTAAATGTCTCACTTCACACTTTTCCTCTCTTTTTTTCTATAAAAAGGTTTAGTTCATTGTTGCCATTTGACATTAAAAGGGTAGTTCTATGTTATCCATGGCTCATCTCAAATTTAAGTTTGAACTTTTGTGTTGGTTACACATTCACTCTAAAATGTAAACAATGCATGTTGCTTTATCCGCAAGGCAGCTAAGAGGAGGATGACCAACTATGACCTGGTGCAGATGTCTAACTCAAAAACACCCACTTGTCATGTCCGGAGGCAGAAAAAACTGACAGCGTTCATCCAGGAACGAAGAGGATTGATTAAGTAAGCATGTTGCTTCATATTTAAAAGACACAGTAACAGTAAAGGGGTCATACAGAGAACATCTGCAAATACGTATCTCCCGCACTGCATCTCAGCGCTAGAGGCGTCACTACAGACCCTGGTTCGATTCCAGGCTGTATCACAACCGGCTGTAATTGGGAGCACAACTGGCTCTGCGTCGTCTGGGTTAGGGTTTGGCCATCATTGTAAATGAGAATTGGTTCTTAACTGACTTGCCTAGTTAAATAAAGCTTAAATAAATAAAACATGTATGAATCTGTCAATTGCTCAAGAAAATGCCAACCCTGAGTCTACCATAGTGTACATGAAGTGTAGTACTTAGTCTAAACTAGTCTAAATAATTGCTCTCTATATACAGTAGGCTAACATGCCATTGCAAGTCTGGCAAGAGGCTGCTATGATCCTGTCTACCTGTAATCAATAGTCTATCGGTGGGACTGTGCTGATTGCTGAACTATCCAATAACTAACTATATGCAATCCAGTCGTTTCCAGATAAAAAACATTTGTTACTTTTATTTTATCAGGGAGACATCACTTGCAGGGAATGTGTTTTATTGTTTGTGATTCTGTGCAGCTGGAAGTATTGAGAAATAACCCACAGGCCCAGAACATCTATGAAAATCATCATGCATGTATTGTTCGCAGGAATTACCTTCTTGAGTAGGTCTATCACACAGTGTTGAATGCTCACATAGGTGTCTAGATGCATAGCGATATAACATTCAGTAGAGTTGTGGAATAGAGATATGGACCTGTATACACCAAGTTATCTCAAACTCAGTCCTGTCCCCCCCCCCCCCCCCCCCCCGGGTGCACATTTTAATTTTTAAATTTGAATCAGCTATATAGTGCTAGGGCAAAAAGGGCAACAAGCTAAACATGCACCCAGGGGGGCCTCAGGACCAAGTTTGGGAAACCCTGGTATACACTATAGGCCCACATTTCAGGTTTCAAGTCCCAGTGCAATACATCTCAAATAACACTTTTCCATTTTCATGTGTTTTCAGTTTAAAAGTCTTATGTCACTCATAATAATACCTTGTTCCCGTATTTCTCTGCTGTTGCATAAACAAATGCCTGTTGGTGACAGTGTTGTCATGTCCTTACCACCAGTAAGACGCCCTTCAGCCGCAGCATGGGGTGTTACAGCACTCTGAATGCCACTCTGTAAAATGTTGAGTGAGTGAACTGAATATATTGGGATGAAAAGGGAAAGCTGTCTGTGGTGGCATGATCATTTATAGTATTAGAATTTAGTAGTTTATTAGGACCCCCATTAGCTACTGTTAAAGCAGTTGCCACTCTTCATGGGGTCCAAATGAAACATGACATAATACAGAACATTAATAGAAGTCACAAGGACAGAACTACATACATTTTAAATAAGTTTCATCCGACCAGATAATCTTGTTTCTCATGGTAGAGTGCTGCAGAGATGGTTGTCCATCTGGAATGTTCTCCCATCTCCACAGAGGAACTCTAGAGCTCTGTCAGAGTGACCATCGGGTTCTTGGTCACCTCCCTAACCTCCTCCCAGACCAAGGCCCTTCTCCCCCGATTGCTCAGTTTGGCCGGGCGGCCAGCTCTAGGAACAGTCTTGGTGGTTCCAAACTTCTTCCATTTAAGAATGATGGAGGCCACTGTGTTCTTGGGGACCTCCAAAGCTGCAGAAATGTTTTGGTACCCTTCCCCAGATTTGTGTATCGGAGCTCTACGGACGACAGACAGGTGTGTGCCTTTCCAAATCTTGTCCAATCAATTGAATTTACCACAGATGGACTCCAATCAAGTTGCAGAAACATCTCAAGGATGATCAATGGAAACAGGATGCACCTGAGCTCAATTTGGAGTCTCATAGCAAAGGGTCTGAATACTTATGTAAATAAGGTATTTATGTATATATATGTATTTGTATGTATGTATGTATATATGTGTATATATGTGTATATATGTGTATATATATATATATGTGTGTGTGTGTGTGTGTGTGTGTGTGTGTGTGTGTGTGTGTGTGTGTACAGTTGAAGTCGGAAGTTTACATACACTTAGGTTGGAGTCATTAAAACTCGTTTTTCAACCACTCCACAAATTTCTTGTTAACAAACTATAGTTTTGGCAAGTCGGTTAGTATATCTACTTTGTCCATGACACAAGTAATTTTTCCAACAATTGTTTACAGACATTATTTCACTTATAATTCACTGTATTCCAGTGGGTCAGAAGTTTACATAAACTAAGTTGACTGTGGTGTTTATACTTGTTTATACTTGTTTAAACAGCTTGGCAAATTCCAGAAAATTATGTCATGGCTTTAGAAGCTTCTGATAGGCTAATTGACATCATTTGAGTCAATTGGAGGTGTAGCTGTGGATGTATTTCAAGGCCTACCTTCAAACTCAGTGCCTCTTTGCTTGACATCATGGGAAAATCAAAGAAGTCTGGTTCATCCTTGGGAGAAATTTCCAAACGCCTGAAGGTACCACGTTCATCTGTACAAACAATAGTACGCAAGTATAAACACCATGGGACCACGCAGCCGTCATACCGCTCAGGAAGGAGACGCCTTCTGTCTAGAGATGAACGTACTTTGGTGCAAAAAGTGCAAATGAATCCCAGAACAACAGCAAAGGACCTTGTGAAGATGCTTGAGGAAACAGGTACAAAGTATCTATATCCACAGTAAAACGAGTCCTATATCGACATAAAAAAACAAACTATGATTTGTAACTGCACATGGGGACAAAGATCGTAGTTTTTGGAGAAATGTCCTCTGGTCTGATGAAACAAAAATAGAACTGTTTGGCCATAATGACCATCGTTATGTTTGGAGGAAAAAGGGGGAGGCTTGCAAACCAAAGAACACCATCCCAACTGTGAAGCATGGGGGTGGCAGCATCATGTTGTGGGGGTGCTTTGCTGCAGGAGGGACTGGTGCACTTCACAAAATAGATGGCATCATGAGGGAGGAAAACTATGTGTATATATTGAAGCAACATCTCAAGACATCAGTCAGGAAGTTAAAGCTTGGTTGCAAATGGTGTAGCCAAGTCATTAGAGCGTTGGACAAGTAACTGAAAGGTTGCTGGATTGAATCCCCGCGCTGACAAGGTAAAAATCTGTTGTTCTGCCCCTGAACAAGGTAGTTAACCCACTGTTCCTAGGCCCGTCATTGAAAAACTGACTTGCCTAGTTAAATAAAGGTAAAAATATATATATATACAGTGGGGAGAACAAGTATTTGATACACTGCCGATTTTGCAGGTTTTCCTACTTATAAAGCATGTAGAGGTCTGTAATTTTTATCTTAGGTACACTTCAACTGTGAGAGACGGAATCTAAAACAAAAATCCAAAAAATCACATTGTATGATTTTTAAGTAATTAATCTTTTAGATTCAGTCTCTCACAGTTGGTGTCCCTATGGTAAAAATTACAGACCTCTACATAATTTGTAAGTAGGAAAACCTGCAAAATCGGCAGTGTATCAAATACTTGTTCTCCCTACTGTATATTTAAAGGCAATGCTACCAAATACTAATTATGTAAACTTCTGACCCACTGGGATTGTGATGAATGAAATAAAAGCTGAAATAAATCATTCTCTCTACTATTATTCTGACATTTCACATTCTTAAAATAAAGTGGTGATCTTAACTGACCTAAGACAAGGAATTTTTACTAGGATTAAATGTCAGAAATTGTGAAAAACTGAGTTTAAATGTATTTGCCTAAGGTGTATGTAAACTTCCGACTTCAACTGTATGTACACTACCGTTCAAAAGTTTGGGGTCACTTAGAAATGTCCTTGTTTTTTTTTAAAAAGCACATTTTTTGTCCATTAAAATAACATCAAATTGATCTGAAATACAGTGTAGACATTGTTAATGTTGTAAATTACTATTGTAGCTGGAAATGGCAGATTTTATTTAATGGACTATCTACATAGGCGTAAAGAGGCCAATTATCAGCAACCATCACTCTTGTGTTCAAATGGCACATTGTTTTAGCTAATCCAAGTTTATCATTTTAAAAGGCTAATTGATCATTAGAAAACCATTTTGCAATTATGTTAGCACAGCTTAAAACTGTTGTACTGATTAAAGAAGCAATAAAACTGGCCTTCTTTAGACTAGTTGAGTATCTGGAGCATCAGCATTTGTGGGTTCGATTACAGGCTCAAAATGGCCAGAAACAAATAACTTTCTTCTGAAACTCGTCAATCTATTCTTGTTCTGGGAAATGAAGGCTCTTCCATGCAAGAAATTGCCAAGAAACTGAAGATCTCGTACAGCGCTGTGTACGACTCCCTTCACAGAACAGCGCAAACTGGCTCTAACCAGAATAGAAAGAGGAATGGGAGGCCCCGGTGCAGAACTGAGCAAAAGGACAAGTACATTAGAGTGTCTAGTTTGAGAAACAGGTGCCTCACAAGTTCTCAACTGGCAGCTTCATTAAATAGTACCAACAAAACACCAGACTCAACGTCAACAGTGACGAGGCGACTCTGGGATGCTGGCCTTCTAGGCAGACTTCCTCTGTCCAGTTATCTTGTGTTCTTTTGCCCATCTTAATCTTTTCTTTTTATTGGCCAGTCTGAGATATGGTTTTTCATTGCAACTCGGATCAGGCACTAGGCTGTTTTTACCTAATACTATTTTTAGTTTTTAACGATTTTAACAAATACATAGTACAATGCTCCACAATGTCATATACGCTTCACAATATGTCAATACTCCACAATATTGTTCTTCCAAAGAGATATATTATATGGCTCTACAGTGTATGGTATTGGTTAGCAGTGTTATGGTGCGTTCGTAACCAAGTGGGAAGTGGGAATTTACCACATCTGGGAAAAATCCACTTGAATGGCCCTCCAACTAGTAATTACTAGTTAAATCAGCCACGTATCCCCTTGTGACAGTGGGAATGGAAGCTTGTGGTGTGCAACAGCGAGGGGCAATTGAATGCAAGATTCACACAAAAAAAATGAATTGTTCAACATTTGTTGCCCGTCTATCTATGGGTAACAGGGTTGACGTGTTATGCTCGATCCACTCAGTTTTTCTCCGCAAAACATCAGAAAATTGCCAAACAAAGTAGAACCAGCTCACCTGTTTTTACACTGTGATTTGACTGTTAGATGTTCAATGTTTCTTTTGAAAGAAATATTTTAAAAATAATAGTTACACCATATTAAAAGGAGAGTTAATGTGACAGGGTTGACCTTAAAATGAGGGACAGACATAAATGAATCCCTAATCACATTACATAAATAATAATCTTCAGAAATGACTTTGTCAAAGCAGTGAAATAACTATGGATTTACAATGATGATGAAAACTTTGAGTATTTTTCAGGGTTAGTGGGTTAACATCTTCCTAGATGTCACAGAGGGTGCATGAATGCTGAATTATGGCACTTTAGCAAGTCTTTATTAATATTGAATATCAGATTTATTGAATGCTCCATGAGATCTATATTAAAGGGGTCTTCATTTCATATAACAGGCTTTTAAAATTCAATATTGGTGCATTATTTCTACTTAACATATTAAAGAGATGCAAAAGGTACTCATTTCGTGGAGCGACCCAGTACACATTAAGTTCTACCTGTTGTACGTTGGTTGCAACGTTCTCGTCAAGTTCGTTTATTTGCCATATGAAAGACATTGAGTCACTTCATGACCGATAATGTATCATGTTTGTAGTCATTTTTGTAGTCATTTAAATGCATGTTTGTGCTTTTGGTATGTGTCAAGTACAATAAAAAAAAGACAAAATATATTGTTTCTGCGGTTAAACGTTCAGCTTGTACACTGCCAGTTCTGCAGTCTTAAAGGAAAACTCAACCGAAAAACTTTATTTAGGTATTTGTTTCATTAGTCCATTGTTGGTATAGTCCCAAAATTGTTTTGCATGTCAGCAATCAAGTTTTCAAGATATATAACTTTCAAAATGCTGAAGAATTACGCAGCATTATATGATGCAAATGAATCATACTGACTGTATTTCTGTATTAGATGGATTTAATTGTAATTTTTTTATATCAATCTAAAGAAAATACTATGTAATGTCAAAGTGAAAGCAAAATTTAAAAAAAATAAAACACTAACATACTTTGATTAGAAGAGTATCCCCCCCCCCCCCCCCCCCCCCCCGCCCAGCGATTACAGCTGTGAGTCTTCTTGGGTAACTCTCATAAGAGCTTTGCACACCTGTATTGTGCAATATTTGCCCATTATTCTTTTAAAAACACTTTAAGCTCTTTGACAAGTTGTAGGGGATCATGGCCAGACAGCAATTGTCAAGTCTTGCAATAGATTTTTAAGCAGATTGAAGTCAAAACTGTAACTTGGCCACTCAGGAACATTCACTGTCTTCTTGGTAATCAACTCCAGTGTAGATTTGGCTTTGTGTTGTATGTTATTATCCTGTTGAAAGGTGAATTCATCCCCCAGTGGCTGGTGTAAAGCAGACTGAAGCAGGTTGTCCTCTAGGATTTTGCTTGTGCTTAGTGCCATCCCATTTCTTTTCATCATGAATAACTCTCATCTTTAACGATGTCAAGCATACCAATACCATGATGCAGCCACCACAATGCTTGAAAATAAGTAGGCAGTTACTCAGTGATGTGTTGTGTTGGAATGCAATACTTGACTGAGGGACCTTACAGATGTTGTATGTATGGGGGACAGAGGAAGAGGTAGTCATTCAAAAATCATGTCAATTATTATTTCACACAGAGTGAGTCCATATAACTTATGTGATTTGTTAAGCCAAATTTTACTTCTGAACTAATTTATGCTTGCCTAAACAAAGGGGGTGAATACTTATGCAAAGACAATATTTTAGGTATTTATTTTGTATTCATTAGTAAAAATATGTCGAATTTTCTTTTCACTTTTGTGCAACTCAATGACCACAAGAAAATGTCAAGGGGCCATAGACTTTCTATAGGCACTACATTATGTATCCTAGAAAAATTGTCTAATGCATCTAGCCTATTCTTTATTCGTTAAAAGGGAGAATTCTAAGTATTGTATTCAATTGAAAGGTTCAAATGGGGGGGTTGTTTGATTTTAATATCATCCTTTGTTAATCAATATATATTTATTCCACATCCTTTGTTAAACAATATATATTTATTCCACAGGCCAAGACTGAGAGATAGGCTATAAAAAGTCGCTTATACCCTACCTATGCAAACTAATCAACAAAAGTTAGTCTCCTAAATGTAAATATTGTGCTGAATTTCACTTATGATTTCAACTTGAATGTTTTATTTTGTATGTATTGAAATATCCATGTAGGCCTATTTCAATGTCTTTGACTATGTGGATATCAGTTAAAACGTATATATATATTTATTTGGAACAGTAACTATATGCCCATCATTGCAGCTTTGTGCATGTTCGTTAAATTCGTTAAATGCCTGGTATATTTGTTTCATTATTCCAAATATACAACTGCCAACTGCTCATACAGACAGGGGCTGCTGAACAGATAGATGGAGGGTCGCGCTGTGCGTACTCACCATAGCTATTCACAAACCTCAACTGAGGACATTTTTTTGAGTATGTGGCTACTGCCCGGGGCACCAACGCAATCTGCACCGCGTAATGTTGTGAATGAGGGATAGAATGACGTCAGTGGCCGAATGTCAACAATGTAGCAATTGAGAGTAGGCGTTCCGTTCGAGTGTAACAAACAGCGGAGACTGAGATCGTCACACGCACTGACATTTGCTGAAGAAGAACAATAACCATTTTTATAACTACAAAACGTCATTTTTATAAAAATAAATAAACGAATAGTGTAAAGCAAACGTTTTCTCCCTGCAGACGGGGGCTTTAGGAAACTGCAAGGAAGTCATCATGTGAAAAAAAAAAATTGTTAAACGGACAAAAGGGCTGGATTACAAGAAAAAAAAGCGAAAGTTAAAAGGTGAGCTGCATGCATATGTCAAGAAATTTACTGGAATGTGTTATCGAATGACTTAATTATTTAATTCCTGTGCAGTGCTCGAGTAGACTATAATATGTTTATAACGGCGAATGGAGTTCTTAACTTGTACGGTGAGTCGGCTGTTAATGCTTGGAGTTCGAAGCCATGAAAATGTCTCCCAATGAATACATCCGTTAATCTCTAATGCTTGGCGGTGTGCCTCTGATGTTCCGTCTGGTTGTAGCTATTTGTTTGGAGTGTGAATACTCCCTATTTAAGAGTGAAACGTAAGGCTACCACATCCTGTTATGATCTGAGTCAGTATAGTGTGCACTCCCTCCGATTTTAATGTTTTGCCACTGCAAAATGCATTGCTATCCCAGAGGAAGAGGAGGCGCGTCGGTGTGAGTGTCGGTGTCAGGCATGGCTCTTGTTTTCTCTGAGAGAAAAGAAGCTGTCACTTGCAAAGGCCTTGACCTATTAAGGGGTCATGGCAAAGACAAAGACCGCCTGTCCGAGTTCCCCCCTTAATTCACTCCATGGCTTTCATCATGAATGAACTCGGACTAGATTCACATTTGTCAATGTAATTAAACTTGAAATGAGCATGGCCTACACATTAAAGATGACTATAATTAGGATTATAATAGCCTAATGATTATGCTTAGTTGACCTAGTAAGATATTATTATGCAATCTACTAATGATATAATATATTAAGCTACCCCATGTGCTCCTGCGACGAAGCAGATTGTTCTTAAAAACTCGTTTTTACTCCTCTCAAACTTGAAAAATATTCTCTCACATTTAACAGCACAATGTGCTGCTTTTGAGTAATGAAAGCAATTTGTTAAATTGTGCAATTGACTGAACTGCACCCATGTAAAAACGATTAGCCATTACACTACACAATCCCCAATTAATCCACAATAAACCTTTACTGTGTAAGGACGGCGAGCCTTATTTGGTTTAGCAACCAATTCAATTGGCGCGATTGTGCCATTTAAAGAACCAGAACACATATTTCCATGAAACCGGGGGAATGTGATCCCCCTCTCCATATTTACATAGTCCGACATTACTCAAGTTAAATTGAGGTTACATGTGTCTACAATAGCCCATATCCTACAGAAATGTGGCTGGAGAAACGATAGCCTACCTGCTGTAAACAAAGGCTGCGCCTTTACGCACAGAAGTCCTCGTGCTTTGTCTTTGCTCAATTTGCATTGGCAACAATGTGGAGGGAATTATTGGCATTATAAATATTTCGCCTATTTCCCATAATTTCATTATTCATATCCAGTGTTTTTGTTTAAGTTTTATTGACGGTGGTGATAGGCTTATTGGTGCAGTGACTTGGCGGCTTTGTCCTCATCTTGAAATCACCGACCGAAAGAGGCTATCATTCGTGCGTGAGGCTACTATAGGCTACACACCTGCTCTGCATAGGCTGCGACCACGTTTGCTGCGCGATGCTGTAATGTAATAAGAATGTGTCGTCGGAGTGTGTTCTCTCCACGCCGCACAAGCCTATCTGGGAATGCAATGCGTCATGCTTTGGCTATTTCCAAACTTAAAAGTATGACACAATACGATAGCCTTACAACAAAACAAAAAACGAAATCTTAATCTAACATCCTCCGTGTGTTGTCCACAGTGAGAGGATCTCTGAAAAATATGCGTTGCGCTTCGAATGATGCTGACATTTTAATGCAGTGATACAGCAGTTTGTATATAGTGCCTAGGATACTGGAATGACAATGCGCACCTAGACATTCCTTTGTCTAGTGATCTAGAACTGCTGATGCCATGCTATCACAACGGTGGCTGATTGTGCTACGAGTGTGCGCATCGAACATATTTTTAAATGATGATTCATGATTTGGACTCATGTAGGGCATTCTAAAAACGAATTTTCCATTAAATGTCTCAACGCTTCATTATAACACTATTACAGTATATAGGTGTATCTAATTTAATTCAATTTATCCTGTTATTGAACCAAGAAACAACAATAGAAAAATAAATACTTTAAAACTATTCCTCTTTCACAAAGGTAACATTGATGCACATTGTATCAATCAATATAGCAATTTATAGCATGTGCGTAATCATCTGCTGCAGATATGACGCCATTGTTCTATAGGCTCGCCTTTATCTTAGATTAACCTAGGCTACATGTGCATGCTTTCACTAATTTAGTCAGTGTACTGTATGCTTCACGTTCCCGATGAATCTGAATCTATAATTCGAGGCAATGTTGACAGTGAATCTCTTGGCTGGATACAGTAGCATATGATGCAATATCACACCAAAAACCTACAACATCTACCATATAACCTATTTCGATACAGCCGAAGATACATTTGATTTGGTTGGAATATTTCATTTCCGTATAAGGTTGTTTTGGTTTTGAATCCATTGCATTATTGTTATTTTTAGGAGATTCGGTTACTTCTATTACCTACAGTAAAACAAAGCTATTAGAAAAAAACATACTTTATGCCAATATTATTTACATTTCACATTTTAGTCATTTAGCAGACGCTGTAAGTCACTCTTATCCAGATTGACTTACAGGAGCAATTAGGGTTATTAAATGTAATTAAAACAACCAATGGAAACATGTTATGGTTCTCTGAGTTAAGCTAAGAGAGCCCTCCAAATTTACTGACTGTATCCGAATACCCATACTAGCATACTAAATAGTATGCGAAAAAATAAAGTGTTATGTAACATTATGAAAATAGTACTCCGAATGCGCCAGCTAATACGACATTGTGTTGACTCACGCAATTCGTTCATTTTGGTAAAGCGGGTCAATGTATCTGATTATCAGCTGTTGTCAGACACGGAGCCGGAAAATACGAGAGAATTCTACTAGATCAAACGACGAAATCACTGTGCAGTTTAAGTATGTAGTATGCTAGTATAGGTATTCGGGCACGACCGATGATTCATGAAATCGCACTTTTGTCAAGAGGTTATGACTAAGAATAGCACTACTTTTCATGACTATTGTCGAATAATCAATACATCAAAAAACCTATGTTTTGATGTATTATGGCATCTAGATATTATGTAGATTCATGTACACCTGAAGGAAAGAAACTGTATGTTAGAAAATAAATAGGTCGTTTTTATGAGGTAACAATCAAAAGGCAATATAATATATCTGTCATGAGAAAGTCTTCACACATGCACCTTTGTTTTTGGCATCATTAAGGGATCATTTGCATCCCTCCAGGCATTTGAGTTACCCTAACCAGCGAAAACTCAACATCTCTAATCACAGCCTTGAGTAGAAAAAAACATGTTCCCATAGTTCTCCCACGTCAGCACAAAGGCATGTTTGACTGGGCCCCAGCCAGTGGGAGCCATAGATGGGACTGCGCTGCTGGGAGAAATCTAAGATTCTGCAACTCAGACCTAGGGCTTTTGTTTTTTTCCCTCCCTCTCCACTCTCAGTCATTCTCCCCTCTCTCTTTTTTTTTCTCTCTCTCTCTCTCTCTCTCTCTCTCTCTCTCTCTCTCTCTCTCTCTCTCTCTCCCCTCTCTCTTTTCTCTCTCTCTTTTCTCTCTCTCTCTCTCTCTTTTATCTATTTCTCTCTTGTATCTATATATCTCTCGCTCTATTTTCTCTCTCTTTCATCCCTTTCTCTCTTTTCTCTCTCTCGCTCTCTCTCTCTCTTATCTCTATCTCTGTTTTCTCTCACTCTCTCTTTTATCTCTCTTTTCTTTCTCTCTTTTATCTCTCTCGCTTATCTCTATCAATCTCTATCTCTCTCTATCTCTCTCTCTCCTGGGTGTTTCGTTCCTCCTCTCTTTTATTGCTCTCTCTCTTTTATCCCTCTCGCTTTTCTCTCTCTCTTTTACTGCTCTCTCTCTTCTCTCGCTCTCTCTTTTCTCCCTCTCTTTTAACTCTCTCTTTTATCTTTCTCTCTCTCCCCTGGGTGTTTCATTCCTCCTCTTTTATCTCTCTCTCTCTTTTCTCTCTTTCTCTTTTCTCTCTCTCTCTCTCTCTCTCTCTCTCTCTCTCTCTCTCTCTCTCTCTCTCTCTCTCTTTCTTTTCTTTCTTTCTTTCTTTCTCTCTCTCTCTCTCTCTCTCTCTCCCTCTCCCTCTCTCTCTCTCTCTCTCTCTCTCCTGGGTGTTTCGTTCCTCCTCTCCCACTATCCAGGGCAGTGATGCTTACTGTCATTATCACTCACCATGTGAAATCAGACTTCATTATCATGCCAGACCCACCTCCGTCTGCCCTGCCTGCCTCTCACTGTGTTCCCTTCACTTCACTGTGTGAAGAGAGACAGAGTGCCAAAAAGCTATCACACACAAAACGCTACAGGCACGATACTGATTGCTCTGTTTTGGTTGGAGTTTTTATACTGCCTGCGTGAGATTATCAAGACTCCTAAATCACCCCGGTGACTGCGTCATCAGACTATCTGTGATGATCTGCTGTAGTGTGCCAGGCTGAGAGTGACCCCACCATGTGGCCTCAGGCCTTGAGGAGGCTGGCCCACGCAGACAGTTAACTCAGTGCTCATTGGGAACCCATCCTGTGGTCATTCATTACTTTATAATTGTTCAAAACGGATTTCAACAAACTAAGTTACTCACATCTCGTCTGAATTGGGTTGAAGTTAAAACAACAGGGAAGGTGGGGGACCTATAGGAAGTGTGAATTAGTGACTATCTGGGCGGTACCATGTCACCGAAGGAAGCACTCATTGTGTAAACGAGTAGACATCCATTCAAGTGAATCATAGTAATACCGAGGCCTTTCAGATCACATTGCAGTAATCTCTGTTTAAAAGCTGTGTGCTTGGAGGTGCTGTGTGCTTGGCTCGGCTGTGTGCTTGGAGGTGCTGAGTGCTTGGCTCGGCTGTGTGCTTGGAGGTGCTGTGTGCTTAGCTCGGCTGTGTGCTTGGAGGTGCTGTGTGCTTGGCTCGGCTGTGTGCTTGGAGGTGCTGTGTGCTTGGCTCGGCTGTGTGCTTGGAGGTGCTGTGTGCTTGGCTCGGCTGTGTGCTTGGAGGTGCTGTGTGCTTGGCTCGGCTGTGTGCTTGGAGGTGCTGTGTGCTTGGCTCGGCTGTGTGCTTGGACGTGTCCTCCTTACGTTGTTGGATCCTCTGGTTTCCTGTGTAAAGCGTACAGAGCGCTGCAGGAGTATGAGACGCGAGCGTGGTAAAGCCAGCGCAGCTGCCGTTTGGACACGGTGAGTCCCTCACACAAAATGCGCCAGCACAGGAGTGCTCTCTCTCTGTGGTGAGAAAAGACGACACCAAGGAGTGATTTCAGTGCTCTCAGCCTCAAGTGTCACTCTTAAGAGACTCAATGATCAGCTCTTATCTAAGGCGAAGGCATGAATATCATGCCAAAGGACTTATTTAAAGTTCCTGTCAGCTCCAACACTCAGTTGTTTTATCTTCACAATTGTTGTTGTTACAATTTATTGGTGATGGGATACCAGTGTGCTTATTAAATGGGAAGTCAATACCTCAATGTAGCATTTCCTGTCCAGTTCCATTTAAATGAAACCACTTTTATAGTTCCACTTGTAGATGTGAAGCATACCCTCAGACCTGTGTAGTGATAGCATTCATAACCCAGTGTCATGTTTTCATCAGCCCTACCACTGTGTGTGGTCCTCATCTCTTAAGCATCAGAGGACTTGGGAGACATATGTAATAAAAGTCCTTTTTTTTCTGTAGTTGACTGGGAAAATTGCGGCACAGGAACCACATCAAGAGCCTCAGCTGTGCCTATATGTCCCACTGTCTCAACAGCAGCACATTTACAGTCCAACATGCACCAGGCAGGCAGGCAGGCAGGCAGGCAGCCGATGGCATTGACTCTTTACCAGAACCACTACCAGCTAAGGAAGGGCCAAAAAGCAAATTACCCAGTGTGTCTTGGGAGTAGTTGCAATTTAGTCAACAAACCTCTGTCTGCATTTTCTTTCATTTCCTAAAAGTTCCTTAGAGTTTCTAAGATGCCTTTTCCATATTTAGAGCAAAGCAAAGCACCCAGTTTGGTTCCAGGTGTTGTGTCTATTCTCTGGGGAGACCTGCTCTCATAGTGGTGATGACATGCATGTTACACACCTTATCCAATTAGACATGTTTTGCAGCAAATTTGAGGCAGAGAAAACTGGGTTTTGTCTGGCAGGGTTTACCTGATTGGGAACTCAGTAGATAGTATAAGTAATCTCCTCCTAGTTACAGTTACAGCCATGCCCACCCCGCCTGTCAGCGTTTTCCCTCTGCAGCTGTTGAATCACATGTGGAGAGGAACCGGAGGCCTTCTGACCAATGACCGACCACTCACATATCCAACCCAGTTAACCTCCCATTACCAAACCTACCCGCTTACTGTACTTCATCCTTACTTGACTTAATCCTTACTGTACTTAATCCTTACTTGATTTAATCCTTACTGTACTTTAACCTTACTTGACTTAATCCTTACTGTACTTTAACCTTACTTGACTTAATCCCTTCAGTTCCTAGTGGAACAAAGGGCCCCAACGGTCCCTTTTTACAGTATCTAGACATATTCTCTTAGTCACTCATCGGCCTGTCTCTAACTTACTTCATGCATCCTCATTCACTACTTGTTTTACACTGCTCCTACTTTTCTCTTAACTAGTTTGAAAGCATGAGTCTGGCAGCCTACTTACTCTCTGTCTGATTCTGTTAGCCCACTGCCTGACACAATGTCAGACACAAGAATGCTCTTCTGTTGTCTTCCTTTCCAGTCTGAGGTCATATCCTTACTCTTATGTCTGTGACAATCTCTTTTGTTCTGTTAGTCTTCAGCATTAGAGGACTTATTGTTGTGCAGCGAAATCTACAGCTTGTCGATGACGGTGTGCCAAAAAGCTCATTTGTGAGCTGTAAGCAGAGTTGAGCTCTATCTCTGTGCAGTGCTGACACAACCCAGCGAGGGAGCGCATGGGAGTCACGTTAGTGTCACTGTGGCTTTTGTCGGCACACATGAGTCACAGGGCTTCTGCATGTCAACATCATGCCCTGTCTTAATATAACCTGGATGCACTCTCTGTCTGCATGGATGATCAACACAGAGGTGGAAAACATGACATTTTGAATGGAAAAAATAGAACACAGACAATTTGACACAGAGACAGATGATTGCTCTGGTGTTGGTTATTACTCTATAGTAAATGTGAAAAATATCAATTTCTATATGTAAAATTGAATTTGAGTGATGCAATAGAGCGGCAAAATAAAAAAAATGAGCAGTCCACAGGCTGAATATCATCAATATCCACAGATGTCAATATTTACATCATCTTCATTTCACCAGAGGTACGGTATTAGGTGTTGAGGTATCCTTCACTTCCTTCACCTTGGCAACCCTTTTCATCATCCCATTCCTCACATTTCTGCCAACAACAATTCTTATGCAAAAATGTGGATATTTTTCCTGTACACTTGCGCGCTCTCTCTCTCTCCCTCTCTCTCTTTCTCTCTGAGCCTTATTAAATTACAAAGGTTTTGTTGTTGTTTTCGGTAATTTAAAACAATATTGGTTGAAAGCCTGAATGAACTCGAGTTCCAGGCTCGCTAGAGGGCCCGACGATTCCTGCCAAGGTCATTTTGTTTTCCCTCTTTTCACATGCTTCTCCTTAGTCTATGGGAAAAAGGAGCAGCAATCTGTCAAGCACTCGAGATTGGAAGGTATTTAAAACAATCAATGGATTCCTGGTAAGAGGAGTGAGGTCAGTGTTTTAGGGAAGGAGAGAGAGAGAGAGAGAGGGAGGGAGGAAGGAAGGAAAGAAGGGGTGGCCCCTGTGGCAGGAGATGACCCTGTGGTGGGCTGTTGTTGTCTGTCTGCCAGACCCAGGCACAGGGCCAGTCAGCCAGTACTGTGAACTCTAAGGTAACACTGGCTATGGCAAAGGTCACCATTCCTGCTAGATGGATTTATTTGAACTGCTTTGCACATCAGAATTGCCCGCCAAAAACAAAACATTCCCTGTGTGTATGTGAGGGGATGTAAACACAGAGCTCCAACATCTGTATCTGATGATGAACACTGTGTTAATAATAATGAGGCCCTTTCTCCAGAGTCAGGATAAACAAGGCAGGATGTAATAATGATTATCTACAAATCAACTTTCTGCAACTTTTCTTTATTTGTTTTCATGTGTAGGCTATTTCATTGATTTCCCCCTGCAGTTATACAAGCTGCAAGGAAGAATGTACTGTAGAAACATTTCATACTTATGATCATACAGTTACTGTTATTATTCAAGAACAGTTTGAAATGTGTATCAATCAAACGGTCATTAATTCCAAGAAATTCAGAATAATATTTTCATTAAAACCATCACTGCCGAAGTTGTGGAGTGTAAAACTCCCCAAACACCCTGATAGCGTGGTTTTGGGTATAGCTGTTGATGTAGCTAGTGTTTGTGAGAGTGGGGGGTTGGGGATCTGCATCCTGTGAGACTTGCACAGGTGGTTGGGAGGAGGGAGGGAGGGGTGGAGGAAAAGGTGGGCGTGGAGGAGCAGGGGTGTAGTGCCCACTTCCTGTTGAAATACTGTAAACCAGTTGGCTCACGGCCAGCTCAACAGGATTTGTCTTGGGGTGGCTGCTCTCTCTCCACCACACAATAGGCTGCCATTGGTTGAGAGGCTTTGTGTGGTGGCTTAGCTCATTGTGTCTTGTACTTGATTAAAAAAAAACAAGTGTTGCAAAGAAAAACACATTCTGAACAAAACATTTAACTCTCCCATCAAGAAAAAGATTAAACAACAATGTACTATTACAATTCTGCAAGTTATTACATATGAATATTTACCTCTCAAAATTGTGCATGTTTTTTCAAGAGAAAACGAAATTTAATGGTCCAATGCAGCAAATAAATAATTTTTTGTCAACAATTAAGTACCTTACTGTGATTTTTTTCTATTAAAATTGTCAAAAAAAAACAAAAATTGATTCTTAGCGAAGAGCAATTTCTCAAGCAAAAAGGATGCTAGGACTGTCGGGGAGTGGTCTGAGTGGGTTATTGGCAGAGAGGTTTGGAACCCTCTTTCTTATTGGTCTATTGACCAATAGATGTCCCCAGGCAGGCCAAAACGCCATCTTACCAAAACAGCCTGAAATTTCAGCCGGTCTTTTCAAACAGCTCTTACACTAAAGGGGCATTATCATTATTTTCACAATTTCACAGTATTATTCCAACCTCATAGGGTGGAAAGATACAGTGAGTGCACAAAACATTAAGAACACCTTCCCAGTGTTGCCATGTCAATACACCCTGGGGTTCGATCCCAGGCTGTGCCATTACCGGCCGTGACCGGGAGTCCCATAGGGTGACGCACAATTGGCCCAGTATCGTCCGAGTTAGGGGAGGGTTTGGCTGGGGGGGCTTTACTTGGCTCATCGTGCTCTAGCGACTCCTTGTGGCGGGCCGGTCGCCTGCAGGCTGACTTCGGTCGTCAGTTGAACGGTGTTTCCTCCAACACATTGGTGTGGCTGGCTTTCGGGTTAAGCGGGCGGGTGTTAAGAAGCGCGTTTTGGCAGGTCATGTTTTCGAGGACGCATGACTCGACCTTCGCCTCTCCCGAGCCCGTTGGGGAGTTGCAGCGATAAGACAAGATCGTAATCACAAATTTGAGGAAAAAAAGGAGGGGGAGAAAGTACTTTATAATAATGAACACCTTCCTAATATTGAGTTGCACCCTCCCCCCAGGGATGCTGGCTCATGTTGACTCCAATGCTTCCCACAGTTGTGTCAAGTTGGCTGGATGTCCTTTGGGTGGTGGACCATTTTTAATACACACGGGAAACTGTTGAGCATGAAAAACCCAGCAGCGTTGCAGTTCTTGACACAAACCGGTACACCTGACACCTACTACCATACCCCATTCAAAAGCACTTACTGTAAATCTTTTGTCTTGCCCATTCACCCTCTGAATGGCACACATAGACAATCCATGTCTAAATTGTCTCATGGCTTAAACATCCTTCTTTAACCTGTCTCCTCCCCTTCATACAGTTGTTTGATTTGAATTGGATTTAACAAGTGACATTGATAAGGATCATAGCTTTCACCTTGATTCACCTGGTCAGCCTATGTCATGGAAATAATCTTTTGTGTTCTTAATGTTTTGTAAACTCAGTATATATACAAATAAAGTCTTAATTAGTTTTTTCTCCTTTTGAATTTCCTTGAAGTTGACCTTAAATCCAAAGGGGATATACAGGTAACTGCCAAAATAAAGGAAACACTTAAGGGATACAAATTATATTGAAAGCACGTGCTTCCACACAGGTTTGGTTCCTGAGTTAATTAAGCAATTACCATTCCATCATACTTAGGGTCATGTATAGAAATTCCCAGTTGCCCTTTATTTTGGCTACCATGGCTAGAAGAAGAGATCTCAGTGACTTTTAAAGAGGGGTCTCAAAGGAGCATAGGGGTTTTAAAGTGTGTGTGTGTGTTAGTCACTAGATCTCAACCCAATTGAACACTTATGGGAGATTCTGGAATGGTGCCTGAGACAGCATTTTCCACAACCATCAACAAAACATCAAATGATGGAATTTCTTGTGGAAGAATGGTGTCACATCCCTCGCAATAGAGCTCCAGACACTTGTAGAATCAATGCCAAGGCACATTAAAGCAGTTCTGGCAGCTCTTGGTGGCCCAACGCCCTATTAAGACACTTTATGTTGGTGTTTCCTTTTTTTGGGCAGTTACGTATATATAGGTTTTAGATGATAAAGGTTTTTCCTGGAAGAATGTTGAAGGATGTTGCATGGAAAACCACCCCCACTGTTACAAAGATCCACATCTAAGCTTTGATGTTTACTTTTGACCATCGTCGTTAACTCAATTTTCATTCCGTTATCTAAAGCCATGTCTAGAAGTTGTTGTTGAACTTGATGTTCTACACTTTGTATTCACGAAATCATGCTTTACACAAATAAATATAGTATTTTGAGTCGTTTAATAGTCACACATTTCTAATCAGCTACAACTGCAGTACATGTGTTTTATCTAGATAGACGTTTAAAAATCTTCTATGGTTTGATAGACAGGTGGCAATATTACAGAAGTGTGTTGGAATGATGTGTATTTTGTTTATTGAGCTGTATTGTATGTTCTCTCTATGTGCATAAAGGTCACAGATCATTTCTGGGGTTTGCTTGTTCATTAATTATAATCCACATAGTAATTCCCTTTTCTTATTGCTGCAGAATTATTTTCCTGCTGTAGGAAATTAGCTGAAATGAAGATCCTACGTATGTAGAATCCATGCTTGTCTCTATCTGAGATCTGCTATTGACTCTATGGAAGAAAGACAATGACAACCAACAAAATACAAAAAGTATGTTTTATACCACAATCATGCATTGTAATTTCTAGTGAAAAAACTTAAGATTACCATCAAAATAGAATAATACTGGATGAATTCACTTGATCATTTTGTAGTATGATCAATTGTAAATTGTTTGTATCTATGGCCACGTCATTAATACTTGCATTTTTTCCTCACTCATTCTCCAGACAATAGCTCCACTTGCCGCAGCTTTTCCATCACCAAGAGATGAAGTAGCATTTTATTGCTACTTTGACAATAACGTCTACAGACTATGTTGAATTTACCAGTATTGTGCTGTGTTCATAAAGTCATATTCATCAGCACATGTTTTTACTTGTTCATATTCTAAATGTGATGTTAAAAATGTACATGACCAGTTGCCTAGCTTATGGACCATATCAGAAGAAACACTGAATTAGACAGGTCTATCTAAACGTAACTCATGGATCTTTGGATCGATAGTATTTGGATCGATAGTGCCGCCTGCATGAACGGCTTTAGTAGCAGGCGTTTAGATCGATTACTGTAGCGTCATATCCCTTTCATCTCTAACGCAGAGACTGTCTCTTGAGGGGAGGAAGTGAATTGGTCCTCATTATGCTTAGCATGCACTTTTAGGTTAGCTTAGCGCTCTCTTATTGAACTCATTCTTCTCATTGTGATCTGATTGAACAGGGTAAACTTCATAATGTGTACACTGTGCACATGCTGCACTTTCACTTTACAGGTTCTCTACATGGGTTTATCCTGACCATAATGTCTTCTGCGTATTTCAATGTGTGCATGAACAATATGTTTTATCTAGAATACAAGTTACTTCACATGAGGATCTGTGTAGCATTGCATAGTTAGTGTGATTCATCAAGAAATTGCTATCAATCCAGTGACGTCTGAGTCCCAGCATACTATGTCATATTGTGAATAAGTTTCCAGCGTTAATCACCTTTCTTGGTTCAGTGGTTTGATTATCATGCACTGTCAACAATGTTACATTTTATAGAGGCAGTACAAGCTGATTCAAATCTTCTTCAATTTGATTTATATTTGACATTTTTGTCATTTAGCAGACACTTTTCTCCAGAGCGACTTACAGGAGTGAGTGCATATACGTTTCAATCTCTTTCATGCCTCGTTGGTGGACATCAGCGTTAAAACTGTTGGCAGTTCAGATCTTTTGTTGATATAACGTGATGATGGTACAGCTTTTATCAGATTTTGGTTTGAAGGGGAAATTATGGTGTAACATCACTACGTATGCACATCCGTGCTTTGTGTGTTTGAGTTTGACATGTTTTATTTCAGTTGTGATAAGATGGATGGTTAGATTGACATCATACGTATTTGGTGGCAAGTTTTTGTTATTGGTCTGGGCCATACGCCAATGGGAAATTCTACTGAGAGGTGTGTGTGTGTGTGTGTGTGTGTGTGTGTGATACATGAGAGCTTTCCTGTCTTTGGGGAAGCCCACACGACAGACCCCTGAGCTGCCAATCAAATGACTGGCATAACACCTTTACATAGCGGTCCGACTGGTGTTGTAGAAACTGCTGCTGGTGAATGACTTGTTACTGATCACTATCACCATGGAAGACAAACCTGTAAGTACCTGACTTGTTAATCACTCTGTGTTTACTTTTGTTGTCAAAGTACCATTTATGTTGTCAAGGAAGATGTTCTTATGTTTTACAGCAAAGTGTTTTTGTGGTCACAATGTGTGAAGACTACATGTTATCGATCCTTTGATGATAACGTCTACAGACTATGTTGAATTTACCTGTTATCTAGTAGTATTGTGTTCATAAAGTCATATTCATCAGCACGTGTTTTTACTTGTTCATATTCTAAATGTGATGACCAGTTGCCTAGCTTATGAACCATATCAGAAGAAACACGGAATAAATTAGACAGGTCTATCTAAACGTAATTCATGGATCTTTGGTTTACGGTAAAGCTGGGAGGAAAGACCTTGAGCCACAAACCTCTTGTAGTCTCTAGGAATTCCTCCCCATGTTGAACTGTGTTGTGAAGTGTTAGTTGACAGAGTTCAGTGAATACATATATAAAAGTGAAGACATATACAAAAACAATTTGCAAAGGAAATTAAATGCTTTTTGTACTTCAACCAATTCCCTCCATTTTAATATTTAAATCCTGATATAAGATCCCATTGAACATATGTTTTGATAAAAGGGGAACTTATGACTTCTTAATGTCAAAGTGGCAAAGTTAATGTCAAAGTGTGACTGCTCAATCCCTTTATGAACGGTCTTCAGTGTGCAGTGTATGCATATAGAGTCAAGGCTCATATCCCCTCTTTATTATTGGACTATTAGTAGCACAATGGGTTCCTGTGTCTCGCTACTGTTAGTCTCAGAGTCAAGGTTTGTGGCTTAGAACTAATGCTGTAGCTAATGCCATCATAGTAGGAGTACAACTCATAAGTGTGCTTAGCCCCGGACCACGTGGAGGGCAGGCAGGATGCTGTGTAACATGGCTAAGACCTGCTCAGAGTAAATGCTAGTGCCTGGCGAGGCCTGGCTTCTAAACTTGTCAGTCACAGTCTCAACCCAAAAGTTCTGATGAAAAAGTTTAGAAACCGTTGACGCATGTTGTGTTCAAGGACTTAGGCCTATTCCATGATGCCTATCTTGCAAAGCAGCCTCTTTTTGAGTAATTTAACCATATAATTCAAGTGCAGATGCCTGTGATTTAAAGTGACATTAGGCCGTCGCTTGGATTCCTTGAATGTCTCAGAAGTATCCATATGCACTGTACAAGCAGCAGTCTGCCTGTCTGGCTCCCATGGTGCACCTCTTCTCATCCAACATGGGGAAGGCAGTGAAAGAGGCCATTGTTCTTGTCACTCTGAGGCATGTTGCATGCACTTATGACACTGAGTGGGAGAAATTATGCCCATTATAAATCTGGAATGTTTTTGAATCAATCAATTGTTGAAGAACAAAATGCATTTCAAAACCAACTTCAATTTTAGAAGGACCCACTTTTCTCTAGAAAGTGCTTTAAATTAGGTTTTAGTTGTTCATAATAGGCAGGAGTACTTTTAGTTACAATATTGTGAGAAAAAATAATGTAATTTCATAATTGAGAAAAAAACCACTTTTACACCGAAGCTTGAACAGGAAAAATCTGAACATTTCTAAATAAACCCAGAGAAACAATATGGATGGAAACACTACATTTCCTCTTTAAAACCAAGAGCGTAACAAAATAACTTTTTCATATTTCCTTGGCGCGCAGAAGAAATGGCTCATACTATAACATGACTCAGTGCTCGTTGGTTACGGGTTGGAGAGTAAACTTGAAAGTAGACTACCTTCGAAGTGTGATTCAGACGTCTGGTCTATTGAATCAACTCTTCCTCTAATGCCTTGACAAAACAAATGGCTTTCAGGGCTTCTCTCTCCTTCTGTTTTCCCTTCTTTTCAGAAGGCATTGATTGATGTGCAGTAAATCACACTTGCAAAGTCGTTATCTCTCCCTGGGATTGTTCTGGTACGATGTAATGCTTTGATGATCCTCAACATGGTAAGATGTCATGTGTAGAAGCACTGACATAAAAATAACAAAAAAGCAATACCACTATCTGAAAAGACAGAATCCCATGTCTTTTCAGGGGAGTTCTCTATAACTCACAGATCATGTTAGCCCCATTTAGATTGCGGAACACTTTGTAGCAGCGAGACAAAGGTATTTGTGAAAATGTTAGGTTCTTGTTGTTCTCAATGGAAACCGAGTCTCTCATCAGACAGACAGTTTCCAGTGGTTGTTTTTCAGCATCTTTTCTGGGGTGCGCTCTGTGTATCAGCCGTTCTCCCGAAGCTACATCATACAGTCACCATCACGAGGGTGTAAACTAACAGCACTATCCACCAGGGAGAGGCCTATTTTTAACACTACCGTATCGCGTATCGCCATTTTGCTCTTTTGTGGTGAGGAGAATATTTTGGGACCCTCTCGGGAAGCCTGACCTGTGAGGCGAGATGAGGTGGAATCTCTCCACAACAATACATCTTGTGAGTGTGTGTGTGTTTATGCGTGCGTGCTCGAGGTGAAGCCGACGTCTGAGACTGACTTGTTGAAAATACAACTTGTTTCACCAGCGCACTAACTGCCGGTACTTCTACCAGCACTTTCACTATCTGTACTAAAAGGTTCCAGATAGGAACCAGATAGCAGTCTGGAACAACCGTACAGACCTCATAGAAGCTAAACAAATGGTAAACAGCTACAAAATCATTTCAAGGAGCTCCATGTCGGGCCTTTCCTCATTGCATTAGCAGCACATAACAGTCTCCTGATCGGAACTAGGGCCGCCCGCTACTCCTCACACTTAAAATAGTGGTCTGATAGATGGCCCTGATTGGCTATCAGAGCCCAGGAAAAGTCTACTGGCTGTCTGGCCTGGATAATGATCCTCCTTGTCTAGAGGCTGGCTCTGACTTTACTGCCCTGTTTTGGAGGGGGAATGTGTGTTGGAGGGGAGAACGGGAGGGTGAGTGAAAGCACAGGAATTCCCACTCACTTTGGGTCATCCTGCATTCAGTCTGATGCTCGGCTGCCCCCCACTCCCCTTTACATTTTAGTCATTTAGCAGACACTCTTATCCAGAGCAACTTACAGTAGTGAATACATACATTTCATACATTAATATATATATTTTTTGTACTAGCCCCCCATGGGAATCAAACCCACAACCCTGGTGTTGCACACACCATGCTGGCGTTGCAAACATCATGCTCTACCAACTGAGCCACAGGGAAGGCGAGCAGTGTAGCCCCATTCCCTCCCTCCCTCCCTCTCTCAGTTCTCTCCTCTGTTGGAGAAAGGGGGATGTTTGTTGTTGGAATGCGCTCAGCACTCTGATCTGTGCCCGGCATTAGAACATGTTTGTTCCGAGCTGAGCAGGTCCTCCCGGAGACCCTGCATGGCGCGGGGGGAAGCTAGGCGGCCAGGCGGCCAGTTATCATGGGGGGACCACTGGGTTCATTCATCAACCTGTCATGGGCCCCGCTTTCTGTTATTTGTAGCCAAATCCATCAAGCATGACAAGCGGGTAATTTGAGCCAAGTTGAGGGCAGAGCTCCAGGTCCCTTCCACAAGTCATTCTTCCCCTCCCTCCTGGGAAAGGCTCCGTACAGCCCGCTCAAGATCCAGAGTTTGTTGAGTCATGTGAGAGAAACAACCACACCGACCGAGGTGGGGGGGCTGCTAGGGGGAACCGGAGGGGGTGGGGGCTAAAAGCTGCTCACAGGCTAAGGGAGACAGAGGAATGCACTGGAGCCAGCCTTGTATAAGGTAATGTCTGGTGAACATGCCGGGGTGGGACGTGTGCACAGATTTATTTTAATACACTGCTGGCAGGGCCAGAGGGGAGGGGAGAAGCGTCCAGCTCCCTGCCATCTCGTCCCGGGATCACAGTCACGCATCGGACAAGACAGGACATTGTACTAGGCTAACCACCACAGACGACAAAAACACACAGAGGCAAGTTTCAGTTGAGAGTTTGGCCTACTAATCTGCATGATCAGATTGGGTTGCTTTATGTTCCACTATCAGGGCTTGCATTCCTTTTCCATGGTGTTGTTGTGTGTACCTGCTGTTAGAGTGATTCCCCTGACACCAGCATGTTTTGAGTTCACTGCCCTGCAGACAGATATGTTTTTGGCATGTCAGTCAGGCATTTAGTGTTGCAGTGATGCATACAGTACGTACGTGTAGCAGCTATATGGTGATTTGATGTAGGGGTAGTTACGTGCCCCAAAGCTGTGTATGGTTATTATCAAAGGTAATATTCATAGACTGATGGACATTATAGGTTGACAGATCAAATCCCAGCAGAATTCTGCTATGGTGACGTAGTAGTCTAAATGTATAGAAAACTAAAACGTTTGTTGAATGCAATGTTATCCAAGACTCTCAGTCAGGACAAGGAAATAGTATGCATATAGATTGTAACCAGCAAACGGAAATGTCTACAAGAGAATGTGCATACTGACCAAATTTCCCCTCAGAATGCACTTTGTAGTATCAGCTAGTATGCGAGAAGCCACTTTCCCAGCAGTATGTTTGTGACCTGGCTCCTTACCTGATAGAGCAGCCTCTCTGAACAGGGCAGGCATTGGTTGGTCTGGACTGAGCTGTCCCTCTGACCCCCGTGGACCCTGTGGCTCTGCTCAAACCCGGTCGTGTGTGTGTGTATGTGTGTTTCAAGTTTCATGTTTTATTAGTCGTGTGTACAGGATCAATGAAATGCTTACTTGCAGTTTCCTCGACAATCCAACAACAGTAATAAATAAGAAAATATAAGAATAGGAACATAAAGTAAATGGCTCAGTAGAATAGAATAAAGATTTTAGCATAAGTATAATACACGAAGACACAAAGTATAGTCCAATATTTACACGTGTTTTGTGGAAGGGGGGATTGTGGGTGTGTGTGGAAGTGTGTGTGTGTGTGTGTGTATGTTTTTGTTGGGGGATGGGATGGGATGACGTGTTCCATAAACACATTCCCTGAACAGTGTGCTCTGACCTGGACAGCTTTCTAGTCTCATTACAGTGTGTGTTGTAACACCTGGCATGGTGGCCTCTCTCTGCGTGGAGATGACAAGGTCGGTGCCAGCTGCCAGGACCGGTCAGGAAGGGACACACAGGCGATGGCCTGGGAGGGAACAGTCGGGTGCAGGATGGTTAGGTGCCACAGACACAGCAAGGCCTGGGGAGCTACTGTCCTGTGTGGCTGATTCACTTTCCCCACTGTGACATGACTGAGGCTGACTCCCAAATGGCACCCTATTCCCTATACATTATAGTGCACTACTGCCATTTGGGACGCAGCCTGGGAGTGTAGCCTTACTCAGGCTTGCTTGGCTGCTACAGTATCGGTGCATACCATCTGAAATGAATGTACCGTAGTGAGAAGTAGGGCTACTACTTGGTTGTGGAATCTGTTTCTGTCTCCCTTATTGGTTCCCCGTTGCTTTTATTTCTGCTTTTACGGCACCACCCCTTTTTGTCTTATATTGATCGTTCTGGTATAATACTCCATTAGATACCAACACAATGTGGTGAGTGCATTGTTAATACTCTGTTGGATGTCACTTCAACACTGCCTGAAGGCCAAAACATAGGATCTCTTTGTGTTGCTTATTTTATTAAAACGAGCACAGATCTGAACGTGTTGCTTCTAAACCCACAACAGTAGAAGTCTTTACTTAGCCTAAAGATCTTGTACAAAAAAGAAAAAAAAGATAACATGCTAAGATTAATAAAAATAAAGTCTCCCTCCCTTTGGGGTTTAGAGTTTTTAGCTCTTGTGTTATCTTAAGGAAGCGTTCTCGTAAGCCGAAGACCTCTATTGATGCATATAAATTCCTTCTGAGTTCTGGAGACTGAGGGCTGAAAGGATACCCTTGGGAAAACATTTCTTGGAACTCTTGGGCTACCGCCACAAATCATGGGAACAGGAGTACTGTGAAAGGAATGGAAAACAGCCGACAAATGAGAAAGCCTTTTTCTCAGCAAATTGACATTTGCTTATCTTACGACACTAAATGAAGAAAGACAAATGCATTAAAATGTCCCATTATATGGAAGTGGGAAGTTGTTCATCTAGTTCATTTCTGGACTAGAGGTTTGTAACCCTGGATCTTTAAGTCTGATTGCCATGGAAACCATTATTTGGGGTAATTGCCGTGGTAGACCACTTTAGCAATCTCCTTGGAATATATTACTATCCTACTCTCTCCTCACCTTCAACCTCTCGCCATTGTCTCGGACATAGTTTACTTCAGCCTCTTTCCTCAGTAATTGCAGTAGGCTACTAAGCTCAGGAATGCACAACCGATCTACAGCAGTAGATCAGCAGATCCTACGTCCTCTTACCACTAGTACTGATCATGAGCTGAGGAGAAATACAACAGAATCTTGGACAGTGAACTGACCATGTCAATAAATCAGTAGTGTGAATCTGGAGAAAACAGAGGAGAGTTATTCACAGCCTGTCTATCTGCATGCAGAATCACAACAACCCACAGTAGGGGTTCGATTAGATATCTCAGCTAGGTGGTTGAAAATAACCATATTCCAGCATCTCATTATTTCTCATCTTCATTGCATTTATTCTTATAGCACATTGATGCCCAAAGATGATAAATAAACCTTTCCTCATCCTCTGCCTAGAACGCTTAGACCAGCAGTCTGGCTGTGAGGCAGGTTTTTGCTTTGGCTTTCACCTGGCATTGGCTCAATTTGGAGCTTTATCAGGTGAGTGAAGTGGGCTGTGCAGCAGACCTGAATAACCACTTATCTTTTCCCTGACATTGAAAAAGCCCAAATGAAATCATGAACAGAACAGACTTGTTGATATTCGCATTTCACAGTTAAAGTGCCGTTCATTCAGAATGTACTCTCTGTGAATTGGCAAAGCAGCTTGTTGAGTGTTTGGAGGAAGGGCCTGCTGGTTATTAGCTCCGTTCCTGCTGGCTGCCAAATGGACTCTGGACTGATCTCAAAATCAACGTTTGAAATCAATCACTCTTTGACCTTCAGAGGCACTACTTTTTCTTATTAGTGAAGCTTTAAGTAGCAGTGTGTGTACAGATGTAAGATCTTCATTTGATCAGCCTGTTGCAGGAGAACTTTCCTGAAATGCAGGAAATGTAAAACTTGTAGTTTATCTGAGGTTGAAAAATGCTTCTGAAGTTTGTCATTTCCACTAGATTTCCCCTTACGAAAAATGCAGCAACCCCTACAAAAATGTCCATTAATTATAATCCACATAAAAATGCTAACTTCTTGTTGCTGCAGGATTTTTTTTCTGCTATAGGAAACTGGCTCAAATTAAGATCCTACATATAGTCTCAGCAGCCGTGTCACTTGAAATGGCTCATATAGGCAATTCAATCAAACACGCTTGAAATTATTGACATTTTAAAAGAGAGAGACAGGAGAAAAAAAGCAATAATTAATTTCTGCAGGCACCCTAGATAGTGGACCGGTGATGCCCACATTTATTGGGCAGGAAAACAACCTTCCTCAAAGATCTGCTAACCCATCTGGTTCAGGTGATTAGCAAAAGCTGAGGCAGATGGCGCCCTGGCCATATTCTGCATTGCTTCAGGCAGGGTGTATTAATCTGCATAAACTACCGACTGGCTGCCATGATTATTTTGGTGTGGTACAACATTTCTAACCGTGGCTGAATGGGAACATTTTACAAAGAGAAAAAAACACCCTATTTTCCAGTGTTGGGTTTCTGAAGGAATTGTCCACCAGCACAAGGCTCATTTACTGTGGTGAGATGAATGACTGGGACCCTCAGGATGTTTTTGTTAGGGACAAGGCAGGCGGTAATGTGGCCTTCCTCCCCTCCTCCTCAATGTGCAGTGAACACGCTACACTGAATAAGACCACAGCCCCTCCACTGGCAGTCCGTCTGGAAATATTGACACACCAGTGGAGAGCAGAGAGAGAGAGCAGCCCCAGAAACTCCAGGAATCCCCCTGAGAAGAGACTTTGGGCGGGAAGGTGAGGTGGAGCATTGGAATGCACTCGATGCAGGTCACTTCTTTACTAGCTGAACCCAGTGAACCCTGCCTGAGTCAGCGACTTCCCAACCAATCTCTCCTGCCACGGTTGGTGAAGAGTCCACCCCTCCCTCTCTCCACCCCCTCTCTTTCTCTCTCTCTTGCCTTCTCCTTGTTTATCTGTCTCCGTTCCCCACGCCCCTCATTGATCGAGACTCGAGACTGCTGCAAGCCTATTGGCTGGTCTGTTCGCCCTGCTCTCAAAAACAACCCCATCCATCCCCCTCTCTCCCTCCACCAACACCCCCCACCTGACCCCCTTTACTCGCCCTCGAGTCCCAGTCGAGGTCAAGATTAACATATGTTAGGGATAAGTGATTGAATATCAGTATAGGTATATAGCACTACAAATATAGCACAACAAAAACAAACAGTGCAAACGATCAGCCACACACTGCCAATTGGAACACATGCTGTTCATCCCCTTCTGATAAATGGTCTTTAGTTTGTGGGAGTGAAATGACCATATCCCCACTATATCCCACCCCTTTTCTAAACAGGATAATCTGCTCCTTGACCTTCTCAGCCACTCATCTTAATGCATATCATAGCTAAATGCTTTGTGGATCCTTATTTGGCACCAGGCTAGAACTGTGTATAATTTGTAATAAGGATACCTCTCAACATTGTAATGTTTTTATAATTTACACTTGAGAAATGTGCCAGTAACGTGTTGGTTCCCATGTCAAATTATATTTCCATACACACACAATGATGCATGAACAAATATGTTCACACTTCAAATATTTTGCAAAAGCTATCACCCTTGATGTAACCTGGCAGTCTATCCACAATCAATTCTAGATTCAATCTGATTGTGGTTTCGGTCTTTGTTTGTTTTGTGGTACCGCTTTATAGATCCTGAGAGAGAAAGAGAACAAGAATGGGAGAGAGAGAAAGAGAGAGAATGGGAGGGAGAAAGAGAGAGAGAGAATGGGAGGGAGAGAGAGACAGAGAGAGAATGGGAGAGATAGATGTTGAAATTATTAATGGCTGCCTCCCCTACTGATCTGATGGAAAACACTAATCCATTACTCTGCAAGTGCAAGCTAGCAAGCTAAATTGCCATAAATGTTTAATGCTTTTCGACCTGTCCCCAAATTAATTGAATTGGTACAGAGTTTGTTTTGATATTTTAACCTGCGTGTCGTGATCGTGTTTGGTGTGGGGGGACAAAATACATTTCTGCACGATAGCACACGATGGTGCACACGCGCAGCCGGTTTGGGTTCCACGTAAATTGACTGTGTCTTTAAACAGCTTGGAAAATTCCAGAAAATGATGTCATGGCTTTAGAAACTTCTGATAGGCTAATTGATATAATTTGAGTCAATTGGAGGTGTACCTGTGGATGTATTTCAAGGCCTACCTTCAAACTCAGTGCCTCTTTGTTTGACATCATGGGAAAATCAAAATAAATCAGCCAAGACCTCAGAAAAGGATTTGTAGACCTCCACAAGTCTGGTTCATACTTGGGAGCAATTTGCAAACGCCTGAAGGTACCACGTTCATCTGTACAAACAATAGTACGCAAGTATAAACAGCATGGGACCACGCAGCCGTCATACCGCTCAGTGAGGAGACGCGTTCTGTCTCTTAGAGATGAACGTACTTTGGAGCGAAAAGTGCAAATCAATCCCAGAACAACAGCAAAGGACCTTGTGAAGATGCTGGAGGATACAGGTACAAAAGTATCTATATCCACAGTTAAACAAGTCCTATATCGACATAACCTGAAAGGCCAGGCAAGGAAGAAGCCACTACTCCAAAACCACCATAAAAAAAGTCAGACTACGGTTTGCAACTGCACAGGGAGTTTTTCCTAGCCACCATGCTTCTACACCTGCATTGCTTGCTGTTTGGGGTTTTAGGCTGGGTTTCTGTACAGCACTTTGAGATATCAGCTGATGTAAGAAGGGCTATATAAATACATTTGATTTGATGGGGACAAAGATCGTACTTTTTGGAGAAATGTCCTCTGGTCTGATGAAACAAAAATAGAACTGTTTGGCCATCATGACCATCGTTATGTTTGGAGGAAAAAGGGGGAGGCTTGCAAGCTGAAGAACACCATCCCAACCGTGAAGCACGGGGGTGGCAGCATCATTCTGTGGGGGTGCTTTGCTGCAGGATTGACTGGTGCACTTCACAAAATAGATGGCATCATGAGGTACGAAAATGATGTGGATATATTGAAGCAACATCTCAAGACATCAGTCAGGAAGTTAAAGCTTGGTCGCAGGTGGGTCTTCCAAATGGACAATGACCCAAAGCATACTTCCAAAGTTGTGCAAAATGGCTTAAGGACAACAAAGTCAAGGTATTGGAGTGGCCATCACAAAGCCCTGGCCTTATCCTATAGAACATTTGTGGGCAGAACTGAAAAGCGTATGCGAGCAAGGAGGCCTATAAACTTGACTCAGTTACACCAGCTCTGTCAGGAGGAATGGGCCAAAATTCACCCAACTTATTGTGGGAAGCTTGTGGAAGGCTACCTGAAACGTTTGACCCAAGTTAAACAATTTAAAGGCAATGCTACCAAATACTAATTGAGTGTATGTAAACTTCTGACCCACTGGGAATGTGATGAAATAAATCATTCTCTCTACTATTATTCTGACATTTCACATTCTTAAAATAAAGTGGTGATCCTGAATGACGTAAGACAGGGAATTTTTACTAGGATTAAATGTCAGGAATTGTGAAAAACTGAGTTTAAATGTATTTGGCTAAGGTGTATATAAACTTCCGACTTCAACTGTATATTGATGAGCATTGACCGAGCGGCATAGGCAAGATGCAATAGATGGCATAAAATACAGTATATACAATGAGACGAGTAATGCAAGATATATAAACATTAATGAAGTGGCATTATTAAAGTGACTAGTGATCCATTTATTAAAGTGGCCAATTATTTTAAGTCTGTATGTAGGCAGCAGACTCTGTGTTAGTGATGGCTGTTTAACAGTCTGATGGCCTTGAGATTGAAGCTATTTTTAAGTCTCTCGGTCCCAGCTTTGATGCACTAAATATTCCAAATAAGTCCACAAGAACAAATAGGAATAGCTGGTAGGCAGCGGAGAGGCCAGGTGCGTCATCACGCATGATAGAACAATGAAGACATGAGACACACGTAGCTAAAAAAGCTCCCCTATTGATCTTGTTTAAGAACAGTACAATTATCCTACCTAGACTAGCCTACAACACCACAATGCAATTAATAATTGTATTATTGTTTAACAATTGTATTATTATTGTTTTGAATGTGTCATTCTATTTGGATCAGTTGTGGGTCTACTCTCGACAGTATATAAGGTCTAGAAAGGCACCGTAGCAGGCCAGTCTGGACGTATTTTTACTTCTGATACTGAGATGCGCGGTCTGTTGCAGATTCTCCCAAGTCATCCTATAATAATGTGGCCATATACAGTACCAGTCAAAAGTTTGGACACACCTACTCATTCAAGGGTTTTTCTTTATAGAATATAGAATAATAGTGAAGAGATCAAAACTGTGAAATAACACATATGGAATCATGTAGTAACCAAAACAGTGTTAAACAAATCTAAATATATTTTATATTTGAGATTCTTCAAAGTAACCACCGTTTGCCTTGGTGACAGCTTTACACACTCTTGGCATTCTCTCAACCAGCTTCATGAAGTAGTTACCTTGAATGCATTTCAATTAACAGGTTTGCCTTGTTTGAGCCAATCAGTTGTGTTGTGACAAGGAAGGGGTGGTATGCAGAAGATAGCCCTATTTGGTAAACTACCAAGTCCATATTATGGCATGAACAGCTCAAATAAGCAAAGAGAAACGACAGTCCATCATTACTTTAAGACATGAAGGTCAGTCAATCTGGAACATTTCAAGAACTTTTCAAGTTTCTTCAAGTGTAGTCGAAAAAACCATCAAGCGCTATAATGAAGCTGGCTCCCATGAGGACCGCCACAGGAAAGGAAGAGCCAGAGTTACCTCTGCTGCAGAGGATAAGTTCATTACAGTTAACTGCACCTCAGATTGCAGCCCAACTGAATGCTTCACAGAGTTCAAGTAACCGACACATCTCAACTGTCACGACTTCCGCCGAAGTCGGTTCCTCTCCTTGTTCGGGCGGTGGTCGGCGTTGCCGGTCTACTAGCCATCGCCGATCCACTTTTCTTTTTCCTTTGGTTTTGTCTTTGTTTTCACACACCTGTTTTTCATTTCACTATTATTTGTTCCTGTATTTAAACCCTCTGTTTCCCCCATGGTTTTGTGCAGGATTATTTATTGTTCAGTTCGGTTTATGATGGCTGGGTTTTCGACGGTTGCTGTGTTCACCCGTGTGTAATATTTACCGTATTGTTATTGGTCAAGTGTAATTGGTACCTTGTGCCTTTTTGAGTAAAGTACGTTGCTCACTCATTCTGCTCTCCTGCGCCTGACTTCATGCACCAGCTACACTCACCCTTCTGACATCAACATCAACTGTTCAGAGGAGACTGCGTGAATCAGCTTTCCATGGTCAAATTGCTGCAAAGAAACCACTACTAAAGGACACCAATAAGAAGAAGAGACTTGCTTGGGCCAAGAAACACGAGCAATAGACATTAGACCGGTGGAAATCTGTCCTTTGGTCTGATGAGTCCAAATTTGAGATTTTTGGTTTCAAACGTTGCATCTTTGTGAGATGCGGTGTAGGTGAACGGATGATCTCCGCACGTGTGGTTCCCACTGTGAAGTATGGAGGAGGAGGTGTGATGGTGTGGGGGTGCTTTGCTGGTGACACAGTTGGTGATTTATTTAGAATTCAAGGCACACTTAACCAGCATGGCTACCAAAGCATTCTGCAGCGATATGCCATCCCATCAAGTTTGCGCTTAGTGGGACTACCATTTGCTTTTCAACAGGACAATGACCCAACACACTTCCAGGCTGTATCAGGGCTATTTGACCAAGAAGGAGAGTGATGGAGTGCTGCATCAGATGACCTGGCCTCCACAATCACCCAACCTCAACCCAATTCGGAGGGTTTTGGATGAGGTGGACCACAGAGTGAAGGAAAAGCAGCCAACAAGTGCTCAGCATATGTGGTAACTCCTTCAATACTGTTGAAAAAGCATTCCAGGTGAAGCTGGTTGAGAGAATGCCAAGAGTGTGCAAAGCTGTCAAAGCAAATGGGTGGCTACTTTGAAGACTCTCAAATATAAAATATATTTTGTTTGTTTAACACTTTTTTGGTTACTACATGATTCCATATGCATTATTTCATAGTTTTGATGTCTTCACTACTATTCTGCGATGTAGAAAGTAGTAAAAATAAACAAAAAACTCTTGATTGAGTAGGTATGTCCAAACTTTGACTGGTACTGTATGGTATGTTCCCAGCAGGCCCGGTTATTCAGGAAAGCATATCACATGCTTTGCTCTGCCTCCTCTCCAAATCCTAGCAGCTGTTCATTGCGGAACTAGAACCTAACAAATCCTGGATTTGATTTGATTAACGCTGCAATATAGCCTAAATATTGTCATTTAACTTTTTAAATGTATTATCTTTTATATTTGGCATAAACATAACCAGTCACAATGTTTAAGTCTGATTAGGCTACTTCAAAACTCTCCTGTAGTCATGAGCGTGTTCATCCAAAATATGATTCCAGCCCATCCTCAAAATGTCTTGACATTGAAACCCTAAAGACTGGCAAGTGCGCTAGTCCAGTGTCACTTTGATTATGCCTGCACATCATGGTTCACCAGCAGCTCCAAACATCTAAAAAATAAGCTACAGACCAGCTAAAACATGCTTGTAAGAATTGTACTTAAACTTCCCCCTCATACTCATCTGGAAGTCAAGCATTGTAAGCAGCTAGGCTGGTTATCTGTGGAAAAAAAGAGTAGGTTTAATTCCACTTGGTCTGGTCCCCTGAATTATCACGGACTTAGCCCCCAGATATTTATCCAACTATTTGGTCCCGCTTCAAATGAAGTTGAGCTTATAAAGGCTTCATAAAGCATTCATAATGGCATCCTTAGCATAAATGTGACAAAGCATCTATAACCGTATGTCATGCTTTATAAAGGGTTCATAAATGTTACATAACTGTGTGATATAATTAACAATGTCACATGTGACATAACCCACTATGTCAAAAATGGCATAAACATGTGCTTTATAAAGGGTGACAGGTTGGGCTGCAGGATGACACACGCTCTAAAGAGAAGTCATGTTAGTCACATTTTACACCAGGCAACAGTTACCAGTGATGAAAGCCCCCAACAAAATACATTTAAAGTGGCTTTCTTCTGAAACCAAGTGACATGTTCCTAAAGTACACAAACACAACAATATAACTAGCCATACCGTGAGGTGCTGGGCCCAGCCAGGTGTTTGACACAACAATATAACTAGCCATACCGTGAGGTGCTGGGCCCAGCCAGGTGTTTGACACAACAATATAATGTTCTCATTTGTTAGAGATGTCCACCAGAATAACACCATAGCCACAGACTTTATTATTCACTGTTTTAAATACACTGAGTGTACAAAACATTAAAAACACCTGCTCTTTCCATGACATAGACTTACCGGGTGTATCCAGCTGAACGATATGATCCCTTATTGTTAAATCCACTTAAATCAGTGTTGATGAAGGGGATGAGACAGGTTAAAGAAGGATTTTTAAGCCTTGAGACAATTGAGACATGGATTGTGTATGTGTGCCATTCAGAGGGTAAATGGGAAAGACAAAATATTGAAGTCCCTTTGAACGGGGTATGGTAGTAGGTGCCAGGCTCACCGGTTTGTGTCAAGGACTGCAAAACTGCTGGGTTTTTCACACTCAACAGTTTCCCGTGTGTATCAAAAATGGTTCACCACCCAAAGGACATCCAGCCAACTTGACACAACTGTGGGAAGCATTGAAGTCAACATGGGTCAATCAGAGATTGTCAAGCGAAGCCTTCGATACTGGTTCATCCTACGAGGTAGGGAGGGATGTATTTTCTGTTTGTTGAGATTGACAGTCTATTTATTCTGGTGTTGAAAACACAAACCATAATATTAAAGCGCCTGATGTCGGTATACTTTGTTTATTGATTGTGTGGTGCTTTGGCACAGAAACCTGTTGGTGGAACATTTGTTACATATATTTTATATAATTAGAAATATGTCATCAAAATGTAGAACATCTGATTTCCCCCTAGCTGATCATTGTCTGCAGCTGGCTCTGATTGTAGTGTAAATGAAACAGGCAGGGAGAGGGAGCTCGTCTGTGGTGGTCGGCGATTCTTGCGTGGCATCGACTGTGCCACAAAAGCATGCTGAAGTAGCACAGTCGATATCCACGTTTATTAACACAGGGTTGCTACATGTAGCTCTAGAGTTCCGTGTAGCGCTAGAGTTCCGTGTAGCGCTAGAGTTCCGTGTAGCGCTAGAGTTCCGTGTAGCGCTAGAGTTCCGTGTAGCACTAGAGTTCCGTGTAGCACTGCACTGATCTATGGTCTAGACTTTTCTAAGAGGGCTTTCAGTGGGTTATCTCTTGGTTGTGGCTGTGTTTTCCTTGGTTCCCTGCTAGACCCTGCTGGGTTGTTAACATGCTGTGTGATTTCCAGCTGTGTAATGCACACAGTGCAGTCCAAACAAATCAACTCAGAGCAGAGCGGAGCCCGCCAGTGCAGGGGCTGATGCAGACTGGGGAGGTGACGAACAAACACTCAGGTGGACTTGGCTCTCCAGATCGTAGTCTGATGAAGGATTCTGACACAGCAACGATAACAACTGGGTACCGGTTTGCTCTGTTATCAAATGGATTTCCCCGCTGACATTCAGAAAATGTATATGTACCAAAAATATGATGAATTGCTCTTAATGTGTCATTGGGTCCTATGGTGTATGAAAAACGGTGCTCTGGTCTGATGAAAGTGTATCTTCAGTAGTACTGTAGTTTATAGCAGACCCTTTGTGCGCAGCTGCAGAATGCGAGTCTGCGTTGTGATAACTGTGGTGGGTGAGGTGTTCTATGTATAGAAAGGCAGACGATGGGGAGCAGTTGGACTTTGAAGCTGGTGCTTAGTTGGAACCCGCATGTTCAATTATCACTGTTGAACCGTTAACTCAGCCACAAAGACTTGTGTTTCTCTGTGCGTAATAGAGCCTTAAAGATCAGAGTGATGATTGCGGTGTTCATTGACATTGTAGAAACGGTTCAGTTTGAAAAAAGATCAAAGTAAGGATCCCCTTCACGTTTTACTCTGCGGGTGATGTTTATGTAGCTATTTTTGTGGATTTAATAGATGGATATGATGTGATTGAGGTATTGTACTCAATTCAGCCAAGTACAGAAGCACATCAGTTTTACTTCAATGGAATTCAGTGTGTGCTATCTGTGCTGTGTGCTTGGGGAGATTCAGAGAAGTTTAGTCCAGGGCTAAAAACATGACACGTGACTGTTGTGCTCCAGCTCTGAACAACAACTCTTCTGACACCCTATTTCCAAAGCAAGCGCAGACGGAGGCGTGAACGTGGAATGTGTGTTATGTTTTTATTTAGTTTAGAATCTTCACAAGATACAGCCGAAAGTGTGTCACAGGCTGACCCAGGTTAAGTATGAGACAGCAGTTTGCAGGGCGGTTGGCCCCTGAGACAGAGCGAGGCCAGGCTGAGTCTGTCTCCAGGAAGCTTGTTGCAGAGGAGACGTTAAACACTGAGTTCCTGTTTGACATCTGTTTCTACCGAGCCAAGTAGACCAGGCTTTTCGCTGGCAGGCAGGCAGGCTTGTGTCTCTCTCTCTCTCTCTCTCTCTCTCTCTCTCTCTCTCTCTCTCTCTCTCTCTCTCGCTCTCTCGCTCTCTCTCTCTCTCTCTCTCTCTCTCTATTCTAAGGGGCTTTATTGACGTTGGAAACATATGTGTACATTGCCAAAGCAAGTGAAATAAACTATTAACAAAAATGGGAATAAAACAATTAGAAATGAAGAGTAAATATTGCACTCATAAAGGTTTAAATAATATAAAGGAATTTCAAGTGTTATGTTATCAGCTGTGTATAGTGTTTTAACAATGTACAAATGGTAGAGGAAGATAAATAAATAGATCAAGGTAGGTTGTCTTTACAATGTTGTTTTTGCTCCACTGGTTGCCCTTTTCTCATGGCAATGGTTCACAAATCTTGTTGCTGTGATTGCACACGTTTCACCTCACAGATAAGGGATTTATCAATGTTTCAAATTCTTTGTGGGTCTGTGTGAAATATGTGTCTCTAATATGGTCATACATTTGACAGTAGGTTTCCACCTAATTTTGTGGACAGTGGCCATATATCCTGTCTTCTCTCGAGAGCCAGGTCTGCCTATGGCAGCCTCTCTCAATAGCAAGGTTATGCTCACTTAGTCTGTACATGGTGAAGGATTTTCTTAATGTTGGCTCAGTCACAGTCGTCAGGTATTCTGCTACTGTGTACTCTCTGTTTGGTTGGTTCTAATTGTTTTGCTGTCCTGGGGTTCTGTGGGTTCTGTTTGCGTTTGTCTAAAGAGCCCCAGAACCAGCTTGCTGAAGGGACTCTTCTCTAGGTTAATCTTTCTGTAGGTGAGGGCTTTGTGGTTGAATGTGTGGGCATTGGTTCCTTTTAAATGGTTGTAGATTTTAAGTTATTTCTAGAATTTTTTATAATTAGCAGGTATAATCCTAATTCTGCTCTGCATGTGTTATTTGGGGTTTTACGTTGCATGCAAAGGATATTTTTGAATTAGTTTTAGCCAGATCCTAATTGGTATGTCGCTTTTTATGTTCCTTCTCTCTCTATCGCTCTCTCTCTGCCAGGGAAAAGAAGGCGGTTTAACTGCTCTGTGACCCTTTCCTCCCCACCCCTGTGGAAACCAAAGAAATTCGGATGACGCTCCTATCGGTTGACTCGGTGCCCAGAATAACGAAACGTTGAGAGATAAAATCAGGCAAGACGGGTTCTTACACATGCTACTAACCTGCTAGACTGTCAACCCGCAGGCTTGTGAATAATGAACCAGCTGTATATTTTTAGAGAGGGAGAGAGAGAGAGAGAGAGAGAGAGAGAGATGAGAGAGAATACAACAGGTCTGAAAATGAACACTTCATCTAAGGTGACTGATTCTGTTGCAGGCTACCAATTTAGTTATCTCAGAAAATCTCACTCAAGTTGAACTGACCAAAAAAAAGTACAACCTGAAAGTAAGTGTTAAGTACTACTTGAAGGCTGACAGATATGCTACATTGCATAAGAGAAACACATAGGCTTATTTTTCTGTTCACCAACTCGAAGTGATCACATGAAATGTCACTTAGCGTGATGAGATAGGAAGAGCAATGTATTGGAAGAACTCTGCTTCCTTGTTTCCACTCGGGTCACTTAGAAATATCTCTTATTTGTTTTTCCGTCATAAGTATGGCCAATGGCCAATGTAAACCTCCTGCCCGCCTGCCTTCTGCCCTGAGTGAGGACACACGGCGTTGCAGTGTATTTTTAGCATCTAGCGATAGAGTGACCTGCCAGACATCAGAGGACCAGTTATCCACCTACTACACCTTATGTTACATGAAACCCTAGAATGGGCAAAGGAGAGGAACACATAGAGCGAAGCCACACAGGTCCTTCAAGCACTGATGATGTCAGTGGTGGAGGCTGAAAGAGGACACTGAGGTGGAGTGGGTGACACAGCCTGGCAGAAGGCACTGATGATGTCAGTGGTGGAGGCTGAAAGAGGACACTGAGGTGGAGTGGGTGACACAGCCTGGCAGAAGGCACTGATGATGTCAGTGGTGGAGGCTGAAAGAGGACACTGAGGTGGAGTGGGTGACACAGCCCGGGCAGAAGGCACTGATGATGTCAGTGGTGGAGGCTGAAAGAGGACACTGAGGTGGAGTGGGTGACACAGCCTGGGCAGAAGGCACTGATGATGTCAGTGGTGGAGGCTGAAAGAGGACACTGAGGTGGAGTGGGTGACACAGCCCGGGCAGAAGGCACTGATGATGTCAGTGGTGGAGGCTGAAAGAGGACACTGAGGTGGAGTGGGTGACACAGCCCGGGCAGAAGGCACTGATGATGTCAGTGGTGGAGGCTGAAAGAGGACACTGAGGTGGAGTGGGTGACACAGCCCGGGCAGAAGGCACTGATGATGTCAGTGGTGGAGGCTGAAAGAGGACACTGAGGTGGAGTGGGTGACACAGCCCGGGCAGAAGGCACTGATGATGTCAGTGGTGGAGGCTGAAAGAGGACACTGAGGTGGAGTGGGTGACACAGCCCGGGCAGAAGGCACTGATGATGTCAGTGGTGGAGGCTGAAAGAGGACACTGAGGTGGAGTGGGTGACACAGCCCGGGCAGAAGGCACTGATGATGTCAGTGGTGGAGGCTGAAAGAGGACACTGAGGTGGAGTGGGTGACACAGCCCGGGCAGAAGGCACTGATGATGTCAGTGGTGGAGGCTGAAAGAGGACACTGAGGTGGAGTGGGTGACACAGCCCGGGCAGAAGGCACTGATGATGTCAGTGGTGGAGGCTGAAAGAGGACACTGAGGTGGAGTGGGTGACACAGCCCGGGCAGAAGGCACTGATGATGTCAGTGGTGGAGGCTGAAAGAGGACACTGAGGTGGAGTGGGTGACACAGCCTGGGCAGAAGGCCAGACATGCAGGTGTCGCAAATGATCCCACTTGGAATTCAAGTGTTTATAAAGAAACAGGCCGACCAGTTCTAAGAAATCCTATTCCTGTTACTTTACTTGAACTTGTTCTGCTAAATAAAGAAAGCATGAAGAAGATGTTTGTGGTAATGTTTGTTTTCAGTTGGATTAGTGCTTTTTCAAAAGTGCATGGAAAGACTGAAACGTCTCAAAAGTTTGTCTGGGACGTCATCATTAGATCAAATTGATGATGTTGTTGCTTCCACTAAAATAATGTTTTATTATTTTATGATCATATTATAAACCTTGCAGATTGTTTCTTTCTGTGGAAATGCTGAGGGGTATAGGCACAACCCACATTTCCACTGATTTGTATCTTTATTAAAAGTGACTGTTTGGTGATTCACACTTTCCACATACCGTATGAGGCAATTGGCGGACGGTGATTTCTTTGTCTGTGAGTAATTCTTTTGCTACATGGTGTGTAACACAATCTTAAATAGTTACTCTTCTGTATGCTTAGCTACATCACACATGATATACGTGGCTTTGGATTAAAGCGTCTGCTAAATGGCTTATATTATTAATATATTACATCACACAGAGAGGTGACAACTTGGCTTCAAGGATAATCATCTGGCAGTTTAGATATAAGCGTTATTGAAAGGTAAGGCCATAGCCTCTCTCTTTAATGGGTAGTTTAGGTTTCGAATCGATCAGATATACAGTGAAATGATACAATGACTATGAGGTTAAAGTGCGGGTTCACTGTATTTCCATTGACTGTACGGTATATTGAAAGGGAGACATCTGAATCACCCTGCTGAATGCACCTGTCTAGCGGAATATGTTGTCCCTGAGGCAGGGCATTGTATGTGATGCTGACACATAGTCACCTTAGTCTATCCTATTTATTAATAAAACATCCTTATGTGAGGAAAACCTTATTCGCTTAAGTGCACCCAGAATTACAGAGAGATGCAGGCAGAAAAAAAAACTGTACGCACATAGTCTGTGTGAGAGACAGGGTGGGAGAGAGAGAGAGAATCAGAGAGATAGAGAGAAAAGAGAGAAAGGGGACATGAGGGAGATGCAGGCTGGTATAGTCTGGCCCTGCAGGCTGAGATCAGCCTAATCATTAGAGGAGATAATGTGGGGATGAGTAGTATGACATCAATATTAGGCACTCAGGCCCAGAGCACCATTGTTGCCTGCCTGCCTGCCTGCCTTCCCCCTCTCCCCCTCCCCCTCTCCCCCTCTTCCCTCCTCCCCTCCACCCTGTGCTGAGTAAACAGTGGCTCCCCAGGGAGAAAGCCAGTCATTGATGGCCTGGCAGTCTACTGTGCATTGTTACAGGGCCTGAAGAGAATCCATAGTGACCTCATCCACAGACGGGAGCCCTACCTGTCCCCGGCTTCCATAGAGGGAGTACAGAGGGTGAGGCAAACAGTGGCGAGATGTATTCGATTGCTAGTAAAATGAAGTAAAACAATGACGTTGTTGGGTTTTGACATTGATGGAGTGCCATGTGCCTCTAGTGGCTTAGTCTTTTATTCAATCGTAAAAATAAAGTGTTTGTGTTGTGTTGGGGGAAATTTAGTGTTCCTCACTGCAGGTACGGTTTCACTGAGTTCTGGTGATGAGCATATTGAGGTGATCATACTCTTTCTCTGACATCAGAGGAAAGATGTGCACATTTTCACTAGAGGATTGCATGTGTGGTATTGGCATGCTGTGTTGGCTCAGAAAATCTATGGCAGGATTGTAAATTCATCTTTATTAGACAAAGAAGATATTCTGTGGGGGAATTAAAGGACAAATAAATGAGTGGTAGTTTTACAGAATCGACTGTATCTGAATAATCTCATCGGTGAAGATTACCACCACTTACTGGAATCATGATCAGTCTGTCAGAGGTCACCAAGCTTTTTCTGAGTCACGATCACTTTCACAGTCAAAAAGCAAGCCAAGATCTACCTCTCCGATTTAAAAAAAAAACCTGACTTAAGAATTGTAACATGAACCTAATAACACCAGTTCTATAGGAATGAAGTTCGTGCAGTAGGCCTAATATATTATCACAGCAAATTGGTTCTTCTCAGACCATTTTATATCTGAAAACTCAAGCTTTGATAACAAAATAGATCAGTTGGTGTAGCACTTGTGAAGCACAGCTGAGCATAAATTGAAATTATTTGCTTTTTTTATTTACTGGACTGATGGTACCTGCATCTGATGGTCATTGTACTTTCAAGATGACAGGGAACAAAAAAAAAGAAAAGGTAAAATCATGACGTCAGTGATCTTCAGGTCGGAAAGTCGGAGCTTTAGAAAGAGTTTCCGACTTGGAATTCCGAGTTGGATGACCGTTCAAAACGATTTTTTCCAGTCCGATGTCGTTTTTTTTAACTCACTAAAGTCGGAAGTCAGAGATTTCAGAGTTCCCAATAATTTTTTCAGAGTTCCCAGTCTCAGCGGAGGGAGGGAGAGAGCAGCAGAAGGTCAGCCTCTCATGGTCCCTGCTCTCTCCTTCCTTTCCTCCGGTGAGACTGACCAGAGAGAGGAGACACCGTCTTCCACCTGATGGTGAAACTCGAGTCGCACCGCATCTGCCTCATGCACAAATTCAGAGATAGTTAAATATTCCTCAATATTAAAATAGACATGACGAGCTGCTAATAATAATTAAAACGCATGGCTATTGATACACTTGGCGACTCATTCATTGCAGCGCGAGCAGAAGTAGGGAGAAGTGCATCTTATGTTTTGTAATAGTGTTGAATAAAAACAGTGATGATAGTGTTGAATAAAAACTTAAACATGAAGTCACTCATAAAAACGGCAGCTCTTTGCTTTATTCTTTGACTGTCTCTCTCTGGTCATGGTTTTAAAAGTTCTGAAATCTCACGTAGGCTAGTATCAAACTGCAGTGGCCGTGGAAGTTGAAGGAAAGGGGATTTGAGCTATCTATTGGCCAGCGATGTAGGCTCTTTCGATTTAGCCACAGATCTCCCGGTCTTTTCAGACAAATGAAATGTGCCAAAATGGGAATACTTTGCCTACCCAGTGTGCATGACTTCTGAATCGAATGCACCTACCGCCAACAGCGCAACACACACACACAAAAGAAGAAACGTAAACCTTTATCATTAGCTTTTCTACAGAAACGTTTGGTGATCAACTAGGAAGGCCTTGAAAATCGATCAGTCAATCGCGATCGACAGGTTGGTGACCACTGGTCTATGTTGATCTTACCGAGATATCAAACACTGGCACGAAAAAAACTGAAATATGAAATACTTTAGCTAACTGTATATGACACCTCAAAAAGACCTAGAAATCTGGCTGGAGTTATATTGCAAGAATGTGCTTTGTGTTTAGTCTGGATTATTCCAAGAATGTCTGCTGCTCTGTCATGATGTACAGGTAACTGCCAAAATAAAGGAAACACTTGAGAAAAGGAGGGATACAAATTACACTGTATATTGAAAGCAGCTGCTTCCACACAAGTGTGGTTCCTGAGTTAATTAAGCAATTAACATCTCATCATGCTTAGGGTCATGAATAGAAATGCCCAGTTGCCCTTTGTTTTGGCTACCATGGCTAGAAGAAGAGATCTCAGTGACTTTGAAAAAAGGGGTCTCAAAGGAGCATAGGGGGTTTAAAGTGTGTGTGTGTGTGTGTGTGTGTGTGTGTGTGTGTGTCAAATCAAATTGTATTTGTCATATGCACCGAATACAACGGGTATAGACTTTACAGTGAAATGTTTGCTTACGAGCCCTTCCCAACGATGCAGAGTTTAAAAATAGTAATACAAGAGGAATAAAATACACAAGAATGGAGCTATATACAGGGAGTACCAGTACCAGATCAATGTGGAGCTATATACAGGGAGTACCAGTACCAGATCAATGTGGAGCTATATACAGGAAGTACCAGTACCAGATCAATGTGGAGCTATATACAGGAAGTACCAGTACCAGATCAATGTGGAGCTATATACAGGGAGTACCAGTACCAGATCAATGTGGAGCTATACACAGGGAATACCAGTACCAGATCACTGTGCAGGGGTATGAGGTATTTGAGGTAGATACACTACATGGTATACAAAAGTACCCCCACACCATCACAGTTCTTCCTCCATGCTTCACGGTGGGAACCACACATGCAGAGATCATCATTTCACCTACTCTGTGTCTCACAAAGACACAGCGGTTGGAACCAAAAATCTCAAATTTGGACTCATCAAACCAAAGAACAGATTTCCACCGGTCTAATGTCTATTGCTCGTGTTTCTTGGCCCAAGCAAGTCTCTTCTTCTTGTTGGTGTCCTTTAGTAGTGGTTTCTTTGCAGCAATTCGACCACGAAGGCCTGATTCACGCATCTCCTCTGAACAGTTGATGTTGAGATGTGTCTTACTTGAACTCTGTGAAGTATTTATTTGGGTTGCAATTTCTGAGGCTGTTAACTCTAATGAACTTATCCTCTGCAGCAGAGGTAACTCTGGGTCTTCCTTTCCTGTGGCGGTCCTCATGAGAGCCAGTTTCATCACAGCCCTGGATGGTTTTTGCGACTGCACTTGAAGATACTTTTAAAGTTCTTGAAATTTTCCGCATTGACTGACCTTCATGTCTTATAGTAATGATGGACTGTCATTTCTCTTTGCTTATTTGAGCTGTTCTTGCCATAATATTGAGTTGGTCTTTTACCAAATTTTGCTATCTTCTATATACCTTGTCACAACATAACTGATTGGCTCAAATAAAGTAAGAAGAATAGAAATTCCACAAATTACCTTTTAACCAGGAAAACCTGTTAATTGAAATGCATTCCAGGTAACTACCTCATGAAGCTGGTTGAGAGAATGCCAAGAGTGTACAAAGCTGTCATCAAGGCAAAGGGTGGCTACTTTGAAGAATCTCAAATATAAAATATATTTTGATTTGTTTAACGCTTTTTTGGTTACTGCATGATTCTTTATGTGTTATTTCATAGTTTTGATGTCTTCATTATTATTTTACAATGTAACTACAACAACAAAATGAAAGGTGTGACTTCCAGACTTCTATAGGACATGCTCTGCAATAGAACCATGGGCACTGTGACTATAAATAGTTTAAGAAGCAGTGATGGTGGGACAGAGAGGTGTTTCCAGGGGTGTGTTTCTCTGTGTCTCAGAGGAGCAGCTGTCTGGAGAAGCCTGAATAAATGAGTCATTAGAGTGGACCCTTCATAGTCACGCCCTCCTGGAGCAGGGGAGACCCGATCTAATTGGCCAAGCTTTGATGTGATGCACATTCTCTAACCTTCTCAATGCAGCACGTACCACTTAACAATACACTTTTCTTTCATCTGCTAAACCAATTAATTTGTAGCGTGGAATAAAATATTGAAGAGAAAAAAGCTAATTTTGAGACTTTGTGATGGCGGCATGTTACCATATGATATATTTGAAGCTTTGTGAATGTTTATTATGATGCGCAGTTGGTATGGAAAGCTGTTCATATGACTGATTGTATCATGAGATCATTGCATATGCTGTAATATTTAATTCTTAATACAGCGAATAACAACAGAAAGAAAAGAGAGCAATTTCTTGCCTTTTTCTACTATAACTGATTCAACATGATGAAAGAGAACTAGCCCCTGAGATTCTGTCATGGCATTCTGAGAATGTACTATTAGACCAGTGGAAAGTTCTCTGACTCATTTCTGCCTTCCTCATCGAAATTATGACTCAGGAGGGGAGCGCAAAAAAACGTTTTAGACATCAGAGCATTCTTGCCGTGTGTGTGTGGGGGGTACACATGGTTGTGTGTGTGTGTGTGTGTGCCTGCGTGTTAAAATGTGGAAGTGAAAGTGTGAGTGCGTATGTTTGTGCGTGTGTGCGTTTGTGTATCAGCTTATATGTAAATGTGTGTGTGACTCACCTCACCTCCACCTTTCATTACTCTCTCCCCACCTCACCTCACCTCCACCCCTCATTACTCCCTCTCTCTCCCCACCTCACCTCACCTCCACCCCTCATTACTCCCTCTCTCTCTCTCCCCACCTCACCTCACCTCCACCCCTCATTACTCCCTCTCTCTCCCCACCTCACCTCACCTCCACCTCTCATTACTCCCTCTCTCTCTCCCCACCTCACCTCACCTCCACCCCTCTTTACTCCCTCTCTCTCTCCCCACCTCACCTCACCTCCACCCCTCATTACTCCCTCTCTCTCCCCACCTCACCTCACCTCCACCCCTCATTACTCCCTCTCTCTCCCCACCTCACCTCCACCCCTCATTACTCCCTCTCTCTCTCCCCACCTCACCTCACCTCCACCCCTCTTTACTCCCTCTCTCTCTCCCCACCTCACCTCACCTCCACCCCTCATTACTCCCTCTCTCTCCCCACCTCACCTCACCTCCACCCCTCATTACTCCCTCTCTCTCCCCACCTCACCTCACCTCCACCCCTCTTTACTCCCGCTCTCTCTCCCCACCTCACCTCACCTCCACCCCTCATTACTCCCTCTCTCTCTCCCTACCTCACCTCACCTCCACCCCTCTTTACTCTCTCCTCACCTCCTCACCTCGACCCCTCATTACTCCCTCTCTCTCTCCCCACCTCACCTCACCTCCACCCCTCATTACTCCCTCTCTCTCTCCCTACCTCACCTCACCTCCACCCCTCTTTACTCTCTCCTCACCTCCTCACCTCGACCCCTCATTACTCCCTCTCTCTCCCCACCTCACCTCACCTCCACCCCTCATTACTCCCTCTCTCTCTCCCTACCTCACCTCACCTCCACCCCTCTTTACTCTCTCCTCACCTCGACCCCTCATTACTCCCTCTCTCTCTCCCCACCTTACCTCACCTCCACCCCTCATTACTCCCTCTCTCTCCCCACCTCACCTCACCTCCACCCCTCATTACTCCCTCTCTCCCCACCTCACCTCACCTCCACCCCTCATTACTCCCTCTCTCTCCCCACCTCACCTCACCTCCACCCCTCATTACTCCCTCTCTCTCCCCACCTCACCTCACCTCCACCCCTCATTACTCCCTCTCTCTCCCCACCTCACCTCACCTCCACCCCTCATTACTCCCTCTCTCTCTCCCCACCTCACCTCACCTCCACCCCTCTTTACTCTCTCCTCACCTCCTCACCTCCACCCCTCATTACTCCCTCTCTCTCCCCACCTCACCTCACCTCCACCCCTCATTACTCCCTCTCTCTCTCCCTACCTCACCTCCACCCCTCTTTACTCTCTCCTCACCTCCTCACCTCGACCCCTCATTACTCCCTCTCTCTCTCCCCACCTTACCTCACCTCCACCCCTCATTACTCCCTCTCTCTCTCCCTACCTCACCTCACCTCCACCCCTCATTACTCCCTCTCTTTCTCCCCACCTCACCTCACCTCCACCCCTCATTACTCCCTCTCTCTCTCCCCCACCTCACCTCACCTCCACCCCTCATTACTCACTCTCTCTCCCCACCTCACCTCACCTCCACCCCTCATTACTCCCTCTCTCTCTCCCCACCTCACCTCACCTCCACCCTTCATTACTCCCTCTCTCTCTCCCCACCTTACCTCACCTCCACCCCTCATTACTCCCTCTCTCTCCCCACCTCACCTCACCTCCACCCCTCATTACTCCCTCTCTCTCCCCACCTCACCTCACCTCCACCCCTCATTACTCCCTCTCTCTCTCCCCACCTTACCTCACCTCCACCCCTCATTACTCCCTCTCTCTCCCCACCTCACCTCACCTCCACCCCTCATTACTCCCTCTCTCTCCCCACCTCACCTCACCTCCACCCTTCATTACTCCCTCTCTCTCCCCACCTTACCTCACCTCCACCCCTCATTACTCCCTCTCTCTCCCCACCTCACCTCACCTCCACCCCTCATTACTCCCTCTCTCTCCCCACCTTACCTCACCTCCACCCCTCATTACTCCCTCTCTCTCTCCCCACCTCACCTCACCTCCACCCCTCATTACTCCCTCCCTCCCTCTCTCTCCCCACCTCACCTCACCTCCACCCCTCATTACTCACTCTCTCTCTCCCCACCTCACCTCCACCCCTCATTACTCCCTCTCTCTCTCCCCACCTCACCTCACCTCCACCCCTCATTACTCCCTCTCTCTCCCCACCTCACCTCACCTCCACCCCTCATTACTCCCTCTCTCTCTCCCCACCTCACCTCACCTCCACCCCTCATAACTCCCTCTCTCTCTCCCCACCTCACCTCACCTCCACCCCTCATTACTCCCTCTCTCTCTCCCCACCTCACCTCACCTCCACCCCTCTTTACTCCCTCTCTCTCCCCACCTTACCTCACCTCCACCCCTCATAACTCCCTCTCTCTCCCCACCTCACCTCACCTCCACCCCTCATTACTCCCTCTCTCTCCCCACCTCACCTCACCTCCACCCCTCATTACTCCCTCTCTCTCCTCACCTCACCTCCACCCCTCATTACTCCCTCTCTCTCCCCACCTCACCTCCACCCCTCATTACTCCCTCTCTCTCTCCCCACCTCACCTCACCTCCACCCCTCTTTACTCCCTCTCTCTCCCCACCTTACCTCACCTCCACCCCTCATTACTCCCTCTCTCTCCCCACCTCACCTCCACCCCTCATTACTCCCTCTCTCTCCCCACCTTACCTCACCTCCACCCCTCATAACTCCCTCTCTCTCCCCACCTCACCTCACCTCCACCCCTCATTACTCCCTCTCTCTCCCCACCCCACCTCACCTCACCTCCACCCCTCATTACTCCCTCTCTCTCTCCCCACCTCACCTCACCTCCACCCCTCATTACTCCCTCTCTCTCCCCACCTCACCTCACCTCCACCCCTCATTACTCCCTCTCTCTCCCCACCTCACCTCACCTCCACCCCTCTTTACTCTCTCCTCACCTCCACCCCTCATTACTCCCTCTCTCTCTCCCCACCTCACCTCACCTCCACCCCTCATTACTCCCTCTCTCTCCCCACCTCACCTCACCTCCACCCCTCTTTACTCTCTCCTCACCTCCTCACCTCCACCCCTCATTACTCCCTCTCTCTCTCCCCACCTCACCTCACCTCCACCCCTCATTACTCCCTCTCTCTCCCCACCTCACCTCACCTCCACCCCTCATAACTCCCTCTCTCTCCCCACCTCACCTCACCTCCACCCCCTCATTACTCCCTCTCTCTCTCCCCACCTCACCTCACCTCCACCCCCTCATTACTCCCTCTCTCTCCCCACCTCACCTCACCTCCACCCCTCATTACTCCCTCTCTCTCTCCCCACCTCACCTCACCTCCACCCCTCATTACTCCCTCTCTCTCTCCCCACCTCACCTCACCTCCACCCCTCATTACTCCCTCTCTCTCCCCACCTCACCTCACCTCCACCCCTCATTACTCCCTCTCTCTCCCCACCTCACCTCACCTCCACCCCTCATTACTCCCTCTCTCTCCTCACCTCACCTCCACCCCTCTCTCTCCCCAACTCACCTCACCTCCACCCCCCATTACTCCCCCTCTCCCCACCTTACCTCTGCAGCAATGGGAAAATGTTATTATATTCTCTCAGGCAAGATTTGAAAGGAGTGGGATGAGCATTACTGAAGGAATCATAATGGAATGCTACAGTACATTTCCCCCCTTGCATTTCTCCATTACACACTAGTCATCTAGGCTAACAGCACTCAGGTACTGTTCTGTTCTGAGTCTGCCTCCTTCAGCAGGACCAGGGGAGCTGGCTGGTTTACTTCAGCCAGACATTCCCTCAGATGACCTTCACTCTGCAGAGAAAGCAGTGATAAATCCTGCCATGACTCACTGCTGGCTAACGCCTTGACAGGTGGAGTCTGGGCTTGGTTTTTTATGAGCTCTCCCAGTAAAAAGCAAGTCTTTTGGTGTGGAGGAGTAAGGTCATGGAGAGGGAGAGACTATTCTGCTTCCCAAATGGCACCGTATTCATTGGCTCTGGTCAAAAGTAGTGCACTAAATAGGGAATAGGGTGCCATGTGGGACATAGCCACAGCCCTCCGATACCAGTCGTGTCCAGGCACGTCGTTCATTAACACTGCCTCATTGTCATGAGTAGTTCACAGTGTGCTTTTCCCCAAACCTCAGTCATCTACAGCAGTGTTTCTTAACTCCAGTCCTCCAGTATCCCCAACAGTACACATTTTTGTTGTAGCCCCAGACAAACTCACCTGATTAAACTTGTCAACCTATCATCACGCCCTCAATGAGTTGAAGTTGTCCACCTATCATCACGCCCTCAATGAGTTGAAGTTGTCCACCTATCATCACGCCCTCAATGAGTTGAAGTTGTCCACCTATCATCACGCCCTCAACGAGTTGAAGTTGTCCACCTATCATCACGCCCTCAATGAGTTGAAGTTGTCTACCTATCATCACACCCTCAACGAGTTGAAGTTGTCCACCTATCATCACACCCTCAATGAGTTGAAGTTGTCCACCTATCATCACGCCCTCAACGAGTTGAAGTTGTCCACCTATCATCACGCCCTCAATGAGTTGAAGTTGTCCACCTATCATCACGTCCTCAACGAGTTGAAGTTGTCCACCTATCATCACGCCCTCAATGAGTTGAAGTTGTCCACCTATCATCACGCCCTCAATGCGTTGAAGTTGTCCACCTATCATCACGCCCTCAATGCGTTGAAGTTGTCCACCTATCATCACGCCCTCAATGAGTTGAAGTTGTCCACCTATCATCACGCCCTCAATGCGTTGAAGTTGTCCACCTATCATCACGCCCTCAATGAGTTGAATCAGAATTTGTCCGGGACTCCACACTGTGACAACCCTCCCACTCTGTCTGCCATATTCTCTCTTTGTTCTTGTTTCCTTATTAGAATGCCGGTGGGCGGAGTTGGGAGGGTCGTCAGCTACATGGGAAACACCTGGGTGTGTCCTAGGATAAATAGACCTCTTCCCCATTCATTGGGGAGACTCTCCATGCAGACACAGACAGATTTTGGTTGTGGCTATTTGGTTTGTTTGTGTTGGCACCTTTCAACACCCCTCATTATCACATGTATACACGCGACCACTCACTTACACTACTGACTGCTGACTAAACACACACTATTGTTAATTGTATTTACTTTACTTCAGTAAATAAATATATTTTGTTATTTTTTATCTCCACGCTGTCTCCCTTTTTGTTACGGGCTTCGAGTCGGTTCGTGACAACACAGAAATGTGTGGAGTTGGGTCGTCACTAGTTACCACAGCCACAAAGTCAGAAACCCTGCCTATTTCTACAATTGATCATAAGATGTGATTTTAAACATAACTTTACCCACAATGCTAACCTTATGCCTGTCACCTCTGCTCCCGCTCTCCCCCCCTGGTGCTTGAGGGTGCCAGGCTGCCCTGCATCACGTACTCCTGCCATCTGTTACGCACACCTGCCTTCCCTCGTCACGATATTGGACTCACCTGGACTCACTCATCATCTGTTTATTACCTTCCCTATATTTGTCAGTTCCCTTGCTCTGTTCCCCGCTGCTGCATTAATTGTTTTTTGTCTGTATTAGTTTGCTGACGCTGTTCCTGTCTCGTTCTTTATTAAATGTTTGACTCCCCGTACCTGCTTCGTCTCTCCAGCGTCAATTCACGTGACAATGCCTAACCCTAATCTTAATTTAAGACCAAAAAGCCTATTTTTGTTTTCATGAATTTTTACAATATAGCGATTTTTGCTATGTGGCTGTGGAAACTACTGGAAACCCTGGAGTTGGGAACCCCTGATCTAAATCACTGTGTCACCGAAAAAGTACGTTTTGACAAACTCTTTCAAAGTCAGACTCAGTTTCGAGTTGCAGAGAGTTCATGCAGAGCGTTCATATACTCACTTTGGCACACGTTTACAATGAGAGACAAATACATACATGTATAATTTGCTTCTGATGCTTTAGCCTGGTCTCAATGAAGACCCTCACAGTACTGCACACTGAATGCACAGACCTCACACTAAATGAGATTGATAGGCAAGGCCGGCCTGACTCACATGCGCATGCTGCAAGTCATGTAGCATGTTATTGAGCACATAGGCCTAGGATATTGAAAATGTGTCTATGGGATGGCTGTTCCATATGGATGGAACTGGGGAGAGCATAGAGGGATCAAAGAGAGGCATAGGTTTTGTGCCTTGAATGCCCCCTATGCCCTTTATAGTGATCTAATTTTCACCCGGCTTAGGTAAAAAATAACACACTAGATAGAGAATAGGGTGCAATTTTAGACACAGCTATAGCCTCCCCTCAGTGAGTCAGAGGTCTTCCCTGTAGTTTCCTATGGCCAGGCTCCACGATCCTTGCTCTCACCTGGATATGGGCATTCCTTCATCTGCTCTGCTCTGCTCTGCTCTCTCCCTCTCTCCCCCAGCCCTCCCAGGACAGGGTAAAGCTCCCTGCTGGGGTTTCCACCAGACACAGGCTGGAATGTGACCCATTCATCAAATAGAGAGCAAATAAATCACATAGCTACTACCGCTTCATCACAGAGAGCAGGCCCTTATCAGGGTGTGGCGTGTTGAGTTAGACTGCAGAGTCCAGATCCAAGGCAAATCAGATCTGATGGTCCTATTGTCTGGGAGTGTGCCATGCAGGCTCAAGAGGACAGTGGTAGAGAGTTAGTGTATTTGTTGGGAGGGAAGCGTCTGCTGCTGTGGTACAGATCCAGTTTCAGCACTACTGCATATTTGTTTGTGTTTTTACTACTACTTGTTGTTCCTGGTTGTGCGTGTGTACTGTAACTTCCTCCCCTGTGAGATTTACGCTGTGAGACAGTTTCTTATTGGATTAGGCTGACTCCTTAGCAGGCGGGCAGGCTACAGCTCTAAAGGGCATTTTTGTCCATGGTGGGCTGGTCTGTGTTTCTTTCTACTCATATTAAAGAGATTCTTTGGTACTTTTGTATACTTTTTAGCCAATAGTTCTGAAAGTAGCACTCACGAGCCAAAAGTGTTCCCAGAAAATAGCTTACTACATCACATTTGCATTACGTCATTTGCTCTCTCTCTCTCTTAAAAAATACTTTTTTAGTCACCAAAGTAGCGGAGCATCTCTTTAAGAACCGTAATAGGGAGGCTAGAGGCTGAGTCTGAGGCCAGTTGGTCAATCCCAGAGGCCTAGTTTCATGGTGTGAGAAGATTGGATTAGAACAGTTTGTTTCTATTAAAAGCCTATGGAAGAGGGAGCGAGCGATGTCTGTCTGTGTGTGGTCATTTTGATCAGGCACTTCAATACAGAGACAGCAGATTAACAGCAGGCTGTGTACTGTACTGTATGTGTAGGAAGCCTATCCCTAGTCTCCACACACCACAGGAGGTTGGTGGCACCTTAATTGGTGAGGACGGGCTCGTGGTAATGGCTAGAGCGGAATCAGTGGAATGGTATCAACTACATCAAACACGTCGTTTCCCTGTGTTTGATTCCATTACATTTGCTCCGTTCCAGACATTATTATGAGCCATCCTCCCCTCAGCAGCCTCCACTGCCACACATTGATGATTCATCATACCAATGGTAGTTGTCCCAGAAATGTTTTAATGTTAGATAATGTGTCTGCCACCTGGTATCTAAATAACCTGAACATTTGGTACAGAACACAGATTTCACATTCTCTACCATTTTAAACCTGGGGTATTTTAAGTAATGAGAGATCAGACAAAAAACCACTTTGACATTACTCTTTTTTTTTATTCATGTTTTTTCATCTGTGAAGTCTCAGCCATTATAAATCCATTGACAGATTAGACTGCTAAAAATAAGGGGGGACTTAGTGTGCAGCCTTAACCATAAACAAACAAACTGTAGTTTCTCCTCTGCCCTGTCTGCCTGTGTTTTAGGGAGTCATTTGTGGTTCGCCAGAGGTAGTCCTCAGTCAGAAAGTGGCGGTGCCCCGCGGGACAAAAAAAGGACCGTTTATGTGTGAGTTAGAACAGTGGCCTTCTCGCAGGCAGACGGGCTGAGGCCAGGCAGGCATGTCCAGTCTGTGCGTGGGTGCTCTGGCTAGCCCACAGACTAGAGCTAAAATGCTTAGGATCATGCTCAGTCAGACACAGCGCATCAATCATTACCTTCCAAGAGCAGTGCTCCCAGGTCGTCACTGGTCCAACGTGTCATTTCAGCCAGCCTCTGGCTCTCATCTGCAAATAACAACAGCCTGCGTGCGCTCTTTCTCCCCGAGATCCCTGTATCCAGAAGGAACACTGCATGGCCTGCTACATCAGTCAATGTTGGATTTTCTCTGCTCTTGACTTTTTAATGCTTATTTTTAAGCTGTGATATACGTTAGCACAGTAGGTTTTTCTTTACACCCACTGTGTATCGCCTTGGTTTCATCACACATTAAATAAATCATTTGAATGTGAGTTACATTAATTCCCCTACACTTGGAATGTCCTCCTCATTCACCTCTTTGTGTCGACCTACAACAGGAAATGTGTGGCCAGAAAAAGCACCTATAAAAAATAGAAGTTCGATAGCTTTAGTTGCATGATTCTGCAACTTTTTGGCATGAAAATCAGACAGAGCTCCTGTTCTTCAACAATGGAAGTAGTTGAAAGTGGCGGTGTGTCTGTGAAGTTATAATTACACTAGGCCTGAATGGGACTTCTCTCTCATCTGTTCTATTGAGTCGTTGAAAAGGCCAGACTGTAATGAAATACTTTCACACTGCCATGGAATGAATAACTAACCATATTTGGTGGAGCTCTATTAATCTGTACAGTATCTCTACAACACACTATGCTCTGAAATGTATAGAAACCATTATTCATTTGCATTTATTTCGATATTTGTGGGCTGGATAAACCTCTTGAGGTGGAACATCTTGTTTTCGAGGGCGTCTTGAGAAAAATAGTTACATCACAAACAGAATCAATATGAAAAACAACATAGCCTGTAGATACGGACCCTTTTGATTGAAACTCTATTGTACTCATTTCAACCAACCATTTTCAACCAGCCTCTTCTGCAATAGATATAGTTCTATAATGGTACAATCTATAATGGTTGACCCTCACAAGACCTTGGCTGCACTCACCTCTCTCTCCACCCCTCCCTCTCTCCTTGGTCTGGTCTGGAGGACTTGTTAAGATTCAGTGTTTTAATCAAGCAGAAATCAATAGCTCCAGAGATATATATTGATCTCTCAGGCCCAAGAGTGTAAGATTGGCCAGTGGCCCTGTAAACAGGTGATCATGTAAACAGTACCTTGGTGGTATTATACATTTTGTATTGTAGATATGTAGTGATGTAATAATGTTATATGATGTACTGTTTTATCTTTTGTTTTATATGTATTGTAAGTGCCTTAATGTGTTTGGACTCCAGGAAGAGTAGCTGCTGCCTTGGAGATCCCTAATAAATACAAATACAAATAGTTGAAGAAGGTATGAAGGGTAACATATGTCTGGATTAAGGTGAAGTTCAGATTTGAGCACCATTGATACTAGATAGCATTTGTCACATAGTAGCAATATCTGTTCATTATAATTAACAACATGTGGTAGAGGAGACAAAACCACCTACCAAAACAATACTTCAACCAGTACTCATCTCAAAGAGCAATGGTGAGTGTTGCTCACATACATTACATTTGCATTGCTCACATACATTACATTTCCACCTCTGGCAGTGATTGAAATGGCGTTATTGTAATCACGCTGATCATCACCACAGATACAGTCAGTGTTTTCTCCCTCAGAATATTTCCAGCGTGTCTCAAGTCTCTCACGTACAACAAGAGTGCATATGCTAATCAGTGGATTTCTCTTCTCAGTTTGAGTCACCTACAGAGTTGTCTTAACCCACACTAACCACAGCATGTGTCACATCTGTGCTTACTTCAACCGTAACCTTTCAGTTCATGCCCTCTCAATGTATTTCAGACACACATGGGTTGTCTTACGTACACCTCCTGTCTCCTTCTCTGACTGATCACATCTGGGTTGCCCCAACTTGACTGTTCTGTCTGCCCCTCATTGACCTTATCATGACTGTCCAAGGCAGTGGTTCCCAACCCTTTTCGGTTGCTGTACCACCAGCTGAATGTTGCTCTGCCCGGAGTACCCCTGAAGTACCCCCTCACGTGCATTTTACCAGTAGACCTATGGTCTCATGAGTCTTCTCAAGTACCCCCAGAGGTCCAAGTACCCCTGATTGGGAGCCACTGGTCTAAGGTACGGGGATTCCATAGGAGGTGGTGTTACTAGTCGAGTCACCACTGTAGGAGGCCAAATCACACAGACGTTGCATATGAAATAATACATCACTTGACTTGTGTGTACGATGAGTGGTGAGTGGTATCATTTATTATTAGAGGATTTGTTCATGATCTGTATGGCATTCATTTCACAACATTTAATCTAACCTACTATTCTGCTTGTCTCAGTGTGGACATGCAGACTCATTATCTCCAGTCACATACATTCACATGTGTTGCAGCCTCACCTCAGCTCCCAGATTAGCTCTCTTACACTCCTGCCAGGGTTTCTGCCAGCAGGTCATCTGACCTGGTATCGGCACTGGCAGACAGTCACTCTGTGTCTGTGTAATGTGAGCAAGGTCCCCTCAGCTTGGCCAGGACCAGGGACACTTCATGTGTTGGTATGTGTTAACGTACTGCAACCCCCTCACCATAGCCAGCCACAGTACAACAGTCGTGAACTGACAGCAGCGGGTGTGCAGGCAGGCAGTGTATCCCTAGACGACCTTAGTGACACACTGCACGACATCCATTTATGTGACCTGTCCAATTACCTTACAGCATAGTAGAGGGAGTGAGGCTATGTGTGAGACAGTTCTACGGAAACTCTAGACAGATTATCCAGTCCAGCCTGCTGTAGTTGTCTATGGTGGATCCGTCATTCTTTATCATTCAATTGGCATTAGTATATTAGTATAACCATGTTTCCTTTATTCATCTTCTTGTCAATTTGATTTTAAGGAACACATTTTGCAGCTGTTGAGTTTAAAGAGGAAATTCTGCAGGGTGTCAATGTAAAAACAAAAAGAATAGCTGAGCCTTCCATTCACATTTCAAAACTGAAACTGTGGTTAAAAAGCAATAACTAAAGTCTTCATTAATGAATGTATATTAAAAAAAATTATGAATGAGTGATAGCCTTCACATTTTGGAGAAAGGACAATTTCTACAGTATGGCTCTCTTACTTCCTAGTGTATAATCTTGCTTATTGTAAGAACTGGGGTTAATGGGGCATAACATGACAACTGTAAATAACCATAGAAACAGGAAGGATTGTCATGTGAATTTCTTTCACCGTGGTGGAGCTTTTGTCTGTGTCTCAAATGTTACCCTATTCCCTATGTAATGTATAACATAGGGCTCTGGTCAAAAGTAGTGCACTACATGGGGAATAGGGTGCCATTTGAGATGTACTCTTTGTCTGGAGCTCTGATTTCTCAGAGAAACGTATTATTTATTTATGTTCAACGTAGATGAATTACAATCAGTCATCACCCTGAATGAAGCCTTTCATCTCTGCCTTATGGTTTAGCTTGGTAGCGTCTCTCTCTGATCTCTGCTGGGGATCTTGAACATGTCTGTGCTTTATAGTTCACACATCCATGTAAACGCTACAACTGAGAGAGAGCACTTGTATCTATTCTTACAACGCTAGATATCACACCTTCAAGGGTGCTGTGGTGTGTGTGAAAAGCTGCTTTTTCACTTCTATATCAACGGATGAATGCCCTCCAACGCACTCACATATACATGTTCACACCACACACACTAAACGACACCCTCAGCCTTTGAAGGCTTCCCGTGGGTGGTTCTGTGTGTCACCTCCTTCCTGTGAGAAGAGTTTCCATTTGCAGGTTGTTGTTGTTTGGTTTTTTCCATTAGTAGGTGAAGTTTTATTTAATTGCCAAATATCTCATCAACATTTTCATATTATTATTTTTTTTGTCTCTGGTTGATTTTTTTGGTGTTGTTTTGTGTAAATCCCTCCATCTGGCTCCTCTCCAACACTACCCATAATCCCCTAGTACCCCCCCTGATGGTGAGGGTGTTTTGCTTGTTTCAGACCAAGCTGATGTGATGGTGAGGGTGTTTTGCTTGTTTCAGACCAAGCTGATGTGATGGTGAGGGTGTTTTGCTTGTTTCAGACCAAGCTGGTGTGATGGTGATGGTGTTTTGCTTGTTTCAGGCAATTTGATGTGATGGTGAGGGTGTTTTGCTTGTTTCAGACAAAGCTGATGTGATAGTGAGGGTGTTTTGCTTGTTTCAGACCAAGCTGATGTGATGGTGTGGGTATTTTGCTTGTTTCAGGCTGATGTGATGTGATGGTGTGGGTGTTTTGCTTGTTTCAGGCTGATGTGATGTGATGGAGTGGGTGTTTTGCTTGTTTCAGGCTGATGTGATGTGATGGTGAGGGTGTCTTGCTTGTTTCAGGCTGATGTGATGGTGAGGGTGTCTTGCGTGTTTCAGGCTGATGTGATGTGATGGAGTGGGTGTTTTGCTTGTTTCAGGCTGATGTGATGTGATGGTGAGGGTGTTTTGCTTGTTTCAGGCTGATGTGATGTGATGGTGAGGGTGTTTTGCTTGTTTCAGGCTGATGTGATGTGATGGTGAGGGTGTTTTGCTTGTTTCAGGCTGATGTGATGTGATGGTGAGGGTGTATTGCGTGTTTCAGGCTGATGTGATGTGATGGAGTGGGTGTTTTGCTTCTTTCAGGCTGATGTGATGTGATGGAGTAGGTGTTTTGCTTGTTTCAGGCTGATGTGATGTGATGGAGTAGGTGTTTTGCTTGTTTCAGGCTGATGTGATGTGATGGAGTAGGTGTTTTGCTTGTTTCAGGCTGATGTGATGGAGTGGGTGTTTTGCTTGTTTCAGGCTGATGTGATGGAGTGGGTGTTTTGCTTGTTTCAGGCTGATGTGATGGAGTGGGTGTTTTGCTTGTTTCAGGCTGATGTGATGTGATGGAGTAGGTGTTTTGCTTGTTTCAGGCTGATGTGATGGAGTGGGTGTTTTGCTTGTTTCAGGCTGATGTGATGGAGTGGGTGTTTTGCTCACGTCAGAGTTTTTCTGTGGTTGATATGGCCCAGGTGCCTGTGGTTGTTGATCTTCAGCAGAAAGGGTTCTGTAATGATTGAACTGATCTCAGGAGGTGGAAGGGCTTTTAAACATCGACACAAGGGAGACGTGAGAGGAATTTGCTTGAGGTGCAGAAGTTAAGGTTAGTAGTTTGTGATACTCTCTGAGATTAGACACACAAAATAATGTACCCTGCGCTCATTACATTTTTACCATGTAAATAACATAAAGTTGCTAGGTAAAATTCCGGTATCTGGATGTAGGGGATTACCGTATTCTTCTTGAAGACAGCCGTTGCCTCATCTACCTTCAAAATATATTTTTGATTTAAATTTCCAGCTCAGAAATAAGCAGTTAATGATAATAATATGAATAATGTATTACATTTCTATAGCGCTTTTCATGACAATCTCAAAGCTCTAAGGTCTCTACTCTGTTTCTCTAGACTCTATAGTGTGATCACAGTGTCAATTTGATAGTTGACACAGAATATGATGCAACTGGGAACATTATTTACATTTGTGTCCATGCGGACCAGATAGCCCAGGTCCACAGGTAACTCAGTGTTTGTATCACATGTCACAAGTCTGTTACCATATAAGACAGTGTTATGACTCATCCTACTTTCTGTGGGAAGTCATGATTCATGCAAGCTGCAGCTTAAGCAGAAAGAGGCCTAAAATACTCTGGTATGCCGTCACACACACACTCACACACACACACACTCACATATGCACAGATGTACTCAGTACTCAGCAAAAGATAGCGAGACATAATAAAGTTACCCGAGTGAGAAGGAGAGTTACAGAATGACTGACCCAGTGGAGAAATCCATCTGAGGTAATACGAGCACGTTTGTCGATATTGTGTTTCCAGGCATGAGCTACATAAGGTGCATTTCTGTCAGGAAGTGGTTTTCTGTGTTGTTATTTGTTGGCAAGCCACACAGTTGTTGTCTCAGCACTGTCGTAAAGTAGATTTCTGCGATTAAAGCAATTTAAAGCTGAGCGATAGATCCAACCTCATTACATTTTGGTCTAAATGAGAGACTGCTTCAAAACATATTGTTAGTTGTTACTGCTTGCGTTGACATACTCATTTGACTAAAGCCCTGTGCGATGGAATTAATGAGCTCTGATTTGATTCTCCATCATCATTAGAATGAATTTGATACTCTCAAGGAGAGTCCTTTTTCTCTGTAGGTAACACCATTAATTACAATCCCCATAATAATTTACATTTGCTGTTGCTGCACGATTATTTTCCTGCTGTAGCAAACTGGCTCAAATTAAGATCCTACATCTGCATACAGTACGATGTATGTTTCATTTCAATAAGCAGTTAGGGATGACTGATGAGTGAGGTCTCTGTGATGTGGAGCATATGGAATAACTACTCTGCTAGATACATGTGTAAGGAGCACAACAGCCTGCATGACCACCCTCATGTTTCACAGCAATACGTCAGCATTTTAACCTACTTTAATCTGGCTAACCGTTGCCATTGATAGTTCAAACAGACTATACTATTGTACACTGCTCAAAAAAATTAAGGGAACACTAAAATAACACATCCTAGATCTGAATGAAAGAAATAATCTTATTAAATACTTTTTTCTTTACATAGTTGAATGTGCTGACAACAAAATCACACAAAAATAATCAATGGAAATCCAATTTATCAACCCATGGAGGTCTGGATTTGGAGTCACACTCAAAATTAAAGTGGAAAACCACACTACAGGCTGATCCAACTTTGATGTAATGTCCTTAAAACAAGTCAAAAATGAGGCTCAGTAGTGTGTGTGGCCTCCACGTGCCTGTATGACCTCCCTACAATGCCTGGGCATGCTCCTGATGAGGTGGCGGATGGTCTCCTGAGGGATCTCCTCCCAGGCCTGGACTAAAGCATCCGCCAACTCCTGGACAGTCTGTGGTGCAACGTGGCGTTGGTGGATGGAGCGAGACATGATGTCCCAGATGTGCTCAATTGGATTCAGGTCTGGGGAACGGGCGGGCCAGTCCATAGCATCAATGCCTTCCTCTTGCAGGAACTGCTGACACACTCCAGCCACATGAGGTCAAGCATTGTCTTGCATTAGGAGGAACCCAGGGCCAACCGCACCAGCATATGGTCTCACAAGGGGTCTGAGGATCTCATCTCGGTACCTAATGGCAGTCAGGCTACCTCTGGCGAGCACATGGAGGGCTGTGCGGCCCCCCAAAGAAAAGCCACCCCACACCATGACTGACCCACCGCCAAACCGGTCATGCTGGAGGATGTTGCAGGCAGCAGAACATTCTCCACGGCGTCTCCAGACTCTGTCACGTCTGTCACATGTGCTCAGTGTGAACCTGCTTTCATCTGTGAAGAGCACAGGGCGCCAGTGGCAAATTTGCCAATCTGGTGTTCTCTGGCAAATGCCAAACGTCCTGCACGGTGTTGGGCTGTAAGCACAACCCCCACCTGTGGACGTCGGGCCCTCATACCACCCTCATGGAGTCTGTTTCTGACCGTTTGAGCAGACACGTGCACATTTGTGGCCTGCTGGAGGTCATTTTGCAGGGCTCTGGCAGTGCTCCTCCTGCTCCTCCTTGCACAAAGGCGGAGGTAGCGGTCCTGCTGCTGGGTTGTTGCCCTCCTACGGCCTCCTCCACATCTCCTGATGTACTGGCCTGTCTCCTGGTAGTGCCTCCATGCTCTGGACACTATGCTGACAGACACAGCAAACCTTCTTGCCACAGCTCGCATTGATGTGCCATCCTGGATGAGCTGCACTACCTGAGCCACTTGTGTGGGTTGTAGACTCCGTCTCATGCTACCACTAGAGTGAAAGCACCGCCAGCATTCAAAAGTGACCAAAACATCAGCCAGGAAGCATAGGAACTGAGAAGTGGTCTGTGGTCCCCACCTGCAGAACCACTCCTTTATTGGGGGTGTCTTGCTAATTGCCTATAATTTCCACCTTTTGTCTATTCCATTTGCACAACAGCATGTGAAATGTATTGTCAATCAGTGTTGCTTCCTAAGTGGACAGTTTGATTTCACAGAAGTGTGATTGACTTGGAGTTACATTGTGTTGTTTAAGTGTTCCCTTTATTTTATTGAGCAGTGTACTTTTCACTAATTGTTTTCTCTTAGAGGGTGAATCCCTATGGTGTTCTTACTATTGATTCACATGCTGAAGGTTATAGCCCTCTGCCTGCCTCTATAAGACATGAACTACCTTAGTTGTTAACAAGTTGGATTGTACAGATCTCTTAATGGTGTTACTAAACAAGTCCCCCAGTGCTACGGCAGTGTGCAAAATCAGATGAGATCTCCTCCCCTCTCCTTCCTTCTTTCTTCCATCTCCCTCCTCCTCTCTCCCCTCCTTCCCTCTCTCTTCTTTCTTCCCTCCTTCACAACCATCAGAAACAGAGCGGATCCCATTCCTCTTTGGTCAGCAGGCAAGAGTTCCAGCGTTGGCTCTGCAATAGTGATGGGCATTCCGAGTCTTTTCAGTGAGCTGGCTTATTTGGCTTCAAAATGACCTAAAGCTGCAATATGCAACTTTTTGGGCGACCCGACCAAATTCACATAGTAATGTAAATTATAGATCTGTCATTCTCATTGAAAGCAGGTCTAAGAAGTGGTAGATCTGTTCGATGTGGGCTATTTCTATGCTTCCCTCTCAAGTTTAATTTTTGCATCTTTTACTTTTGGTTTTGTACACCAGCTTCAAACAGCTGAAAATACAATATTTTGGGTTATGAAAAAAGTATTTCACACCGGTTTAGATGGTACAATTATTTTCTTCAGTATAGTTGCTTGTTTTGTCACATAAACTGAAATTAGACAAACTATTAAAATTTTTGCAACCAGGAAATGAAAGAGCAATTTTTGCCTAATGCATCTTTAAAAATCATCCTAGAACCATGGAAAAATTGCAAATCTCCAACGTAAAGCCCAAAAGGTAGGCTACCATTGTGTCAGATCATGAAATGCTTATTTACAGTTGATGTCAGAAGGACCTTGTGAAGATGCTGGAGGAAACAGGTACAAAAGTATCTATATCCACAGTAAAACGAGTCCTATATCGACAAATCCTGAAAGGCCACTAAGCAAGGAAGAAGCCACTGCTCCAAAACCGCCATAAAAAAGCCAGACTATGGTTTGCAATTGCAAATGGGGACAAAGATCATACTTTTTGGAGAAATGTCCTCTGGTCTGATGAAACATGGAAGTGACATTTACATTTTAGTCATTTAGCAGACACTCTTATCCAGAGCGACTTACAGTAGTGAGTGCATACATTTCATACATTTTCTTTTTTTTCTTTTCGTACTGGTCCCCCGTGGGAATCAAACACGCAACCCTGGCGTTGCAAACGCCATGCTCTACCAACTGAGCCACACAGGACAGCTTAGAGAGTAACAGTGTGTACCACACCTGCCCTAACCAGGACTGAGTAACACTGTAGGTCACACCTGCCCTAACCAGGTCTGAGTAACACTGTAGGCCACACCTTCCATAACCAGGTCTGAGTAACACTGTGTACCTCACCTACCATAACCATGTCTGAGTAACACTGTGTACCTCACCTACCATAACCATGTCTGAGTAACACTGTGTACCTCACCTACCATAACCATGTCTGAGTAACACTGTGTACCTCACCTACCATAACCATGTCTGAGTAACACTGTGTACCACACCTACCATAACCAGGTCTGAGTAACACTGTGTACCTCACCTACCATAACCATGTCTGAGTAACACTGTGTACCTCACCTACCATAACCAGGTCTGAGTAACACTGTGTACCTCACCTACCATAACCAGGTCTGAGTAACACTGTGTACCTCACCTACCATAACCATGTCTGAGTAACACTGTGTACCATACCTACCATAACCAGGTCTGAGTAACACTGTAGGCCACACCTACCATAACCATGTCTGAGTAACACTGTGTACCTCACCTACCATAACCAGGTCTGAGTAACACCGTAGGTCACACCTGCAATAACCAGGTCTGAGTAATACTGTGTACCACACCTACCATAACCAGGTCTGAGTAACACTGTGTACCACACCTACCATAACCAGGTCTGAGTAACACTGTGTACCATACCTGTCATAACCATGTCTGAGTAACACTGTGTACCACACCTACCATAACCAGGTCTGAGTAACACTGTAGGCCACACCTTCCATAACCAGGTTTGAGTAACACTGTAGGTCACACCTGCCATAACCAGGTCTGAGTAACACTGTAGGCCACACCTGCCATAACCAGGTCTGAGTAACACTGTAGGTCACACCTGCCATAACCAGGTCTGAGTAACACTGTAGGCCACACCTACCATAACCAGGTCTGAGTAACACTGTAGGCCACACCTGCCATAACCAGGTCTGAGTAACACTGTAGGCCACACCTGCCATAACCAGGTCTGAGTAACACTGTAGGCCACACCTGCCATAACAAGGTCTGAGTAACACTGTAGGCCACACCTGCCATAACCAGGTCTGAGTAACACTGTGTACCACACCTGCCATAACCAGGTCTGAGTAACACTGTAGGTCACACCTACCATAACCAGGTCTGAGTAACACTGTAGGCCACACCTGCCATAACCAGGTCTGAGTAACACTGTAGGTCACACCTGCCATAACAAGGTCTGAGTAACACTGTAGGTCACACCTGCCATAACCAGGTCTGAGTAACACTGTGGGCCACACCTGCCATAACAAGGTCTGAGTAACACTGTAGGTCACACTTACCATAACCAGGTCTGAGTAACACTGTAGGTCAAATCTGCCATAACCAGGTCTGAGTAACACTGTGTACCACACCTACCATAACCATGTCTGAGTAACACTGTAGGCCACACCTTCCATAACCAGGTTTGAGTAACACTGTAGGTCACACCTGCCATAACCAGGTCTGAGTAACACTGTAGGCCACACCTGCCATAACCAGGTCTGAGTAACACTGTAGGCCACACCTGCCATAACAAGGTCTGAGTAACACTGTAGGCCACACCTGCCATAACCAGGTCTGAGTAACACTGTGTACCACACCTGCCATAACCAGGTCTGAGTAACACTGTAGGTCACACCTACCATAACCAGGTCTGAGTAACACTGTAGGCCACACCTGCCATAACCAGGTCTGAGTAACACTGTAGGTCACACCTGCCATAACCAGGTCTGAGTAACACTGTGTACCACACCTACCATAACCAGGTCTGAGTAACACTGTAGGCCACACCTACCATAACCAGGTCTGAGTAACACTGTAGGTAACACCTGCCATAACCAGGTCTGAGTAACACTGTAGGTCAAACCTGCCATAACCAGGTCTGAGTAACACTGTAGGTCACACCTTCCATAACCAGGTCTGAGTAACACTGTGTACCTCACCTACCATAACCATGTCTGAGTAACACTGTGTACCACACCTACCATAACCAGGTCTGAGTAACACTGTGTACCTCACCTTCCATAACCAGGTCTGAGTAACACTGTGTACCACACCTACCATAACCAGGTCTGAGTAACACTGTGTACTACACCTACCATAACCAGGTCTGAGTAATACTGTGTACCACACCTACCATAACCGGGTTTGAGTAACACTGTGTACCACACCTACCATAACCAGGTCTGAGTAACACTGTGTACCATACCTGTCATAACCATGTCTGAGTAACACTGTAGGTCACACCTGCCATAACCAGGTCTGAGTAACACTGTGTACCATACCTGTCATAACCATGTCTGAGTAACACTGTGTACCACACCTACCATAACCAGGTCTGAGTAACACTGTGTACCATACCTGTCATAACCATGTCTGAGTAACACTGTGTACCTCACCTACCATAACCATGTCTGAGTAACACTGTATACCACACCTACCATAACCAGGTCTGAGTAACACTGTGTACCATACCTGTCATAACCATGTCTGAGTAACACTGTGTACCTCACCTACCATAACCAGGTTTGAGTAACACTGTGTACCACACCTACCATAACCAGGTCTGAGTAACACTGTGTACCATACCTGTCATAACCATGTCTGAGTAACACTGTGTACCACACCTACCATAACCAGGTCTGAGTAACACTGTAGGCCACACCTACCATAACCACGTCTGAGTAACACTGTGTACCACACCTACCATAACCATGTCTGAGTAACACTGTGTACCTCACCTACCATAACCATGTCTGAGTAACACTGTGTACCTCACCTACCATAACCATGTCTGAGTAACACTGTGTACCACACCTACCATAACCAGGTCTGAGTAACACTGTGTACCATACCTGTCATAACCATGTCTGAGTAACACTGTGTACCACACCTACCATAACCATGTCTGAGTAACACTGTGTACCTCACCTACCATAACCAGGTTTGAGTAACACTGTGTACCACACCTACCATAACCACGTCTGAGTAACACTGTGTACCACACCTGTCATAACCATGTCTGAGTAACACTGTGTACCACACCTACCATAACCATGTCTGAGTAACACTGTGTACCTCACCTACCATAACCATGTCTGAGTAACACTGTGTACCACACCTGCCTTAAACAGGAAAACAGGATCTACTTGTTTCAGGCTCTCATCCATTGAAAAGCAACGTTACATTTTTCAAGTGTGAACATGGCACACTCCCGGCGTCTAACAGAATCCCTACATTAATATTTAAAGTGCTCGCAGCCTACTGGTCGAAAATTAATAATTTTCTATTTTTGTTTTTGCTCTTGCTCGGGATCGAAGCGTAGGGACATACAGTGGGGGGAGAAAGTATTTGATCCCCTGTTGATTTTGTACGTTTTCCCACTGACAAAGAAAGGATCAGTTTATAATTTTAATGGTATGTTTATTTGAACAGTGAGAGACAGAAAAACAACAAAAATATCCAGAAAAACACATGTCAGAAATGTTATAAATTGATTTGCATTTTAATGAGGGAAATAAGTATTTGACCCCCTCTCAATCAGAAAGATTTCTGGTTCCCAGGTGTCTTTTATACAGGTAACGAGCTGAGATTAGGAGCACACTCTTAAAGGGAGTGCTCCTAACCGCAGCTTGTTACCTGTAAAAAAGACACCTGTCCACAGAAACAATCAATCAATCAGATTCCAAACTCTCCACCATGGACAAGTCCAAAGAGCTCTCCAAGGATGTCAGGGACAAGATTGTAGACCTACACACAAGGCTGGAATGGGCTACAAGACCATCGCCAAGCAGCTTGGTGAGAAGGTGACAACAGTTGGTGCGATTATTCGCAAATGGAAGAAACACAAAAGAACTGTCAATATGCCTCGGCCTGGGGCTCCATGCAAGATCTCACCTCGTGGAGTTGCAATGTTCATGAGAACGGTAAGGAATCAGCCTAGAACTACACGGGAGGATCTTGTCAATGATCTCAAGGCAGCTGGGAACATAGTCAAAACAATTGGTAACACACTACGCCGTGAAGGACTGAAATCCTGCAGTGCCCTCAAGGTCCCCCTGCTCAAGAATACATATACATGCCCGTCTGAAGTTTGCCAATGAACATCTGAATGACTCAGAGGACAACTGGTGAAAGTGTTGTGGTCAGATGAGACCAAAATGGAGCTCTTTGACATCAACTCAACTCGCCGTGTTTGGAGGAGGAGGAATGCTGCCTATGACCCCAAGAACACCATCTCCACCATCAAACATGGAGGTGGAAACATTATGCTTTGGGGGTATCTTTCTGCTAAGGGGACAGGACAACTTCACCGCATCAAAGGGACGATGGACGGGGCCATGTACCGTCAAATCTTGGGTGAGAACCTCCTTCCCTCAGCCAGGGTATTGAAAATGGGTCGTGGATGGGTATTCCAGCATGACAATGACCCAAAACACATGGCCAAGGCAACAAAGGAGTGGCTCAAGAAGAAGCACATTAAGGTCCTGGAGTGGCCTAGCCAGTCTCCAGACCTTAATCTCATAGAAAATCTGTGGAGGGAGCTGAAGGTTCGAGTTGCCAAATGTCAGCCTCGAAACCTTAATGACTTGGAGAAGATCTGCAAAGAGGAGTGGGACAAAATCCCTCCTGAGATGTGTGCACACCTGGTGGCCAACTACAAGAACCGTCTGACCTCTGTGATTGCCAACAAGGGTTTTGCCACCAAGTACTAAGTCATGTTTTGCAGAGGGGTCAAATACTTATTTCCCTCATTAAAATGCAGATCATTTTATAACATTTTTGACATGCGTTTTTCTGGATTTTTTTGTTGTTATTCTGTCTCTCACTGTTCAAATAAACCTACTATTAAAATTATAGACTGATCATTTCTTTATAAGTGGGCAAACGTACAAAATCAGCAGGGGATCAAATACTTTTTCCCCCACTGTAATATTGATCTCTATCCGGGTGAAAAGGCTCTGGGTACATTTGTTGATTGAGTTGGGCTTTAATGAACACCGGCATAGCCTGACTTCTCTCAGTGTCTGTCTGACACCTCTGCAACCCTTCTCTGTGGCCTGAGGAGACCCAGAGTTAAATACAGCTATACATTGTCTTCTCATAGCCACCCCTTCTTTACCAGTGGCGGTCGATTCCATTTAAGATGAGGGAGGACGCTCATTTTTGTTATGAGCATTTCCTTATTTCTATTTCAGCATATTGGATGACTGCCCTTTATATTCCATTCTACCAGTTCAATGAACCAGCGATATGTTTAGGCTACTACATGATACTTTGATTTTCCCTATACCCATCATGAGGTTTCTACAACCTAGTCTATGAATTAATGTATACAACGTAGGTGCACACAGGTCGAGAGCAAAATTTGAGGTGACAGACAGTGACACATGGACACATGGACAATGACACATTCAATACAGCTTTGCACACTCTTGCCTGCATCTAACTGATCTAGGTGTAATCATCAGTCCAACAGTTGCAAACATGAGTTTCTATTGGACAAATTCAGGTATGTTTATCCCTGTTTTGTTCTGTTTGCTTCTGTTTAAGAAACGTTTTTCAACGGAATCGGCAGAATGAATACACCCCTGATCACGCGTAAACACAGTTCACTTTCATAGTAGCCACATTGTATTCCTTCTAACATCTATGAACTCTGCTCCTCTCAACTTTTCCTTTTGCTTGTGGACTTCAATGCACAACACATCAGTTGTCTGTGACCAGGTGAAAAAACCTTTCCAAGCCAAACCATATCATAACCGCTTACCGCTACACACAGCCTACATTGTTGTCACCATATTAGATAAAGTAACATCATAGTCAACATAGCTAACAGAACTAACGTGTTAGTAAACCTGCTGTTTACTAACGTGTTAGTAAACAGTGTACAGTCAGTAAGCAGTTTAGCAGTTTTACCGGCATGTTCCGGTGGCAATAAATTAGTCAAACTAAAAGCTTAATTTGACTTGGAAGAGTTCCAGTGTTGGATAGTCATACTGTAGCCAGCTAGCTAACATAGCATCTGTTTGAGCCAGTTGTTTGAGTAGGCTAAAGTAGATAGCTGCATTTGCTAGCTAAGTAAGTGAAACTGGAAAAAAATGATGAAATATAGTTATCTCCCTCTCTCTTGCTTCTCCTTAATTTTGAAGAAAATTAATTTGTTAAAAATGGTTCAACTATTGTCTTTCTCTCTCTTTGAGTCAACTACTGCAGTGCTAGCTAGCTGTAGCTTTCAGTACTAGAGTCATTCTCTGGTCCACTGATTGTGTCGACAACTTGTCAGTTCATGCTGCAAGAGCTCTGACAGGTTGGAGTACATCCTCCAGAAGTTGTCATAATTACTGTTTAAGTCTTTGGAAGGGGGTGAGAACCATGTATTGAAGCCAATGTACCAAGAGGAGGACAGAAGCTAGCTGTTCTCCGTCTACACCATGGTGCTTCCCTACAGAGTGCTGTTAAGACTACTGTAGACCTTCATTGGAAAACAGTGTGTTTTAATCAATTATTTGGTTACATTAATATATTTAGTATAGTTTTATCTAAAAAGGATAATTTTTTTAATGTTTCACTATAAAAAAAAAGAAGAAATTCACTTAGGAGGATGGTCCTCCCATTCCTCCTCTGAGGAGCCCCCACTGTTCAATACATACACTACATGACCAAAAGACACCTGGTCGTCGAACATCTTATTCCAAAATCATGGGCATTAATGTGGAGTTGGTCCCCCCTTTGCTGCTATAACAGCCTCCACTCTTCTGGGAAGGCTTTCCACTAGATGTTGGAACATTGCTGCAGGGACTTACTTCCGTTCAGCCACAAGAACATTAGTGAGGTTGGGCACTGATGTTGGGCGATTAGGCCTGGCTCGCAGTCGGTGCTCCAATTAATCTGAAAGGTGTTCGATGGGGTTGAGGTCAGGGCTCTGTGCAGGCCAGTCAAGTTCTACCACAACGATCTCGACATGTTGTGACCTCTATTACTTAATGCATCATAGATTCAGCGTAAACTATCCTACAACATAATTTCACGAGTTAAAAATTATATTACTATTGCTGACTATCAATGACACCTATGTGCTCACTTAAACTACTGTCTGTTATTTATATATCTAATCAAATGTATTTATAAAGCCCTTTTTACATCAGCAGATGTCATAAAGTGCTTATACAGAAACATTGCCTAAAAACCCAAATAGCAAGCAGATGAATACCAATTTACCTTTGTATTATTTATTTATATTTTAGGGAAACACATCTGTACAGATGCTGTCACCAGCTTAACAGCTCTCTGCCCAGCCCTCTCAGGTGTCTGTCTGTCTGCGCCTCTCAATGATTTAGTTTCATTAATCTACTACAATTAACTTACCTAAAGCCCCACACCAAAACCCTTAACAGGCTGAGGAAATAATTACATTGATGGCCAAGAGAACACGTACTACATGGATTACTACGTTGTCGTTTTCATTCCAGTAAGCAGAATTCTCTAATGTCCTGTGGGAGGGAGAGATCTGCATGAAGAGAAGCATGCAGGAGCCTGAGACCATTGAGATGAGGAAATTGCCACTTAATGGGAATGGTCATCTGGGTTGACTTTCATGTTGAAGTGAGTGGAGGGCTCTGCTCCCTCATTTTAGAGAAAGTTCAAAGATGAATGTAGGCATTTATAGGAACATACAGCAGGCAATGGGGGCCACACGTTTGACTTTCCGTCTGTTTGTCTGTCAGTCATAGGATGGTGCTGGGCGATGTTTATGGTATATTGACAGGGGTTGTCTATTTCCCCCAGGCAGACATTTTTTCAGTTAGTGGTTTTATCACCTTTAAAGCCATTTTTGACATTGACTGCCTTAGCTGTCTGTTTGACATTACCTCTCCAAGCACATTTGTTATCGCTAGCTACTTAATTTGGTAATTTACAATTAAAGTCATGCTCATCCTCGGAGTAGTTACAGGCATCTGGCATCAGGCCTCCTGTCCTAATGGTACACACTACACAGTAACGCAATGTTCTCTCCCATTACTCGTAGTCTTGCTAGTATTCAATACATACTGCTCAGGAGACTTGGTGTGCGTCCCAAATGGCACCCTATGGGCCCTGGTCAAAAGTGGTCAAAAGTAGTGTACTATAAAGGGAATAGGGTGCCATTTGGGACACAATCCTAATAGTATTACAGCAGCAGACATGGCTTGTTTACTTCCAGCAAATGCCATCATAGAGAGAGAGAGGGATTCAGATTTTCTGATTAGAAACTATGTTACAATTTAAGTCATACACATCCTCGGAGTAGTTACAGACATCTGGCATCAGAACAGCCTCTAATGTTCCACTGTGTTGTCTGTTAAGATACCTCACATCATCCTATACTCTGTGAAAATGGCTGGAGAGAGAAAGGCGTGTATGTCTGAGGAGGAGTGCGTTGTCATGGCATCCAGGGTGTACATGTGGGAAGGGGGTTTGGTCGCTGGTAGATGATGCCCTGTTTCTGAGTTATGTGAGCTTTCTGCTGTCATGAGTGTGGCGCTTTATGCTTTGTTTTGTTCCGCACTGAGAGAGAGAGAGAGAGAGAGAGAGAGAGGCCAGGTGTTGTTGGTAAGGAGCCCCTCATTTCTCCCCTCTGCTCCCCCCTTCTCTTCACGTCAATCCCCTCTCTGCACATGCCTCAGAGACACAGAGAGAGGAGAGGACATGTCACAGAGCCCATCATGATTCTCTTACTCCCCCTCTCCTCCAGGGTCCCCTAAGCCGAAACGCATCATAATGCCGTATCGTAGGTGACTGAAACCATCCACTAGTTTTGTCTGTGTGTGTGCGTGAGTAACCCCACTGACCCCATTAACCCCACTGAGCCTGTGGGAGGGGAGGTGACTGGGTTCTACTGGCTAGGCTATAACCTCTCAGCTGGTGGTCTACTATACATAGTGACTAAGCAGCAGTGAGTGAAGGAGTCAGTCAGTTGAATGGACTGAGGAAAGGCTTTTACAGTCAAGGTGCAGACGATCCACATACAGACCACGAGTCCATTCATACAGTGCATGCAGGCAACAGCTAACTGCAATCATAAAGGCGTCTGCAGTGAATGTATTGCCAGTGGCTGGTGGATGGGGACAGTATGGGTCTTTGATGGTAGTAGTTCCTGTACGGTATAGACACATTGTAGTAGCACATTCAACTCAAATAAGCTGTGTGTGTGTGTGTGTGTGTGTGTGTGTGTGTGTGTGTGTGTGTGTGTGTGTGTGTGTGTGTGTGTGTGTACACTTTGTACGCTTGTATGCATGTCTTTGTTTATATACTGTATAATATTACAGCCATGATGTGTAAAGTGTAAAGAGCTGAGAACTGACTCCTCTCCAGCCACGTTAGTGTTAATCAGTGTTGGTGCTTCAGGAGAATAGAGCTGTGCCTAGGCGCAGAGTCAGCTCTGCTGATGGGTTTGTCGGAAACGTATCACCACACTACTGCGTTTTTGATCTGCACAGGAGTGTTAGTCACAAAGCAGGTTAGCTGCATCAGTTAGTGCAAAGAGCTGCGGTAGAAACAAAATGAAGGTTGAAAAAGAAAAAGAGCTTTGCATCCCTCAGCAATTCTAATCAGAACGCGACCATAACCAGCTATTTTGTGGTGCGTGTGTGTGTGTGTGTGTTTGTGTGTATCATCCCTATATTTTCCCTTCCCCGCTGCAAAACAGACTTCTGAAATGGAAGCAAGGCGAACGCACATTCCAGGGTTAGAAATAGCATGTTTGGATTGTTATGAACCTTGCAACCACATCTGGAGACATTATTCTTGGAAGACAGGTCATTATCCTGCCAAGCCAACTGAGAAATGTATGGTGGAAATAAAAAAAACTGAACAATAATTGGGACCGACCACTCAGACAACCACTGTAAATGTCTGGACAGTGGTTGCAAACCGGCCCCCGCAGGGCCGCACCAGCCCTATCATACCACAGCAAAACATATGAGGGCCTGCAATAATGGCTGGTATAGTAACAGCAGTGAGATCAAATTAGGTTTGTTTTTAAATCTGGAGAGGTAAGGGCCAGAACTCTCTCCCTCATGTAGTTGATGACTACATAGTTTGCACTGTAGTTATTGAGGTGTAAAACCTGAGTACTGTCTGATTCTCATTCCTGGTAGGAAATGGACATAGGTGATATTTCACTACCCTGGCAGAGCAGCAGAGTAGCGTTTCCACTTCCATTTACAAGACAGGAGTTTCCATTTTCAACAGAGACATTTCTGTTTGCAGGGGGGGAAGAAGCCTCCATTCTCACCAGTAGTGTCGTCGTCCACTGAGGCGAGGCGGTGTGTTAGAGCCATTTTACTGATGTTATATTCAGCTGTCTGAGTGAGAGCCAAGACTGCTCCAAATGTGGCACAGTGTCTGACAGTCAAGGAAAGCATGGCCACTAGGGACTCATTTTAATGTGACTGATCACTACATGATCACTAAGTTATCTGTGTTTTACGGGTAGAACCAGGAATAAAGTAGGGGTGGACGAGTAAGCAAACCCAGGCATAAAAGAGAGTCAGTTATAGAGTGCCTCCGTATGATTTATCTGCAGAAGGATAGCTGAAAGATAGTTGAATTCCTATCTATCGCCAGTGGTTGAGCAGAGGGGAAAATTGGCCTGACACTGACTTCATGGAAATGTGCTGTCGGTTCCCAGAACAGAGCTTCTTATGTGTGTTTTGAAGGAACTATGGAGTCATGCAGCTCTGATTTACTAAGAACAGCAAGCCCTGCGGAAGTGAAAACTCATTATGTGATGGAAACAAGTCCGGCAGGCTCTATCTGTGTTTATTACTTGGTTTCTATAGCAATATGATCATTAACAATATTCTTCAGTGGTTTCACGTTTAAAGGGATACTTCAGGATTTTGGCAATGAAGCCCCTTATCTACTTCCCCAAAGTCAGATCAACTCGTGGAAACCATTTTTATGTCCCTGCCTGCAGTTCGAAGGAAGTTGCTAACTAGCATTAGCGTGATTTCTGACTTTATTGTAACACACATGCTAGTAGATAACATAGAATGCCAGTCATTGCGCTAACACTAGTTAGCATTGGCTCGCAAAACTACCTCTAACTTCCATCCTACAGGATGCAGACACATAGAAATGGTATCCATGAGTTCATCTGACTCTGGGGAAGTAGACAAAGGGCTTCATTACCAAAATCCCGAAGTATCCCTTTAAGAGTCACTTACTCAATAAAGGCAGAACATTGGTACAAACATGTGCTGTTGTCGTAGTGTTGTAAAGTAGTGTTTCCCAACACTGGTCCTCCAGTGCCCCCAACAGTACACAGGTTTATTGTAGCCCTGGACAAACACACCTCATCACACTCATTGAGGGCTTGATGATTAGTTGACAAGTTGAATCAGGTGTGCTGGTCCAGGGTTACAGTAAAAATGTGTTTTGTTGGGGAAACTGGAGGACCAGGGTTGGGAAACACTGTTGTGAAGGATCCTTTTTTGCAGAGAGAACCAGTCCTTTCAATTCTCCCTGCACTGTGTGTATGTGGAGCACTGATAAGATGAAATGCTTTTAAATATACATTATGCTTTTCTTCCTTTAGTACAGCCTAAATGACTGTGGGTGGAAGCGCTTGACTGCAAGGACCAAAGCCAAATATCAGGCTTCTGGGGGATTAAAGCAACATAAACAACTGTATAGACACTGTTTTCCTTTACACAGTTTACACAGTGCTGGCGAGGAGGCTCGAGTCGAGTTTGTATGACTGGTGTTCATTCTTCTCCTGTTTGAGAGTCTTATTATTCTGTGCTGAGTGTGCTTGAGTGGCACTCATACAGTCCCTCCCGACCTTCTTAGATTAGGAGTCTGAGGACTTTCTTCTCTGTCTGTCTCTGTGAAAGGATGCCACCTTTTAGACAGAGAGTGTGTGTTCTGTTGTGCTACTGTATCAGTGTCTGTGTGCATAGGGTATGCAAGCTGTTTTTTTGTTTGCGTTGTGATGTGTGTGTGTGGGCTGTGTACAGGAACATGAGTCTATGTGGAGGTGTGTGTATGTGGGAGGATGTGTGTTATTGCTTGTGTGTTTGCATGCAAGGGCGTGTATGAGTGGGAATGTGTTAGGTACTTGCGGTTTGAGAGTGTGTAGCTTTGTGTGTTGAGTGTGTATATTTCCTGGCTATAAGGGGTGTTTGAGAGAGTAAAGCTGAGCTGAGCTGAGGCGGTCTGATCTGGTCATGGTGTATGTATTCAATCATGGGGCTGACTGTGTTTGGGGCTGGTGAAGTAGGCTGGGCCGTGGGAGATGAGGAGAGGCCCGCTGATGTCAGCCCTGCGGTATGCACTAGCTCACCAACAGGGCCCGCCACATTAATCTGAAAGCTGACCCCCACCCCGTTGTGCTTCTATTTCCAGGGCGTGAGCGGAATGTCCGTGGATGAGAAGCCTGAAGCCCCCATGTACGTGTATGAGTCGACGGTTCATTGTACCAATATCCTCCTGTGCCTGAACGACCAGCGGAAGCAGGATATCCTGTGCGATGTGACTGTCCTGGTGGAGGGCAAGGAGTTCCGCGGCCACCGGGCCGTGCTGGCCGCCTGCTCAGAATACTTCTTGCAGGCTCTGGTGGGACAGGCCGAGAATGACTTGGTCCTCAGCCTACCTGAGGAGGTATGTATCTACTGTATAACAATTGTGCTTAACCTCTATAACACCTACTGTATAACACATAGTATTAAGAACAACATCTTAGTTTCCACACCTGGTCAAACACAGTCAGACATTCACTCCAATCTGGTTCTTTGACTGTTTCATCATCAGCCTGTTTTTATCACTATTCACTTCATAACCTCTCAATCCAATATCAACTCTCTCTTTGCCATGAATGGTGTTGAGATGAATGGTGTCAGGGAGGATATGACATCCTAACAGTGTTTTAATTTAATCTGTGAGGTCTTACAGCTGACGAGGAGAGAGGGAGATGTGCTACTGTAGCGACGGTGCTAGTGAGACCATATAGAACCATGATTACAAATTATCACCTCTCCCTCCACTCTCAGCTCTCATCAGCTCCTCAGCTCTCTGTAGTAGGTAGCACTTTTCTCTGTGACTGACGCAATCTCCCTCATGCAGCCAACACTTTTCTTCCCCTTCCCAGCACTCCTGTCATTCCAACCTCACCCCTTCAGAACCCCCCAACCCTCACCACCCATAGATGTGTCATAGTGATAACAATTCTCCACTGACATATTGATGTCACACACTCACACATCACATACACACACTTGGCCCGCAAAACTGGGGCACGCACCACATGTGAAGGAGCTGTGTGGTTCCGAGCTGTGTGGGGTTGGAGCTAGCGTGCATTAATAATGTAATGCCTGTCCAAAGACTTTTACTGTTGCCTCGATAGCTAGAAAATAAGTCACCATCACTCCATCTCTGTGGAAGTCTCTCCTGAAAGATCAATCTGTTCCTGTCTTGTGTAAAATTAACATTGTGTGTTGAGTGAGATACTATGGGTTATTCCTGGGACTGGCTCTGTGACTATTCTCGGTTAAACCAGAAATAAAGTCTTGGGTAATTGGTCAGATGCTCGATTAAGTTCTGGGTCCATATGTGTATAGAGAAGAGATAGAACACGGATCGGAACCAGAATAAAGACCTCCATCCTCCCTCTTTGCAAGTTATAGGAAAGTCTATGGACCAAATGTCCCCTCCCTTTCCAAAATTCTAAAGACGCTAAAACCTGCGAAATTGTGATTTGTACAATTTACCAGAACTAATGCTGCTCGGTATCTCACCCATCCCGTTGTATCATGACAGATCTACGGTACCGTTTATGTTTACGTAGTCTGTCCATGAGAGATTACTCTGCGACACACCAAAGCAGGATCCCTTTCATTTACTCTTCCTGCGTTATGCATAATGCATGAGAGGTTGTGTGTTTCAGGTGTTGAAAGAGTCATGTTTCAGAAAGAGCCTGTTTCTTTAACTTCCCTGGGCTAGGGTGGGATGCTTGCGTCCCACCCTAGTCAACAGCCAGTGGAATCGCGTGGCGCGAAATACAAATACCTCAAAAATGCTATAACTTCAATTTCTCAAACATATGACTATTTTACACCATTTTAAAGACAAGACTCTCGTTAATCTAACCACATCGTCCGATTTCAAAAAGGCTTTACAGTGAAAGCAAAACATTAGATTATGTCAGGAGAGTACCCTGCCAAAAATAATCACACAGCCATTTTCAAAGCAAGCATATATGTCACAAAAACCAAAACCACAGCTAAATGCAGCACTAACCTTTGATGATCTTCATCAGATGACACTCCTAGGACATTATGTTATACAATACATGCATGTTTTGTTCAATCAAGTTCATATTTATATCAAAAACCAGCTTTTTACATTAGCATGTGATGTTCAGAACTAGCATACCCACCGCAAACTTTTACTAAATTACTCACGATAAACGTTCACAAAATACATAACAATTATTTTAAGAATTATAGATACAGAACTCCTTTATGCAATCGCGGTGTCAGATTTTAAAATAGCTTTTCGGCGAAAGCACATTTTGCAATATTCTGAGTGCATAGCCCGGCCATCACGGCTAGCTATTTTGACACCCACCAAGTTTGGGGCTTACCAAACTCAGAATTACTATTAGAAGAATTGGATTACCTTTGCTGTTCTTCGTCAGAATGCACTCCCAGGACTTCTACTTCAACAACAAATGTTGTTTTGGTTCCAAATAATCCATAGTTATATTCAAATAGCTCCGTTTTGTTCGTGCGTTCAAGTCACTATCCGAAGGGTGACGCGCGAGCGCATTTCGTGACAAAATGTTTCCAAATATTCCATTACCGTACTTCGAAGCATGTCAAACGCTGTTTAAAATAAATTTTTATGCTATTTTTCTTGTAAAATAGCGATAATATTCCAACCGGGCGATGATGTATTCATTCAAAGGCTGAAAGAAAGAAATTGAGAATTCTCATGAACGCGCATCTCCAATGTCACTGTCCCCAGGCTGACCCCTCACAAATTCTCCTGCTGTTCTTCGCCCAGAGACAGCAGACACCCCATTCCACTTTCTGGTGCCTTCTGAGAGCCAATGGAAGCCTTAGAAAATGTCACGTTACAGCAGAGATGCTGTATTTTCGATAGAGATGTGTAACAGTGTAGGTTCCGTCCCTCTCTTCGCCCCAACCTGGGCTCGAACCAGGGACCCTTGCACACGTCAACAACTGACACCCACGAAGCATCGTTACCCATCGCGCCACAAAAGCCGCGGCCCTTGCAACGCAAGGGGAAACCCTACTTCAAGTCTCAGAGCGAGTGACGTCACTGATTGAAATGCTATTAGCGCGCACCACCGCTAACTAACTAGCCATTTCACATCGGTTACAGATGCAACAGAAGGACAACAAATTGTCAGACAGGGCACTTCCTGTATGGATCTTCTCAGGTTTTGGCCTGCCATATGACTTCTGTTATACTCACAGACACCATTCAAACAGTTTTAGAAACTTTAGAGTGTTTTCTATCCAAATCTACTAATTATATGCATATTCTCGTTTCTGGGCAAGAGTAGTAACCAGTTTAAATTGGGTACGTTTTTTATCCGGCCGTGCAAATACTGCCCCCTAGCCCCAACAGGTTAAAGTAACTGTCCTGTGTTTCCAGGTTTCTATGAAATATGACCTATAATTCATTATAGTATGAGTTAAATAGTTTTCCTTCCAACTTTTTCTATTAAGTATCTTAAAAAGCAGCTTTTCTGTGTTGGAATGGTGTGGGCGTTCCTCAACTACAGAATGGTGTGGACAAACAACATTATTTGGGTATGAGTTAACAAAATATGAACTTTTAACATGCTTGTCCCTAAATAAACATTATCTTGAGTAAGTAGGGAAATATATTAGGTCTACTGTATAAACTGGGTTGTAAAGCAGTTATTAAATAGCTCCGTCTAAGAGACGGGTTGATGATGGTGATGGTGAGTCTGTCTGTTGGTGGGATGATATCAGTGTCCCAAATGGCACCCTATTCCTTATATAGTGCACTACTTTTGACCATTTAGCTAATTCAATTACTTCACCAATCAGTGTGGATAGAGCAGACAAGCTAGTTGTTTACATGCATGATGGAAAGACAAGTGTAGCCTATGGTGCAAGATGTGACTGAAATTTTGCTGGTGGGGAGAGAGCGAGAGAGGGTTGAGGAGGAGGCTTGAAGTGCTGTGCATCTTGTTATGACATGAATTATCTGAATTAGGTCCACAGAATTATACCTACAGAGGAGTGGCTTCTATGAAGGAACTTTGAATGTCCTTGCAGCTAGCTAGCTAACAAGCTTGAGCTAGCTATCTATGAAAAGCTTATGTGCAGAACGGCAACAGAACTAGAAACACGTCATAACTTTTTGTAGTTAATAAATCCAATGTGAAACGTGATAACTAAGCCTATAGTATCCTTAACTAGCATAGAAAAAAATGTATCCATTCTTCTCTAGCTAATTACAAATCTCTCTCCCTAGCTTCTGAATCATGATTGTAATATCAGTACACTAGCCTATGGTAATGTCAGTACAGTAGCCTATGGTAATGTCAGGACAGTAGCCTATGGGAATGTCAGGCCAGTAGCCTATGGTAATGTCAGGACAGTAGCCTATGGTAATGTCAGTACAGTAGCCTATGGGAATGTCAGGACAGTAGCCTATGGGAATGTCAGGCCAGTAGCCTATGGTAATGTCAGGACAGTAGCCTATGGTAATGTCAGTACAGTAGCCTATGGGAATGTCAGGACAGTAGCCTATGGTAATGTCAGTACAGTAGCCTATGGGAATATCAGGCCAGTAGCCTATGGTAATGTCAGGACAGTAGCCTATGGGAATGTCAGGCCAGTAGCCTATGGTAATGTCAGGACAGTAGCCTATGGTAATGTCAGTACAGTAGCCTATGGGAATGTCAGGACAGTAGCCTATGGGTATGTCAGTACAGTAGCCTATGGGTATGTCAGTACAGTAGCCTATGGGAATATCAGGAAGGTAGCCTATGGGTATGTCAGTACAGTAGCCTATGGTAATGTCAGTACAGTAGCCTATGGGAATGTCAGTACAGTAGCCTATGGGAATGTCAAGACGGTAGCCTATGGTAATGTCAGGACAGTAGCCTATGGTAATGTCAGGATGGTAGCCTATGGTAATGTCAGAATGGTAGCCTATGGTAATGTCAGTACGGTAGCCTATGGTAATGTCAGGATGGTAGCCTATGGTAATGTCAGGATGGTAGCCTATGGTAATGTCAGGACGGTAGCCTATGGTAATGTCAGGACGGTAGCCTATGGTAATGTCAGGATGGTAGCCTATGGTAATGTCAGGATGGTAGCCTATGGTAATGTCAGTACAGTAGCCTATGGTAATGTCAGTACAGTAGCCTATGGTACTGTAATGTCAGTACAGTAGCATATGCTTCAGAGGGAAAGGTAGCCTAAACACGCACACACACTGGCAAAGATTTTCAGCTTGCAGGCAGACACTGGAATACATTTCTGAGTGACAGAGTGAGGAACTAGAAAAAAATGCTAGAAAAACTTGAAAAAATAACAGTTCTGTTTCAAAATACTATGAATGACTTTCATTCCCGGTTCCTTGAAAAATGTCGTTATTTTCCTGTTTTTGGGCTCTGTTGCCTGAACCGGGCCCAAACCCCTGGTCAAAGTAGTGCACTATATAGGTAATAGGGTGCCATTTGGAACACCACCACTTTCTCTGTCCTGTCTATATCGGTCACTGTCCCGTAATGGAGGGAAGGTAATTTCATTGATATCATCTCTCAAGATTTAATGTCCTCTGTCACCGGTGTCTTTATTGTACAGTAGGTGACTCACAGGTGCTGACACATTTTTTGTCCTACTCAAGGATTTTTCTTTATTTGTACTATTTTCTACATTGTAGAATAATAGTGAGGACATCAAAACTATGAAATAACACAAATGGAATCATGTAGTAACCAAAAATGTGTGAAACAAATCAAAATATATTTTATATTTGAGATTCTTCAAAGTAGCCACCCTTTGTCTTGATGACAGCTTTGCACACTCTTGGCATTCTCTCAAACAGCTTCATGAGGAATGCTTTTCCAAGTCTTGAAGGAGTTCCCACATATGCTGAGCACTTGTTGGCTGCTTTTCCTTCACTCTGCGGTCCAACTCATCCCAAACCATCTCAATTTGGTTGAGGTCAGGTGATTGTGCAGGCCAGGACATCTCATGCAGCACTCCATCACTCTCCTTCTTGGTCAAATAGCCCTTACACAGCCTGGAGGTGTGTTTTGGGTCATTGTCCTGTTGAAAAACAAATGATAGTCCCACTAAGCGCAAACCAGATGGGATAGCATATCGCTGCAGAATGCTTTGGTAGCCATGCTGGTTAAGTGTGCCTTGATTTCTAAATAAATCACAGACAGTGTCACCAGCAAAGCACCCCCACACCATCACACCTCCTCCTGCGTGCTTCATGGTGAGAACCACACATGCGGAGATCATCCTTTCACCTACTCTGTGTCTCACAAAGACACAACGGTTGGAACCAAAAATCTCAGATTTCCACCGGTCTGATGTCCATTGCTCGTGTTTCTTGGCCCAAACAAGTCTCTTCTTCTCATTGGTGTCCTTTAGTAGTGGTTTCTTTGCAGCAATTTGACCACGAAGGCCTGATTCACGCAGTCTCCTCCGAACAGTTGATGTTGAAATGTGTCTGTTACTTGAACTCTGTGAAGTATTTATTTGGGCTGAAATCTGAGGTTAACTCACTTAACTCTAATGAACTTATCCTCTGCAGCAGAGGTAACTCTGGCTCTTCCTTTCCTGTGGCGGTCCTCATGAGAGCCAGTTTCATCATAGCGGTTGATTGTTTTTGCGACTGCACTTGAAGAAACTTGAAAAGTTCTTGAAATGTTCCAGATTGACTGACCTTCATATCTTAAAGTAATGATGGAATGTTATTTTGCTTTGTTTATTTGAGCAGTTCTTGCCATAATATGGACTTGGTCTTTTACTAAATAGGGCTATCTTCTGTATACCCAAGCTACCTTGTCACATCACAACTGATTGGCTCAAATGCATTAACAAGCAAAGAAATTCCACAAATTAACTTTTAACAAGGCAAACCTGTTAATTGAAATGCATTCCAGCTGACTACCTCATGAAGCTGGTTGAGAGAATGCCAAGAGTGTGCAATGATTTCATCAAGGCTACTTTGAAGAATCTAAAATCTAAAATATATTTTGATTTGTTTAACACTTTTTTGGTTACTACATGATTCCATGTGTTATTTCATAGTTTTTATATCTTCACTATTATTCTACAATGTAGAACATAGTAAAAATAAAGAAAAGCCCTTGAATGAGTTGGTGTGTCCAAACCTCTGAAACTTTTGGTACTGTATGTGCAACAAAGGGCAACTAACCAAGGGGGCCTCGATGATCACCAAGGATCAGGGAGAGAGGGGAAGAAAAGACACTGTAGATGAAATGTGAAACGAAGACAATCGCGGAGGCTATGATGCTATCCTCTATTCCCTCGGTTAGGGTTAGGTTTAGAATAAGGGTTTGGGTAAGGGTTAGGCTTAGGATAAAGGTTAGGGTTGGAGCTATGGTTAGGGTTATTAAATAGTTAGTTGAAATGTTACTGATAGTCTGTAGAAAGTCTGTAGAGCATCTACAGATGGACTGTCCAAATAAAGTGTTACCCAATGAAGTACCTTACTGTGATTGTTTTAAAATAAAATTGTAAAAAATGTACGAAAATAGCTTCTTTGCAAAGAGCAATTTCCCCAGTAAGAATTTTGCTAGGACTGTCTAAGAATGGTCTAAGTGGGGAGTGGAAATCTGAAAACAAGCTGTTATTGGCACAGTGGTTTGAAACTAGGAAAATCCTATTTTTGACTGCCCTGGGCCTTAAACCAAGAAGACGGAGGAAACAAACACTTGATCCCAGATCCAGACCATAGGCGGGAGGAGGAAGGAGGCCCCTTGCTTGACCTGTAGCCATATTTGACCTCTGGTTTACTCAGGATGCGTCGGGAATGGCAACATATCCACTATATAGTCCACTGCTTTTGACCAGGGCTCCAGGGAATAGGGTGCCATTAAGGATGCACATTCACTGTGATTCAGCAGAGGGGCAGTTGGTTCAAACCTCAAACCACCTCCTGTTTGTCAGATCCCTCAGTCATGACTCGTCTCAGACAAAAAAATGTAACTCTCTGCAGCAAAGAAAAAGAAAATACATCCACACCACTTTGATTGGTGTGATTTGACTGTCTGTAAATATAATGTTGAGGCCTGGTGTAGTGAGTGGAGATAGAGAGTGGCTGCCTCATGAGTGGATGCTGGTGAAACAGGGAAATGTAATGCGCCTTGAGAGGTTTAGTGTTGGTGAGTGACATCCCCCCACCCCCCCACCTCCACAGACACTTGATCAGGTCGGGACATGCAGAAGCCAGGCTAACTAATCTGAAGGACTCAGGGCAAGGTGGAAGCAGAACAGCAACAGCAGGGCTTGACACAAACAGAGAGCCCAACCAGGAGACTATCACACATTTACAGCTCATTAGACAGATGGCGGGAGGCGGGCGCATATCTTCAACTGTCTTCCCCCCACCGAAGTGGGGGGCAGGGTGCGAGAAGAAGGGAGAAGAGAGGAGAGAGAGAAAGAAGATAGAGGAGCAAGTGAGCTAGCGAAACCACCTAGTGTGACTGCTGTCGCTAATGCAGGGGGGGTCTTCTCTCCGCCAACACAAGGGCACAGTGGTCAGCGCTAATCTGACAGTAAGGATACAGGCTCTTTGTCTGCCGTTTGAGCAGGCTACTCTGAGAACCAGCGCATGTACATGTATCTCTCTCTGAGTCAACCAGCCAGCCAGCCAGGGAGACCCAGTGAGAGCCTACAGAATGTTGTCTGTGTGTTTATAGTAGCTGGATTTAACCCTCGAGACCCAAACAATTAACCACTGGCTGCCCTGTATTTTCAATGTCTCATCTCAGGTGCAGGGTGTATCAACAAGTGGACGGCCGTAATGTTCTGCCAGTTTGTATAGAAACATAGCAGGATACCATACAGCATCCTGAAGAATAAAGACAGGGACAGCGTGTAAAGTCAGAGCTGAGCATCCTCGTCGTAAAGTGGCAGGGTCATGTCCTCCCCAGTGTCTCGTCATGTACAGTAAACTACTGAAATACCAGAGGATTAGGAAGTACAGTATCTGGTTTACTCCCCACCGTCAGGGGAGGTTTACTTCACACCGTCAGGGGAGGTTTACTCCACACCATCAGGGGAGGTTTATTCCCCACCGTCATGGGAAGTTTACTCCACACCGTCAGGGGAGGTTTACTCCACACCGTCAGGGCCGGTTTACTCTCCACCGTCAGGGGAGGTTTACTCCACACCGTCAGGGGAGGTTTGTTTACTCCCCACCGTCAGGGGAAGTTTACTCCACACCATCAGGGGAAATTTACATCTACACCGTCAGGGCAGGTTTACTCCCCACCGTCAGGGGAGGTTTACTCCCCACCATCAGGGGAGGTTTACTCCACACCTTCAGGGGAGGTCTACTCCCCACCGTCAGGGGAGGTTTACTCCACACCATCAGGGGAGGTTTACTCCACACCGTCAGGGCAGGTTTACTCCACACCTTCAGGGGAGGTTTACTCCCCACCATCAGGGCAGGTTTACTCCCCACCATCAGGGCAGGTTTACTCCCCACCATCAGGGGAGGTTTACTCCACACCGTCAGGGCAGGTTTACTCCACACCTTCAGGGGAGGTTTACTCCCCACCGTCAGGGCAGGTTTACTCCACACCGTCAGGGCAGGTTTACTCCACACCTTCAGGGGAGGTTTACTCCCCACCGTCAGGGCAGGTTTACTCCCCACCGTCAGGGCAGGTTTACTCCACACCGTCAGGGGAGGTTTGTTTACTCCACACCGTCAGGGGAGGTTTGTTTACTCCCCACCGTCAGGGGAGGTTTACTCTACACCGTCAGGGCAGGTTTACTCCACACCATCAGGGGAGGTTTACTCTCCACCATCAGGGCAGGTTTACTCCACACCGTCAGGGGAGGTTTACTCCACACCGTCAGGGGAGGTTTACTCCCCACCGTCAGGGGAGGTTTACTCCCCACCGTCAGGGGAGGTTTACTCCACACCGTCAGGGGAGGTTTACTCCCCACCGTCAGGGCAGGTTTACTCCACACCGTCAGGGGAGGTTTGTTTACTCCACACCGTCAGGGGAGGTTTGTTTACTCCCCACCGTCAGGGGAGGTTTACTCCACACCTTCAGGGGAGGTTTACTCTACACCGTCAGAGGACGTTTACTCCCCACCATCAGGGCAGGTTTACTCCCCACCATAAGGGGAGGTTTGTTTACTCCACACCGTCAGGGCAGGTTTACTCCACACCATCAGGGGAGGTTTACTCTCCACCATCAGGGCAGGTTTACTCCACACCGTCAGGGGAGGTTTACTCCACACCGTCAGGGGAGGTTTACTCCACATCGTCAGGGGAGATTTACTCCCCACCATCAGGGGAGGTTTACTCCACACCGTCAGGGGAGGTTTACTCCACACCATCAGGGGAGGTTTACTCTACACCGTCAGAGGACGTTTACTCCCCACCATCAGGGGAGGTTTACTCTCCACCGCCAGGGCAGGTTTACTCCCCACCATCAGGGGAGGTTTGTTTACTCCACACTGTCAGGGCAGGTTTACTCCCCACCGTCAGGGGAGGTTTACTCCACACCATCAGGGTAGGTTTACTCTACACCGTCAGGGCAGGTTTACTCCCCACCGTCAGGGGAGGTTTACTCCCCACCATCAGGGGAGGTTTACTCCCCACCGTCAGGGGAGGTTTACTCCACACCTTCAGGGGAGGTTTACTCCCCACCATCAGGGGAGGTTTACTCCACACCGTCAGGGCAGGTTTACTCCACACCGTCAGGGGAGGTTTGTTTACTCCCCACCGTCAGGGGAGGTTTACTCCACACCGTCAGGGGAGGTTTACTCCCCACCGTCAGGGCAGGTTTACTCCACACCGTCAGGGGAGGTTTGTTTACTCCCCACCGTCAGGGCAGGTTTACTCCACACCGTCAGGGCAGGTTTACTCCACACCATCAGGGGAGGTTTACTCTCCACCATCAGGGCAGGTTTACTCCACACCGTCAGGGGAGGTTTACTCCACACCGTCAGGGGAGGTTTACTCCCCACCGTCAGGGGAGGTTTACTCCACACCATCAGGGGAGGTTTACTCCACACCGTCAGGGGAGGTTTACTCCCCACCGTCAGAGGACGTTTACTCCCCACCATCAGGGGAGGTTTACTCTCCACCATCAGGGCAGGTTTACTCCCCACCGTCAGGGGAGGTTTACTCCCCACCGTCAGGGCAGGTTTACTCCCCACCATAAGGGGAGGTTTGTTTACTCCACACCGTCAGGGCAGGTTTACTCCCCACCGTCAGGGGAGGTTTACTCCCCACCGTCAGGGCAGGTTTACTCCCCACCATAAGGGGAGGTTTATTTACTCCACACCGTCAGGGCAGGTTTACTCCCCACCGTCAGGGGAGGTTTACTCTCCACCATCAGGGCAGGTTTACTCCACACCGTCAGGGGAGGTTTACTCCACACCGTCAGGGGAGGTTTACTCCCCACCGTCAGGGGAGGTTTACTCCCCACCGTCAGGGGAGGTTTACTCCACACCGTCAGGGGAGGTTTACTCCCCACCGTCAGGGCAGGTTTACTCCACACCGTCAGGGGAGGTTTGTTTACTCCACACCGTCAGGGGAGGTTTACTCCACACCTTCAGGGGAGGTTTACTCTACACCGTCAGAGGACGTTTACTCCCCACCATCAGGGCAGGTTTACTCCCCACCATAAGGGGAGGTTTGTTTACTCCACACCGTCAGGGCAGGTTTACTCCACACCATCAGGGGAGGTTTACTCTCCACCATCAGGGCAGGTTTACTCCACACCGTCAGGGGAGGTTTACTCCACACCGTCAGGGGAGGTTTACTCCACACCGTCAGGGGAGGTTTACTCCCCACCATCAGGGGAGGTTTACTCCACACCGTCAGGGGAGGTTTACTCCACACCATCAGGGGAGGTTTACTCTACACCGTCAGAGGACGTTTACTCCCCACCATCAGGGGAGGTTTACTCTCCACCGCCAGGGCAGGTTTACTCCCCACCATCAGGGGAGGTTTGTTTACTCCACACTGTCAGGGCAGGTTTACTCCCCACCGTCAGGGGAGGTTTACTCCACACCATCAGGGGAGCTTTACTCTACACCGTCAGGGCAGGTTTACTCCCCACCGTCAGGGGAGGTTTACTCCCCACCATCAGGGGAGGTTTACTCCACACCTTCAGGGGAGGTTTACTCCCCACCATCAGGGGAGGTTTACTCCACACTGTCAGGGCAGGTTTACTCCACACCTCCAAGGGAGGTTTACTCCACACCGTCAGGGGAGGTTTACTCCCCACCGTCAGGGCAGGTTTACTCCACACCGTCAGGGGAGGTTTGTTTACTCCCCACCGTCAGGGGAGGTTTACTCTACACCGTCAGGGCAGGTTTACTCCACACCATCAGGGGAGGTTTACTCTCCACCATCAGGGCAGGTTTACTCCACACCGTCAGGGGAGGTTTACTCCACACCGTCAGGGGAGGTTTACTCCACACCATCAGGGGAGATTTACTCTACACCGTCAGAGGACGTTTACTCCCCACCATCAGGGGAGGTTTACTCTCCACCATCAGGGCAGGTTTACTCCCCACCGTCAGGGGAGGTTTACTCCCCACCGTCAGGGGAGGTTTACTCCCCACCGTCAGGGCAGGTTTACTCCCCACCATAAGGGGAGGTTTGTTTACTCCACACCGTCAGGGCAGGTTTACTCCCCACCGTCAGGGGAGGTTTACTCCCCACCGTCAGGGGAGGTTTACTCCACACCTTCAGGGGAGGTTTACTCCCCACCGTCAGGGCAGGTTTACTCTCCACCGTCAGGGCAGGTTTACTCCCCACCATCAGGGGAGGTTTACTCCACACCGTCAGAGGACGTTTACTCCCCACCATCAGGGGAGGTTTACTCTCCACCATCAGGGCAGGTTTACTCCACACCGTCAGGGGAGGTTTACTCTCCACCGTCAGGGCAGGTTTACTCCCCACCGTCAGGGGAGGATTTACTCCCCACCGTCAGGGCAGGTTTACTCCCCACCATCAGGGGAGGTTTGTTTACTCCACACCGTCAGGGCAGGTTTACTCCCCACCGTCAGGAGAGTTTTACTCCCCACCGTCAGGGCAGGTTTACTCCCCACCATCAGGGGAGGTTTACTCCACACCGTCAGGGGAGGTTTACTCCCCACCATCAGGGGAGGTTTACTCCCCACCGTCAGGGGAGGTTTACTCCACACCTTCAGGGGAGGTTTACTCCCCACCGTCAGGGGAGGTTTACTCCACACCTTCAGGGGAGGTTTACTCCCCACCATCAGGGGAGTTTTACTCCACACCTTCAGGGGAGGTTTACTCCCCACCATCAGGGGAGTTTTACTCCACACCGTCAGGGCAGGTTTACTCCCCACCATCAGGGGAGTTTTACTCCACACCGTCAGGGCAGGTTTACTCCACACCGTCAGGGGAGGTTTAGTCCCCACCGTCAGGGCAGGTTTACTCCCCACCGTCAGGGCAGGTTTACTCCACACCGTCAGGGGAGGTTTGTTTACTCCACACCGTCAGGGGAGGTTTGTTTACTCCCCACCGTCAGGGCAGGTTTACTCCCCACCATCAGGGGAGGTTTGTTTACTCCACACCGTCAGGGGAGGTTTACCCCCCACCATCAGGGGAGATTTACTCCACACCTTCAGGGGATGTTTACTCCACACCGTCAGGGGAGGTTTACTCCCCACCGTCAGGGGAGGTTTACTCCCCACCATCAGGGCAGGTTTACTCCACACCTTCAGGGGAGGTTTACTCCACACCTTCAGGGGATGTTTACTCCCCACCGTCAGGGGAGGTTTACTCCCCACCGTCAGGGGAGCTTTACTCCCCACCGTCAGGGCAGGTTTACTCCCCACCATCAGGGGAGGTTTACTCCACACCGTCAGAGGACGTTTACTCCCCACCATCAGGGGAGGTTTACTCTCCACCATCAGGGCAGGTTTACTCCACACCGTCAGGGGAGGTTTACTCTCCACCGTCAGGGCAGGTTTACTCCCCACCGTCAGGGGAGGTTTACTCCACACCTTCAGGGGAGGTTTACTCCCCACCGTCAGGGCAGGTTTACTCCCCACCGTCAGGGCAGGTTTACTCCACACCGTCAGGGGAGGTTTAGTCCCCACCGTCAGGGCAGGTTTACTCCACACCGTCAGGGGAGGTTTGTTTACTCCACACCGTCAGGGGAGGTTTGTTTACTCCCCACCGTCAGGGCAGGTTTACTCCCCACCATCAGGGGAGGTTTGTTTACTCCACACCGTCAGGGCAGGTTTACTCCCCACCATCAGGGGAGGTTTACTCCACACCGTCAGGGGAGGTTTACTCCCCACCATCAGGGGAGGTTTACTCCCCACCGTCAGGGCAGGTTTACTCCACACCGTCAGGGGAGGTTTAGTCCCCACCGTCAGGGCAGGTTTACTCCACACCGTCAGGGGAGGTTTACTCCCCACCGTCAGGGGATGTTTACTCCACACCGTCAGGGCAGGTTTACTCCACACCGTCAGGGGAGGTTTAGTCCCCACCGTCAGGGCAGGTTTACTCCACACCGTCAGGGGAGGTTTGTTTACTCCACACCGTCAGGGTAGGTTTGTTTACTCCCCACCGTCAGGGGAGACTTACTCCCCACCGTCAGGGCAGGTTTACTCCCCACCATCTGGGGAGGTTTGTTTACTCCACACCGTCAGGGGAGGTTTGTTTACTCCACACCTTCAGGGGATATTTACTCCACACCTTCAGGGGAGGTTTACTCCACACCTTCAGGGGAGGTTTACTCCACACCTTCAGGGGATGTTTACTCCACACCGTCAGGGGAGGTTTACTCCCCACCGTCAGGGGAGGTTTACTCCCCACCGTCAGGGGAGGTTTGTTTACTCCACACCGTCAGGGGAGGTTTGTTTACTCCCCACCGTCAGGGGAGGTTTACTCCCCACCGTCAGGGCAGGTTTACTCCCCACCATCAGGGGAGGTTTGTTTACTCCACACCGTCAGGGGAGGTTTGTTTACTCCACACCTTCAGGGGATGTTTACTCCACACCTTCAGGGGAGGTTTACTCCCCACCATCAGGGCAGGTTTACTCCCCACCATCAGGGGAGGTTTACTCCACACCTTCAGGGGATGTTTACTCCACACCGTCAGGGGAGGTTTACTCCCCACCGTCAGGGGATGTTTACTCCCCACCGTCAGGGGATGTTTACTCCACACCTTCAGGGGAGGTTTACTCCACACCGTCAGGGGAGGTTTACTCCCCACCGTCAGGGGAGGTTTACTCCACACCTTCAGGGGAGGTTTACTCCCCACCGTCAGGGCAGGTTTACTCCCCACCGTCAGGGCAGGTTTACTCCCCACCATCAGGGGACGTTTACTCCACACCGTCAGGGGAGGTTTACTCTCCACCATCAGGGCAGGTTTACTCCCCACCGTCAGGGCAGGTTTACTCTCCACCGTCAGGGCAGTACTCCCCACCGTCAGGGGAGGTTTACTCCCCACCGTCAGGGCAGGTTTACTCCCCACCATCAGGGGAGGTTTGTTTACTCCACACCGTCAGGGCAGGTTTACTCCCCACCGTCAGGGGAGTTTTACTCCCCACCGTCAGGGGAGTTTTACTCCCCACCGTCAGGGGTGGTTTACTCCACACCTTCAGGGGAGGTTTACTCCCCATCGTCAGGGCAGGTTTACTCCACCCCGTCAGGGGAGGTTTACTACACACCGTCAGGGGAGGTTTACTCCCCACCATCAGGGGAGGTTTACTCCCCACCGTCAGGGGAGGTTTACTCCACACCTTCAGGGGAGGTTTACTCCACACCGTCAGGGCAGGTATACTCCACACCGTCAGGGGAGGTTTAGTCCCCACCGTCAGGGCAGGTTTACTCCACACCGTCAGGGGAGGTTTACTCCCCACCGTCAGGGGATGTTTACTCCACACCGTCAGGGCAGGTTTACTCCACACCGTCAGGGGAGGTTTAGTCCCCACCGTCAGGGCAGGTTTACTCCACACCGTCAGGGGAGGTTTGTTTACTCCACACCGTCAGTGGAGGTTTGTTTACTCCCCACCGTCAGGGGAGGTTTACTCCCCACCGTCAGGGCAGGTTTACTCCCCACCATCAGGGGAGGTTTGTTTACTCCACACCGTCAGGGGAGGTTTGTTTACTCCACACCTTCAGAGGATGTTTACTCCACACCTTCAGGGGAGGTTTACTCCCCACCATCAGGGCAGGTTTACTCCCCACCATCAGGGGAGGTTTACTCCACACCTTCAGGGGATGTTTACTCCACACCGTCAGGGGAGGTTTACTCCCCACCGTCAGGGGAGGTTTACTCCCCACCGTCAGGGGAGGTTTGTTTACTCCACACCGTCAGGGGAGGTTTGTTTACTCCCCACCGTCAGGGGAGGTTTACTCCCCACCGTCAGGGCAGGTTTACTCCCCACCATCAGGGGAGGTTTGTTTACTCCACACCGTCAGGGGAGGTTTGTTTACTCCACACCTTCAGGGGATGTTTACTCCACACCTTCAGGGGAGGTTTACTCCCCACCATCAGGGCAGGTTTACTCCCCACCATCAGGGGAGGTTTACTCCACACCGTCAGGGGAGGTTTACTCCACACCTTCAGGGGAGGTTTACTCCACACCTTCAGGGGAGGTTTACTCCACACCGTCAGGGGAGGTTTACTCCCCACCGTCAGGGGAGGTTTACTCCACACCTTCAGGGGAGGTTTACTCCACACCGTCAGGGGATGTTTACTCCACACCTTCAGGGGAGGTTTACTCCCCACCGTCAGGGGAGGTTTACTCCACACCGTCAGGGGAGGTTTACTCCACACCGTCAGGGGAGGTTTACTCCACACCTTCAGGGGAGGTTTACTCCACACCGTCAGGGGAGGTTTACTCCACACCTTCAGGGCAGGTTTACTCCCCACCATCAGGGGAGGTTTACTCCCCACCGTCAGGGGATGTTTACTCCACACCGTCAGGGGAGGTTTACTCCACACCTTCAGGGGAGGTTTACTCCACACCTTCAGGGGAGATTTAGAAAACGTCTCACGTGTCCCAGTGTTTACTGGTGTCTTACTGTGGAAAAAAAACATTTTGTTCCTTTGCCATTCATACACATTAGCTGTCAAATTTACTGTAAATTACTTCTATTTCCCTCGTTTATTTATTGGCATAATTGACTTTAATGGCTTTAAGTTGAACGCTTGGCTGTACTGCAGCGAGTCATTGTCCCTGTGCTTCCTCCTCCACCTCTCTTTTCTCTCCTACGAGGAATGACGATGGCAGCCAACCCTCCATACAGTACCTCCATCCATTAGCGCTATGCTGTGACTCATCAGCATCGAGGCTCCTCGTCATGCGCCTTTCAATACGGAGGTTAATGTCAGGTTACTCAGCAGATCTGATATTAAAATGTCTAGCTTGTAGTCCATCTCCTCTGGAGAGACTATCTCTCTTCTGGCTTGGCAGCGTGCCGTCCGGGGAAGCACTTCATTGTCATGCTATGCAATGTCCTCATTAGGATACATGACATTCAGGAATTCACTGAAGTACATTTGCATGAATTAGCCGTCTCTACTACAGAGTGGAGCGGACAGAGGGAGGCCTCAGAGAGAGAGCTCAGTGAGGGAGAGAGACTGGAGGAAGACAGAGGGGGATGTCAGAGAGAGAGAGAGAGAGAGAGAGAGAGAGAGAGAGAGAGATAGCAATGGAGGGAGAAAGAAGGGGGGTGATAGTATTCCACACTGTCTGTTTATGAAAGGATATTGGGCAGACTTCCTAAAAACAGGGTTCTGCTATGCACTCTTGCTATAATGTCCTGCTCTGTAATGGTACCGCCTCGTCACCAGTCCATAGAAACATAGCAGGCCTGACCCACCCGGTCCACAAGCCCATATTAGCATAAAATTCCCCAGTTCTATCACCTTGATTAAATTGTCCCTTTGTGTTAACTCCTACAATAAGTGTTGCTAACGTCCTGAAACGCTTCATACAGTATGTCAACGAAAATCCAGTAATGACCAGGAAATGTGCTTTATATCCACCACCTTTCCCATCTTTCCCTCTTGCCCTTTTTTCCCTCACACCTTCTCTCTCTCTATCTCTGTCTCTCTCTCTCTCTCTCTCTCTCTTTCTTTTGCTGTCTTTCTCCGGATCCCTCACGTTTGCCTTCATTATGCAACTGTGCTGGTTGTAACACTAGTGTAATCACATATGGTCGAGGGCATTGGTGAAAAAACTACCCAATTGTCATACTTGAGTAAAAGTAAAGATACCTTCATAGAAAATGACTCAATTAAAAGTGAAAGTCAACAGAAAAATACTACTTGAGTAAAAGTTTTAAATATACTTAAGAATCAAAAGTAAATGTAAGTGCTCAAATATACTTAAGTAACAAAAGATAAAATCTATTCAAATTCCTTATGTTAAGAAAACCAGACGGCACCATTTTTTAAAATGTTTTTTTTTACGGATAGCCAGAGGCACACTCCAACACTCAGACATAATTTACTAACTAAGCATTTGTGTTTAGTGAGTCCACCAGATCAGAGGCAGTAGGGATGGCCAGGGATGTTCTCTTGATATGTGTGTGAATTGGACAATTTTCCTGTTCTGCTAAGCATTAAAAATGTAACAAGTACTTTTGGGTGTCAGGGAAAATGTATGGAGTAAAAAGTACATTATTTTCTTCAGGAATGTAGTGAAGTAAAAGTAAAAGTTGTCAAAAATATAAATAGTAAATTAAAGATGGAAATAGATCCAGGGAACGCTCAGCACTTTTCCCCCAGCAGCCCAGCGCAGCTCTGGAAAGTCTGTTTATCAGCAGCCCTGGATGGTGCTGGCCCAGCTGACCAGCCTCATTTAAGCCCAGACCACTTTCATCTTTACCTGGTTGTGTAAAAGAAAGGGAGGGGTGGATAAATGAGACCAGTGGGTGGCAGTTAGTAGTCACCTGGCCCTGCCTCACTTCTGGTTTGGGGCACTGCTCTCTCTCTCTCTTTCTCTCTCTCTCGAGGTGTGTGTGTGTGTGAGTGTGTGAGTGTGTGAGAGTGTGTGAGTGTGTGTGTGTGAGTGTGTGTGAGTGTGTGAGTGTGAGTGAGTGAGTGTGTGTGTGTGAGTGTGTGTGAGTGAGTGAGTGAGTGAGTGAGTGAGTGAGTGAGTGTGTGTGAGTGTGTGTGAGTGAGTGTGTGAGTGTGTGAGTGTGTGTGTGTGAGTGTGTGTGAGTGTGAGTGAGTGAGTGTGTGTGTGTGTGAGTGTGAGTGAGTGAGTGAGTGAGTGAGTGAGTGAGTGAGTGTGTGTGAGTGAGTGTGTGTGGCCGAGTGGTTCTGCAGCGTCATAATAGAGGTGGTGTTCATCAGTAGCAGAGTCCAGTCTAGGGAGTAGCCTAACATTAATATTATTGTTGTGTTATCAGGCAACCACAGAATTACAAAAATACTATCCTTATAGGATTACAATTTCTAAATGTTGTGTATTTAAACCCCATTTAGAATAATCCCTCCAACAAAATCGACACAACATACATCCCAGTGATTTCACTCCTGCTATGAATAATTCATATTACCTAACATTTTCCCCTCTCGGCCTATATTTGCTTTTCCTCGTAAACACTGTCCGGTTGTTTTTCCATATGGAAAAATCCACAAAGCAAATGTTGGTGGTTTTCGAGTTTGATTTCTGAGGAGGGAAAATCCTGTTTTGCTAGCAGGGTGCCTGGCACTGAGCATGGGAGTGCAGAGCTGCCGTACAGCCTCTACTGCTACGGTTCACACACACACACAGAGAGAGAGAGAGAGAGAGAGAGAGAGAGGGGAGAGAGAGAGAGAGAGAGAGAGAGAGAGAGAGGAGAGAGAGAGAGAGAGAGGGGAGAGAGAGAGAGAGAGAGAGAGGAGAGAGAGAGAGAGAGAGAGAGAGACAGAGAGAGAGAGAGAGAGAGATAGAGAGAGACAGAGAGAGAGAGAGAGAGAGAGAGAGAGAGAGAGAGACAGAGACAGAGACAGAGAGAGAGAGAGAGAGAGACAGAGACAGAGACAGAGACAGAGAGAGAGAGAGAGGAGAGAGAGAGAGAGAGAGAGAGAGAGAGAGAGAGAGAGAGAGAGAGAGAGAGAGAGAGAGACAGAGACAGAGACAGAGACAGAGACAGAGACAGAGACAGAGACAGAGACAGAGAGAGAGACAGAGAGAGACAGAGAGAGAGAGAGAGAGAGAGACAGAGACAGAGACAGAGACAGAGACAGAGACAGAGAGTACCATTACATCTAGAACAGTGGTCACCAATCTTTTCTGAGTCAAGATCACTTTCTAAGTCAAAATGCAAGCTGAGATCTACTGCTTTAGAAAAAAATTATTCAGGCCCTAAAAAACGTAAGCCTATGCAACATTAACCTATTAAAAACAGATCTGTAGCAATGAGGTTTGTAGTAGCCTATATACCCAATGCATTATCACGGCATATTGGCTATTATATTTATAATTATATTTAAAAAATGAAGGTATATAATCACACTTGTAATAGATCATTTGATGTATTAGTTTTGAGGCACAGCTGAGTGAGCATAATAATTAGCTTTATATTTTATTTTACTGGAATGATGGCTTGCATCTGATGGTCAGTCTGAGGGGGGGGGGGTTAGCAGCGGTGAGGTTGCCTCCTACCTGACTCATCATCCCTCCGCTCTTCCTCCCTCCGTTGAGAAAAGGGAACACAGTCTTCCAGCGGATGGCGAAACTCAAGTCGCACCACATTATTTCTGCCTCATGCACCAATTCATGTTGTTAATCCGATGTCCAGATAAAGGGAAATATTCCTCGATATAAAAAAGAAACAAGCTGCTAATAATAACAACACAAGCTTATCCAAACACTTTGCTGAAGTCATTCATTACAGCTGCAGCGCTGGTTGTAGCGTTTTATGGCTTATAAAAGTTTTGAACAACGTGTTGACAGTGCTGAATAACAACTTAAACATGAACTTAATCATAAAAACAGCAGCTCTTTGCTGTGTTTGTTGAGTCTCTCTCTAGTCAAAAGTTTTGAAATCTTACAGCATCAATATTGTGCGCTTAAGGCTTATTTTAACAGTCTATGGCTCCAGGGCACAGGGCAGACACGGTGATCTGAGCTATCTGATTGGCCAGCCATAGGCCTGTAGGTGCACCTGATTTGCTCTCTGGGCCTTCTGGGTCAGCGGAGTTATAACTTCAGACATGAAATGGTTCAAAATTGGAACACTTTGCCTTCCCAGCACTAGGGCTGCTGAGTCAAGTGCACCTACCGCCAACATCACGAAACAAATAAAAAAATAGGAACGCTTCATCGTTGTTTTTTGTACCTAAATGTTTGGTGATCGACTAGGAATGCCTCGTGATCGACGGGTTGGATACCACTGACCTAATGACCTAACGACCTAGAGGAATTCATCTTGTGTTGTTACTCCCACAAATGGGCAGCAAAACAACCAGTAAACACTGGGCTCTTTCTCCCTGCTCATTAAAAACACACTGTGAGAGCCCGTTAATTAAGTCTTGTACCGGGGACTTTACATCGCTCAGGCAAAGAAAAGTGGATAGCCTCGTAATTGCATCGTGAGCACACCTTGCTTTGTGTGTGGTTTGTGATGGTATTCATTGAGCAAGCATCTAACAGGGGAACATTCTTCATCAGAGACTGTTGTCAAACTGTGCTGTGTCCTACTGTTGCCTGAGAAAGGGGTGTGTCTCTCAATAAAGAGCTTTCCTCTACACACACCAAACATAATGGTATTAAACAGTTAGCTAGCCTGGCTCCTTTCTCTTGTCTCTCACATCCTCTCTCTCTATCACTCTCTCTCTCTTTCTCCCTCCCTCCCGTTTTCTCTTTCTCCCTCCCTCCCTCCCTCCCATTCTCTCACTTTCCCTCCCTCCCTCCCCCCTCCCTCCCTCCCTCCATTCTCTCTCTCTCTCTCTCTCTCTCTCTCTCTCTCTCTTCAGTAACAACAGTAGTAGAGGGCAGGTTTCTATAATTATCCAGCATTAAGTCTAAATTGAAGGATTCCCTCTCTCTTATCCTAGGTTACGCCACATGGCTGCAATAATGATAAGCCGCAGTCTTACAAACTATTTGGCTTCACAGGCACTTAAAGAGGGGCTGCAGGGGACTGACACAGAAAGTGAGGCAGCAGCAGTAGCAGCAGGAGGAGCTGCAATCCATATGGTCCTATGGTCTATATGCAGTCTGTGTTGACAACAAAGGCTTCCTGTACATCAACACAACACAACACAGGGGTGGGTGGGAGCCGCCGGGGAGGGTGATAGGTCACCGCAGGGCAGACAGACTGTGGTAGCCCAGTGAAATGTCAGTATGTCAAAAGGGTCTTTGTAATGAAAACGGGCTGGACACCCAACCTGCCGCCTACCAACCAGCCCAGCACCACTGGGTTTTATTTACTGGCTTTTTACAATGTTCGGTGCTGACCTGATAAAAGATTAACTTAGTACTTTACAGTGTTTGTTTGTGGTCATTAGAGCTGTCAGGTTGTCTCACCACACTCCAAGGGCTCAGAACAATGGCAGTGCTGATGGTAATGCTGGCAATTTCCCTGTTTTTTCGCAGGTCACTGCCAGGGGATTCGCCCCATTGTTGCAGTTTGCCTACACTGCTAAGCTGTTACTCAGCAGAGAAAACATCCAGGAGGTCATCCGCTGTGCCGAATTCCTGCGCGTGCACAACCTGGAGGACTCGTGCTTTCGCTTCCTGGAGGCCCAGCTCCGCAGTGAGGAGGATGGCCTGCTGCTGTGCCACAAGGTGGCGCCGGCCGAGGGCAACCACAAGACCGAGGACGAGAACATGCAGTCTGAGACGACAACAAAGGCAGCCTCCCCCCGCGCACGCCGACGCTCTGAAGCCCTTTCCTCCTTGCGGCGCGCCCCGGACAAGGACCGGCTACCCGTGGCGGTGCCCAGTGACTTCAGCAACGTACGACTGGACTTCGACAGACACGGAGCATCCGACCTCCCCCGCTGCCCCAAATACAGGAAATACCAGTGGGCCTGCAACAAGCACAATAACGACACCTCCTCACACACCAGTACCTCAGGTTTACCAAGCACATTATTATTAAAGGAGACCAGCGGTGGCATCAGCGGCGGGGCGGTCCGGGGTCAGAGCATGTCGCCGGTGGCAGACATCAAAGTGGAGCCGCGGGCAGAGGAAGAGGCCATCTCGTTGTGCCTGTCAGGGGACGAGCAGGGCGACCTGGACAAGGAGACAGGCATGGAGATGGACAGTGTCCCAGTGTTGTCCGCCTCCTCCGCCAAGAGAAGCAAGTCCCCCACCTGCCTCCGCGCCTTCTTCAAAAAAGGAGCAGACCTGCCGGGTCTGCCCAACGTGTCGCAGCAGCTATTTGCCAACAGACTCGCCAGCGTCTGTCCCGAAGACAAAGGAACCACTCTGGGAGATCACAAAACAAAAGTCTTCAGGCCTCTTATTGCTGGGGAGCTGGGCCTGTCTGTTACATCCCTGAAGGAGGTAGATGGCTTCCCTCTGAGGCTCTCGTCGCGAAAGTCCACCTCCTGCGACGGCGTCTGCAAACAGGAAGTGGAGCTGGACCGCCGCAGTGTCATCTTTTCCTCCTCAGGGGCCTGTGACCGTCTGGGCTCCCCGGCGCATTCCTACCCCGGCGGGAACTCTTTGGAGATGGAGCTCTCGGAGCACACGCCAATGGGCCTGTGGGCTGGTGCCAGCCAGTCCCTTCCCAGCTCCCAGACCTACTCCCCGAGCAGTGCCCCCTCCCTCGCCTCCGCCACCACCGAGCCCCCGCCGGTCCTCTGTCGACCGCTGCCAAACACCAGCTGCCCAGTGCCAATCAAGGTGTGCTCGCGCTCTCCGCCCCCTGAGACCCGCACGCGGACCTCCAGCTCCTGCTCCTCCTACTCCTACGCGGAGGACGGGAGCGGCGGCTCACCCTGCAGCCTGCCCCAGTTTGAGTTCTCCTCCTCGCCGTGCTCCAACGTGGCGCTCCGCCTCGCCGCCGACCAGCAGGAACAGGGCGTGATGGGGGGGGACACCCTCTTCAACCAGGTCCGCCCCAAGATCAAGTGCGAGCAATCGTATGGCACCAACTCCAGTGACGAGTCGGGATCCTTCTCCGAGGGTGACAGCGAGTCGTGCCGAGTCGATCAAGGGCGAGAGGTGAGTAACTTTGACACTATCACACTCTTCTCTCATGACGTACACAATGCCTCGTACTCTCAGTTCCACCTTGGTGACTAATCATCATCATCTCACACTGACCTACATAGAGATCTTTTTAAATGACAACCATACAGTGCATATACATTTTTCTAATTCATTATTTTACACAATATAATATAACAGCACTGGTAAACCATGGTTGACCAACTCGCTGACCAAAAAGGCTGACCTTTATCCCATCATAAGAAGGTTCATTTCCATTCTAGTATTGTAATTCCTAATTCTATGGGGACCTAGCTCTCCAGGACTGCATTAATAGTCATTAGATTAGATCATCATGTAATTGAAGGCGGGAGTATTTTCACTAAAAGATTTACAGCACACCATGAACAGAACAGGGGCAAACATGTGCTTTGATATTATTCATATGTTTTACACACTGCTGGAGATCTGTGTAATGAGACTGAATAAGCGAGAGAGTCAGAATCAAGTGAACAATCTAGAGCAATCTGAGCACACACACCCACACACACACTCCCGAGGAGGTGGTGGTTGTGTAGAGGGCTGTGATTGGTTGATCCTGTGGACGGGGAAGCGCTAGTGTAGTAGGGTTATATGACTGAGATGTAGATGGTCCATGGCGGAGGGGTCAGGACTCTGTCTAAGGATCTGAAGGCTTTCTCCTGGGGCTTTATCTAAGTCTCTCTAGCTGTCAGGGCAGCGCAGGCCAACTAGTTCATATTATCCATCCACAAACCTGACGTCTCTAATTAATTCCACACAATCTGCGTATGCTAATTCTCAAGACACCTAGCTGTGCCATGACATTAATACTGTATTACCAATTAGATTTACAGGTAACTGCCCAAATAATGGAAACACTTGAGTAAATGAGGGATACAAAGTATATTGAAAGCAAATGCTTCCACACAGGTGTGGTTCCTGAGTAATTAAGCAATTAACATCCCATCATGCTTAGGGTCATGTATAAAAATGCTGGGCAGGCCATTATTTTGTCTACCATGGCTCTGCCCCATATGATAACAATGCCCCCATCCATAGGGCATGAGTGGCCACCGAATGGTTTGATGAGCATGTAAACCATATGACATGGGCATCTCAGTTCCTAGATCTCAACCCAATTGAACACTTATGGGAGATTCTGGACAGGCGCATGAGACAGCATTTTCCACCACCTAGGAATGGGCGGTATCCAGATTTTCATACCATCATAATGTTTCTGTACCATACACGGTATTACCGGAGTGCACACAAGGGGCGCTATTACAACAACAAAGAAACATTTAGGCAACAGGGATCTTGATCCAGGAGGGGATGCTGTAACCATGAAGCTTGATATCTTGATATCTATCCACTTCGCGGTTTTTTTTTTACGGTATTGAAAATTATACTGTCATTATTGAGAATTTTTTTAACATTTCTTTTTTATTTATCCTTTATTTCACTAGGCAAGTCAGTTAAGAACAAATTCTTATTTGCAATGACGGCTACTCCGGCCAAACCAGGACGACGCTGGGCCAATTGTGTGCCGCCCTATGGGACTCCCAATCACGGCCGGTTGTGATACAGCCTGGAAATGCCCGGTATACAGTAGAAATGGTATGTCGCCCAAGCCTGGTGTCATTATATCACCCACAATTGTGTTGCATCCCTCCAATGGAGTTCCAGACACTTTTAGAATCTATGCCAAGGTGCATTGAAGCTGTTCTGTCTTGTGGTGGCCCAACACCCTATTAAGACACTTTATGTTGGTGTTTCCTTTATTTTGGCACTTACTTGTACACCTAGGTGAAGGTAGCCTTTGTTGTTTATACACAAATATGGCTTATAGTGTATGTGACATTTCTAGTGTATCAACAATTAGATATACACCTACACTACTTGAAAGTGAAGGTAGGCTATGTTGTGTTATACACAGATAGAGCATATTAGTCTAAATTTGAGCAAAAGTCTATGTTTGTGATAGTGATAGGACAAAAGCAGCGTAATGAAAGAGAATGTAGCTGTTTAAGTCCTTTGGTGGAGGAAGGTCTGCTCTGTGTTGTGTCATAATAAGACTGCAGCCTGGAGCGCCGGCCGTGCTGCTGACAAGGAAGGATGGCCAATCCCCAAATCATCCCCTAATCCACCTGGCCAGACGACTGACATCCTCCAGACTGACTGCACAACAAACTGACTGTTGTTGTTTACTTTGAGATCAATGAGGATAGATAGAATATAGACTAGTGAAGTGTATAATTATAATCAGGATGAAAACTGTTTTGTTCCATCCAAAAAAAAAATGTAATATACACTACCGGTCAAAAGTTTTAGAACGCCTACTCATACTTTGACACAACACAACTGATTGGCTCAAACGTATTTTGTTGTAGGCAGACTTATTTTATCTTTACCTGAAGGAATAAGACTGTCCGCTTCTCAGGCTGACACCGTGAAGTGAGCAGTGAGAGTGAGTGAGTGAGTGAGTGAGTGAGTGAGTGAGTGACTGAGTGAGTGAGTGAGTGAGAGAGAGTGAGAGTGAGAGATGTTGCCATGGTGATCAGATTCACAGAGCCTAGTCCCCGTTTCACTGGGGTTGGAGCAATTTGGCAGGATTGAGCCTCCGACTGTGGAGGAATCCAGTCTTCTTCTGTGCACAAACACAGAGCGGCAAGATAAACGGCCCTAGCAGTCATGTGTAATTATTACCTTAGAGGCATGGCACCCACACCCAGTGATTTATGAGCCGTTTGAAGGACTGCTTAATGCCCCAGCTGTAAATTATAGACAATTGATTTACAGCAATACAGCTGTCGAGGAAGGATAAAGCAGCCCCAAAAATTACTCTTCAGACATGTCCAGTTCCCTTTGTCATCTTGTGTGAGTCAATGTATGGATATACACTACACTCCATTGTTGATTAGTGGCTCACAATATCCACTGTCAGATTTCTATTGACCCACATGGACTGATATCTGCTAGCATTCCCCTTTACTGTCGCCTGCTGCTGATAAGATGTATTATGAATGAGACTGGCTGGCTGTGCTGGGTCTCAGATGCTGCTGTGTGTGTGAAAACCTCTCTCTCAGTACTGTTTGGTTTATGACATGGCCTTATGGGTGGGGGCATAGAAGAGCACTTACATAATGAGCCTCAGTGTGGGGCCAAATGCCACCCCGCTCTGCTCCAGCCTTATCTGGTAACAAAAGTGCTACCTCATGCTTCCTGGGGCGCTGTTTTCCTCTTTCCCCCCAGTGAGTTGGCTGTACAAACAAACAGCTAGCTTCCAGGGAGACAGACGGCTCTGGCTCTCCCTCTGTGTGTTGAAAGAGCAAATGGCAGCCAGGCCGGGTCCCACTCAGGGAGAGATAGCCGAGCAAGCGCCCGGCGCTGCTGCTGTTAAAAATAGCTGCAGCCCCAGCACTGGAAACAATGAATTCTGACAAGGAAGGAAGTTGTTAAACTGGAGGCTAATGTGACCGAGAGAGGCGATAGTCATTCAAGGTAGTCTGAGTCACTCAAGGTCTCCTGGCTGCTCCCACTTCAACCCACTACTGAGGTTATGGGGTGACATATAGAAGACACCACACTACTCTGTGGTAACTTTTTAATGGCTACAATTTTACACCTTAATTGTGTTCAACTGTTTCCCATCTGGCCCATATGACACATATTGAGTGAGTCAATAGGGTCAGGAGAGGATATGCCCATATGTAAGCTGAAACAGGGCCTGTAATCATAGAGTCTCAAAGTAGGAGAGCTGATCTTGGATCAGTTTTGCCTTTTCAGATCATAATGAATAAGATTGTGTGGACAGGGGGAGCTGATAATAGAGCAGCACCCTTTTTAAATACGGCCCAGTACTCCACCACCAGTCAATGTTTTGGGCAGCAGGTAGCCTAGTGGTTAGAGCGTTGGGACAGTGACTGAAACGTCACTGGTTCGAATACCCAAGGTGAGAAAATCTGTCAATGTGCCCTTGAGCAAGGCACTTACCTCTCATTTGCTCCAGGGTTGCTGTACTAACTGCACCTATCCGGTGTATGTGAACAATAAAACATCCTATTTTTTTGCACTATACACCCAACAAAGGAGGAAACAGATATGGACTTCACAGTAATAAAGGAGAATTTAAGAGCTGAGACATCGCAAAACACAGAGGATCTCGATGGAAGATCTCTGAGCTGTTTCCGCAAAACATCAGTCTCTCTCTCTCTCTCCCTTGTGTAGGCGTTGAGCTCAATGACACATCGTCTAGTCACAGTACACTGCAAACATTGATCTGAGAGCGAGGTGGGAGTGATAGGGAAGTCGTGCTGATATATTGGCAGCACAATGTTTCCTATCTCACCACCAAACATTAACCCTGTGACTCACACAGGAAGTACTGTACACAGACCTAAATATCACTCCTGTTTTTTCGACAGTCAAAAAGCGCCTTTCTCCACTCTTGAAATGATGCGTCTGTGGTCAAAATATTATTTGGCATACAGTGTAAACCACAATATACTGATTTGGTGCAGCAGCCTTTTGCCATATGCCAACTGTATTTGAAAAAGTCATTAATATGTTATGGATGGCTCGTTGTGAGAGGAAGCGGTGACACATTTTATTTGTCTATTGAAGTGACTTTTATTTGTCCATTGAAGTGACTTTTATTTGTCCATTGAAGTGACTTTTATTTGTCCATTGAAGTGACTTTTATTTGTCCATTGAAGTGACTAAGCAAGCTGAAATTCAAAACCAGCTGAGATTCATATACTGCTCAAAAAAATAAAGGGAACACTTAAACAACACATCCTAGATCTGAATGAAAGAAATAATCTTATTAAATACTTTTTTCTTTACATAGTTGAATGTGCTGACAACAAAATCACACAAAAATAATCCATGGAAATCCAATTTATCAACCCATGGAGGTCTGGATTTGGAGTCACACTCAAAATTAAAGTGGAAAACCACACTACAGGCTGATCCAACTTTGATGTAATGTCCTTAAAACAAGTCAAAATGAGGCTCAGTAGTGTGTGTGGCCTCCACGTGCCTGTATGACCTCCCTACAACGCCTGGGCATGCTCCTGATGAGGTGGCGGATGGTCTCCTGAGGGATCTACTCCCAGACCTGGACTAAAGCATCCGCCAACTCCTGGACAGTCTGTGGTGCAACGTGGCGTTGGTGGATGGAGCGAGACATGATGTCCCAGATGTGCTCAATTGGATTCAGGTCTGGGGAACGGGCGGGCCAGTCCATAGCATCAATGCCTTCCTCTTGCAGGAACTGCTGACACACTCCAGCCACATGAGGTCTAGCATTGTCTTGCATTAGGAGGAACCCAGGGCCAACCGCACCAGCATATGGTCTCACAAGGGGTCTGAGGATCTCATCTCGGTACCTAATGGCAGTCAGGCTACCTCTGGCGAGCACATGGAGGGCTGTGCGGCCCCCCAAAGAAATGCCACCCCACACCATGACTGACCCACCGCCAAACCAGTCATGCTGGAGGATGTTGCAGGCAGCAGAACGTTCTCCACGGCGTCTCCAGACTCTGTCACGTCTGTCACGTTTTCAGTGTGAACCTGCTTTCATCTGTGAAGAGCACAGGGCGCCAGTGGCAAATTTGCCAATCTTGGTGTTCTCTGGCAAATGCCAAACGCCCTGCACGGTGTTGGGCTGTAAGCACAACCCCCACCTGTGGACGTCGGGCCCTCATACCACCCTCATGGAGTCTGTTTCTGACCGTTTGAGCAGACACATGCACATTTGTGGCCTGCTGGAGGTCATTTTGCAGGGCTCCCTCCTACGGCCTCCTCCACATCTCCTGATGTACTGGCCTGTCTCCTGGTAGCGCCTCCATGCTCTGGACACTACGCTGACAGACACAGCAAACCTTCTTGCCACAGCTCGCATTGATGTGCCATCCTGGATGAGCTGCACTACCTGAGCCACTTGTGTGGGTTGTAGACTCCGTCTCATGCTACCACTAGAGTGAAAGCACCGCCAGCATTCAAAAGTGACCAAAACATCAGCCAGGAAGCATAGGAACTGAGAAGTGGTCTGTGGTCCCCACCTGCAGAACCACTCCTTTATTGGGGGTGTCTTGCTAATTGCCTATAATTTCCACCTGTTGTCTATTCCATTTGCACAACAGCATGTGAAATGTATTGTCAATCAGTGTTGCTTCCTAAGTGGACAATTTGATTTCACAGAAGTGTGATTGACTTGGAGTTACATTGTGTTGTTTAAGTGTTCCCTTTATTTTTTTGAGCAGTGTATATAACAAAAGTATTGTAGGTTTTGTTGTTTGTCTTGTGTGCAGCAAGAGTGTGTGTATTGTGTCAGGCTGTTGTTGTGATGCCCAATGGGGGAAGGTCGGTTGCTGGGGCTGGCAGCTGAGATCCAACAGGCTCTATGTCAGCCTTAAGGCCACCTGGGACACTGCCACGTTGCCATCTCCTGGGACCTGACATCCTGCAGTAGCAGTACACACAGCCAATCTCTTCACCACAGAGCCTCTCCAACTAACTCATCTGCCATAGGGGGTTCCGGCAATAATTCCTGTTTACGGGAGAACAAGATACTATAAGATACTAAACGGGGCTCTGTAAGAACATTACCTTCTCACAGAAGAGAATATTGAGAATATTGAACCATTTTGTATCAACAAGGCTGCTCCAAGAATATTGATATTGCAACATAGTAGCCACCGAGGGGGCGGCTCGTGTCATTTCCCCCCCTGGGCTAGTTTGCAACATTACTAAAATGTACATTTAAAATGTTTATAGAGTCAACATAGAAAGACGTTAATGTTCACATTTATGTTGATCGTACTTACCAGATAAATGTCTCTTTTTGATGCAGAGATAGAGCCGCAGTCACAATAGCAGCGCTCTAGAAATCAGGCAGGAGTAACTGAGAGTAGACGGTTAGACCTTAAGAATGAATCAGAGTGGGACGGCCATTTTAGTAAATTGCTTCGACTTTCAAAGGAAATTGCTTGGAAAATTGGGAGTATTTATTTCCCCAGGGCTTGTGTCAATAGATGAGAAGGGGCACAGTAGTAGGTGGCGCTGCATGCCTCTCTCCTGCACAGGACGATGTAGTGTAATACTCCCTCCCAGGGTTCATCGTGGATCACCAACCCTGCATGTGAGCACTGGCAGTCAGGCTGCACAGAACCCACTGTCATTGTCGGGCCGCCCATGCATCTGACTCCCAGGGCTCGGCCCAGGTCTGGACCTGCAGGCAGCCAGCTGCCGAGCCTCTCTCTGTGTGTCTGAGGGGAGAGGAAAGTAGAGTAGAGCGGGACAAGACACACAGTGCTGCCCGGGTAACAGATGAGCCATACTTTTCACCCAGGACCCATTTGGAGCATAAGGACCCAGAGACAGTGAGACGGTAGGAGGGAGGTAGGAAGGAAAAGAGGAGAAGGAAGAATAAAAAGAGGGGGGTGGGGGGCAGTGAGAATCCAGAACATGTTGGGTCTGAATTTATGACTGCCGTCAGAGCTGCACTCTGTCATCCCAGCCTTGTTACTGGACTGGTTCCCCTGGCGGAGCCACTAAATATAGCCTAGACATCCATCCTGCGCTGCACTGTGCGCCACTGCCAGGAAGAAAAAAGAAAATAACCTCATAAGTTTGCTCGCTGTAGAAAGGTGGTTGGCTGTACGTCCCCCCCTCCCTCCCTCCCTCCCTCCCTCCCTCCCTCCCTCCCTCCCTTCCTCTTCTACCCTGTCTCAGTGAAAGAGCCCCCATCAGTACACCAGTGTGGTCACTCCGTAGAACTGTATAACTATCACTCATCATTACATGGCACTCAGAGGGGTCATAATCACAGACAGAGTCATCTTCTCTTCGTTTAGATCACACGGAGCAGGCAAGATGTGTTCCATCGCCCTCCCTCTCTTCCTCCCTCTGTAGCCACTGCCATGTCCTGGCTAGTAGTGGGAGGGAGCTTGCAGGGCCCAGTGTGGCATCGATAGGCTTGGTCCAATATTTATTTATTCATGTGTTTACATGCACATGAGAAATGGTCTCAACGACTCTCAAAGGACTGAGGGCTTCTAAGGAGGAAATTCAAGCTTCTCGCTCTCTCTCTCTCTGTGATAAATTGACATCTAGATTAGCTTTTCAGTGGAGAGTGATTTCAATGAATAGGCACCCTGCTTTGCCCTCTGAAGTGAAGCACTTACCCCAGGTGATGGGACCATCTGGTACAGAAAGAGCAGGGAGCCGTTTTTCCTCTCCTTCCTCCCTCGCTCCCTCCTGGTGGCGTCATTTCACTAAACTAGGGAATGAAGAAGTGGGGTGTATCATCGAGGCGGTTCTGAGAATATTGAACCATTTTGTATCAACAAGGCTGCTCCAAGAATATTGATATTGCAACATAGTAGCCAATGAAGGGGCAAGTGGTGTCATTTTTTCCCCAGGCCAGCTTGTCTCTGTCTGATGTTATTGTGTTGCTTACATAGAGTTGCACGTCTCGGTGCTCATTATATGTTTTTTAAAACATCCCTACATCCACACTACAGCTAAATAACATCAATATTTAATGATGTTTTGCCAGCAAGATTGATCTGTTAGAATATCTCATTTTAATTGAGGAAGATGGACAAACAAGACTGATAGAGTGAGAGGTTGACATGCACTGTAGCAGAGGAAGATAGGCTACAGGTAGGGATTGGGGATGTAAGCAGAGGGTGATGATGAAGTAGGCCTATAGCAAGAGGTTAAAAAGTTAGCCCAACTAGGTAATCCTTAATGATTTGCATTATCTCAATTATAATTTTGTCACTGCATGACAATGCACATTTGTTATAGCCTAGAAGCCAAAATCAGGACATGGGGAAATGCTCTAAATAGCAAGTTGTTCAGTTGTGTTTTTATGCCAATAGGCTACATGACACCAAATTGCACTAGCCTACTGGGCGAATTAATTAAAATATAAATTAGGCCTACAACTATCACAACATATATTTGAATAGCAATAAACTATATTTTTGTTTAGAATAAGCACCAAAAAAGTAGGGCTTCCCCACTTCCCAATTCAATTAACCCCTGGCTATCAGATTACAACAAGGCTTACAAGGCCGAGTTCAAATGCCGACATCAAATTCAAAGCAAGCAGCACACTGCCCAAGCAGCACACTGCCCAAGCAGCTGACCGGCAAAACAAACTGGCACTGTCTCTGCTCTCTGCTTTCTAAAAGAGAGAGAAAAGGCCTCAGCATGGCAGCTGCTCTCCTCCAATACTCTTAACAGCCATTGTATTTTAATCGGGATTGGAATGATTTTGGTAAACTTTTCTTTTGTTTACTTAAAAATGTTGCTCTTGAGCTAGAGTATGGCCACTGCCATACCCAACTGACACCCCTTTTCCCTCCCGTTTGACTTTATTCCAGCCAAGAGGAGAGAGAGCAGAGCGGAGGAGAATGGCAGCTCCTCTCATCTTGCCAAGCTCTCTGGCTGTTTTACTCTGGCTCTTTGTTATTCCTCCTCTACTATCTTCCTCTCTGCCATCTCTCTTCTCCCCCAAGCTACACTGCTACAATTCTCTGGTGCTGTGAGATCTCGCTGGGGTGGATCTGTAGAATCTTAATTTGATCACTCCTTTTTTGCTGAGAATTTTCCTGCATGTCCATTAATTATAAACCACATAACAATTTGCATTTCCTGTTGCTGCAGGATTATGTTCTTGCTGTAGAAAACTGGCTCAAATTAAGATCCTATATCTGTATCAGAAGGTTTGCCAGTACCTGAGAGAACAGAAAAATCTGGCTATTGATGCTCTGTGGGAGAAAAATGATCACATCCTCCAGGATATTGTCAGCGAATCCATGCAACTAATATGGGGGGAAACTGTATTGTGATTTTGCAATTATCAGGATTTTATTGCAAATTATTTATTTCTCCAGGTTAGTGTTGCACTCAGGGCCGGATTAGCAAATACTATGTGGGGGAGGGGCTCAGTTGAGGTCTCAACCTTGTTTTGAGAGTTTTGAATGGTATAATACACAAGGTGCAATTTCCAAATGTTGTTGTGCATCAACAGTTTTTCTCTTGATATATCAATCACTCAATTAGCCATGTCAGCTAACAATTTTTAGATTGGTAAATTAGTTTAGCCAGCTATCTAAACTTGTAGTAATCATGGCCGAATACCAGCCAGGCACGCAGGAGACGTGCCCAGGAGACCTGACCTCCAGGGGGACCCCATTGATTTTGTTAGTCACTTTCACTCAGATATCATTAACATGGCATAAGTCATGGCAAAATGTGTCGAATTTCAGGAAATGTACTTTCTCTTGCCGTCAAGAGGGGGGGAAACAAATTCTCACTTATTGCAGAAAAAAAAGCTGCATTCTGCCTTAACGGCCCCCTACGGGTTTGGGCCCCGGGACTTCAGCCCCTGTAAGCCCTTGCATTAATCAGGCCCTCGTTGCACTCTATGTGACTGTAGGTGTCAAAGAAAGCATGGCTTTGCATGTTTCTTTTGTTCTGCAGTCCCTGTGGATTATTGCAGGTAGATAGTATAGATGTTACATATCATGCCCTCTAGATATCACCTGACACCAATATGGATGGGGTTGACAAGTCCCTGCTTGTCCCTCCTTGATCTGTCACGCTGGCACCTTTCCAAGCTAGCAGGGACAGATGGAGAGACACTAGTTTCTTAGATCACCTTGTCCCCCTCTGCCTGAGAATAGGTTTCATGTTCAATATTTGAGGTTGAGAAAGAGAGAGTGTTGAAGGCTTACTACACACGTGTTATGGAGGCACATTCTCTATCTCTAGTCCTGACAGTGGTGCTCTTGTGCCATCTCCTGGTGAAATGTGACATTCCATGTCTAGTCACCAAACTCCTCTGTTCATTCACTCAATTAAAAAATGTAAGTCAACGCTGTATAAGGTCAAATGTGAAAAGTAAATCTCAATTTCTTTATTGGCAGGTAAAACTTCCTTTCCCTGTTAATCAAATCACAAATCTTCCACGGAACGACTTCCAAATGATGGTAAAAATGCACAAACTGACCTCAGAGCAGCTGGAGTTCATCCATGACATCAGGCGGCGGAGTAAGAACCGCATCGCAGCGCAGCGCTGTCGCAAGAGGAAGCTTGACTGCATCATGAACCTGGAGTGCGAGATCAGAAAACTGGTGAGTGTGTCTATAGATCTGCATGACATGTCATCCTCTCTCAGAGATATACAGTAGACCTACTGGCATTCCACATACACATATATACATGCACACACTGTCAGACAACCTCCTCCTTCTCCACACATAGGCTATTCTCATTTTTACACATTGCTTTCTTCTTTTTGATCAACTTTTCGATCATACATTTTTTCCCCCTGTGATTGGTTCAGTTCACAGGCAGGCAATAGTATTGTAAACACATAGATAAAGAATCACACTGCTTTCTATAGACCAGGGGTGTCAAACAAATTTTGTCCCAGGGTCCGCATTCGGTCTTCAACGATGTCCTGATGGTACATTGAGAATGTGTTATATTTCCTTGCGGTAAAAATGTGCAAAAACATTGTCCTCTGTCAATAGTTTGGGGATTTTTCTTTGCTCCCTGACTGTCTAGCTTTCATTTTGGTGATTATTAGCGAGCTGGACACAGTCAAGAAACTGTATGAATGTAGGTCCATTATCATTTCTACACAGTTTCCATTTAGTTTTATTCATTTGAAAGTATATTTAGTTTGTTTCCCAAAAAAAGACATTCCCAAATATATATATAGAGTACCAGTCAAAAGTTTGGACAAACCTACTCATTCAAGTTTTATTCTACATTGTAGAATAATAGTGAATACATCACAACTATGAAATAACACATATGGAATCATGTAGTAAACAAAAAAGTGTTAAACAAAATATATTTTACATGTTTGATTCTTCAAAGTAGCCACCCTTTGCTCTGAGAATAGCTTTCTCTCAACCAGCTTCACATGGAATGGTTTTCCAACAGTCTTGAAGGAGTTCCCACATATGCTGAGCACTTGTTGGCTACTTTTCCTTCACTCTGCAGTCCAACTCATCCCAAACCATCTTAATTGTATCACTCCATTACTCTCCTTCTTGGTCAAATAGCTCTTACACAGCCTGGAGGTGTGTTGGGTCATTGTCCTGTTGAAAAACAAATGACAGTCCCACCAAGCGCAAACCAGATGAGATGGTGTATTGCTGCAGAATGCTGTGGTAGCCATGCTGGTTAAGTGTGCCTTGAATTCTAAATAAATCACCAACTGTGTCACCAGCAAAGCACCATCACACCTCCTCCTCCATGCGGAGTACATCCGTTCACCTACTCTGCATCTCACAAAGACACGGCGGTTGGAACCAAGAATCTCAAATTTGGACTAATGTCCATTGCTCGTGTTTCTTGGCCCAAGCAAGTCTCTTCTTCTAATTGGTGTCCTTTAGTAGTGGTTTCCTTGCAGAAATTCGACCATGAAGGCCTGATTCACGCAGTCTCCTCTGAACAGTTGATGTTGAGATGTGTCTGTTACTTGAACTCTGTGAAGTATTTATTTGGGCTGAAATCTGAGGTGCAGTTAACTCTAATGAACTGATCCTCTGCAGCAGAGGTAACTCTGGGTCTTCCTTTCCTGTGGTGGTCCTCATGAGAGACAGTTTCATCATAGCGGTTGATTGTTTTTGCGACTGCACTTGAAGAAACTTGAAAAGTTCTTGAATTGTTGCGTATTGGCTGACATTTTCATGTCTTAAAGTAATGATGGACTGTCGTTTCTCTTCGCTTATTTGAGCTATTCTCGTCATAATATGGACTTGGTATTTTACCAAATAGGGATATATTCTGTATACCACCACGACCTTGTCACATCACAACTGATAGAAATTCCACAAATTATTTTTGAACAAGGCACACCTGTTAATTATTTTATTTTTTGGGGAAAAGTAGGTGTGTCCAAACTTTTGACTAGTACTGTATATATATTTATATTTTTTATTACTCAAACCACCCGCGGGCTGGATTGGACTCCCGCGGGCGGTATGTTTGACACCCCTGCAAAAGACTGTAGAGTAGTAGAACAATGTAGTGTCTATATATAACAGTTCTTTCCCTGGACTTAACTAATGATAACATTTTTGACAGCGCAACAAACATTACCTTGGGATAGAGTGACATTAATTATATCAACACCATTGTGTCAGCACTTTCACTCCAGCTAACTGCCCTCTAGCTGGCACGCTGTCAAAGTACAGTCAGGTGTGTGGAGGCTGGTGCAGGGGCCGGCAGGAGACTTCATTATAGAGTCGAGCATCCCCAGTAGAGTCCTGGCTGTATCTCTCCCATCTGTACCTCCTTGCTCCCGCGTTTCCACGGCATGGCGGTCTCTCACAGGCAGCCGCCATGCTTTTTCCGTGAGGGTGGTGGAGCTGCGGCCTCTGATGTGTATGTGTGTCAACACATACACACACACACACACACACACACACACACACACACACACACACACACACACACACACACACACACACACACACACACACACACACACACACACACACTTACCTCAGTACACACAGCACCCTGAAAGTGCTTGCTCATCCCAAACTTCATCAAAAGTATGCTCACGATTGAAACAAATGATTTAATATATGCTTAGGGAGCAAATAATATAGGCCATGTGAATACTTTTATGTTGCTATGAAGAAATGAATACCATTCGTTATGTATCTACTGGATAGTTCATACTGCTGCTAGAGGATGTGTGGAGCATTTACAGAACATTAGCTGCAGTCTCAAAGGGCTTAGCAGTATGTATGTGTCTCTTTGCTCGTTGTCAGACCACAGCTCATGACATTAGTCCTCATCATTAATATTAACTTTTGTGTCCACCAGGTGAACGAGAAGGACAAGCTGCTGACGGAGAGGAACCAGCTGAAGGAGTGTATGGGCGAGCTGTGGGAGAACTTCTCCTGTCTGTCCCAGGAGGTCTGCAGGGACAGACAGCTGAGTCCGGAGCAGGTCCAGTCCCTGAACCACCACTGCCCTGTCCTGAAGCCCGGCACCACCAACACCACCACCACTGCCAACAACGCTGCCTCCAACAGCATTGACCTCATCACCCACTCCAGCTCAGCCACCCCAGAGCCCAGCTTCCTCAAGTCCTCCGGGCCCTCAGAGAGCGAGCCTGATTGGGCCATGGGAAACGGGGCTGATGGGGGGCCAGGTAGCAATGAGGCGGAGGGCCAGGAGCCAAGTTTATACATGGAGTCGGGGCTCTCGTTCAATGAACAGTCCAATCAGACGGTGACGGTAGACTTCTGCCAGGAAATGACTGATAAATGTACAACTGATGAACAGCCGAGAAGGGACTGTACTTAGTAAACTGTGGTTTTAATATATGTTTTTTATTATTTAATTTCTAGTTTTTATTTTCTTCTGACAAACCCCTTCCTCTGGGTTGGTGAGATGTTCAGCCTCTACCAGTGTTCTTTAAACAACATGTTTTTTTGTGTTTTTATTTATGTCTTTTTGTTGTCTTTTTATAGGTTGACACTACAGTTGTCTTAACAGCAATACTGTTCTCCAGGTATTCTCCTCTCTGTAACCATGACAGAGTAGGGACTTCCCACACAAAACTCCACTCACAATGGTGCTCCACCATGCCCCGTCTGGAAGCAACCTCTACAGTGGACACACTGTTCTCTATCTATACAGTCTACTCACAGGGATGGGCAAAGATCACATCTTCAATACAAACCTCAATGGACCTAACTGCAGCTCTCTTTGTCTCTCGATCTACCTACAGTTTCTATCTCTCTGTCTCTCTCTTTCTTTGTCTCTCTTTTTCTCTCGCTCTGCCTTTCTCTCTCGCTCACTCTCAACTACCCTGTCTATTTTCCTATCACTATTTCTACATCTAACACTTCCTCTCCCTTTCTCTCTCGCTCACTCTCAACTACCCTGTCTATTTTCCTATCACTATTTCTACATCTAACACTTCCTCTCCCTTTCTCTCTCGCTCACTCTCAACTACCCTGTCTATTTTCCTATCACTATTTCTACATCTAACACTTCCTCTCCCTTTCTCTCTCGCTAGCTTTCTAATTCTCTCACTCTCTCTTGTGGCCCTTGTCACAGCAATTCAAACTCAGGAAAATATCTTCTGAATGTTCAACATGATTCATGAAAATAAGAATACAGCTTCTGTACATGAGAGGTTTCTGAAGCAGACTGTAAATGTTCATATGCAAAAATGTCTTCTGTACAGCAAAACGATGTGTACAGACAGTACCTTAACATTCCTCCTTTGCCTTCCTCAGCACTGAAACGAAAGAGAAAAACAAATGATTTGGCAGGTGGTTCCCAAATAGCTATGTTCCCACACATCAGCAAAATCATTGTATTTGGATGTTGTAATGGTAACTTTCAAGTGCTTGCTTGGGCAGAACGTAATAACGTATAATGTATGGCGCATGGTGACTGTCACAGTAATATTGTACAGGTAGTGGCTTAGACATTTCTTTTTCACTGGGGTTATATCAAGTACCTTTTTGCTAAGGGAAAATATTTGCTTAGCTTTTTCCTGATTAAGGGAAAATTCCCCATAAGGGTGGGTGTTCTTAAACTCAGGAAATCAGCTTGACACACACACACACACACACACACACACACACACACACACACACACACACACACACACACACACACACACACACACACACACACACACACACACACACACACACACACACACACACACACACACACACACACACACACACACACACACACACACACACACACACACACACGCGCGCGCGCACACACGGATGTTGCTGGCGAGGACAGTGTAAAGTATGTTATTAATCTGTGGCTTGAGCAACATCCATTCAAACTTTGACACCTCTTTAAATGTGAAAAATACTTTAGGCTTGTTGTGTTTTTGAGGAAACTTTCTTTCTTTTTATCAGTATTTAAAGATGCTTTATGTATGATGGTGAACCCTCTCCCAGACACCCTTTGAATATCTTCAGTGTTATGTTTCAATGTTGTCGAGAAGTTTGACAGTAGACACCTTTTCAAGCTGAGGGACAGATATTCTGTCTGTAACAAAAAAACATACACAAAATATTTATATTTGACTAAGGATACTTTCTCCAATGAATCTGGGCTCAAGATCAGGCACTTTCCTTCCAGCACCAGACACTCCATTGTAACTAGATCCTATAGCACTTCATAGAGGGTCTACGTCAGGTTCAGAACCCTGAAAACACTGATACTGAAGCACTTGAATTGGCACTTAAATTAAAACATGTATTTGATATAAATATATCTATGAAGACATCACATTCAAAACCTAAAGCAATCAGATTTATTATCAAAAAGGAAGCCAACATAATATTTAGAGAGTTCACATCTTATATTTGTATTTCTTTAAGAATTGAATCATTTATTTGGGACTTGAGTTCATGTGAAAGCATGATATAGTAACATGTTTGCCCTGATTGTACATTTGTTGAAAACATAATATTCTGTGATGTGAATGCATGCTGCCTGTATATTTTACCTAGTTATTTTGTCTAGCTTATGTTTGCTTCTAACAATAGTCCTCAGCTAAATTATTTAGTCCATCTTTTGATGAACAAACAATATTTAAGCAATAAGGCACCTCGGGGGTTTGTGATATATGGCCAATATACCACAGCTAAGGGCTGTTCTAAGGGCTGTTCTTAGGCAACGAGGAGTGCCTGGATACAGCCCTTAGCCGTGGTATATTGGCCATATACCACAAACCCCCAAGGTGCCTTACTGCTATTATAAACTGGTTACCAAGGTAATTAGAACAGTAAAATGAAATGTTTTGTCATAGCCATGGTATACGGTCTGATATACCATGGCTGTCAGCCAATCAGCATTTAGGGCTCAAACCACCCAGTATATAATTACATTTATAACATAAATATACAGAAATAATACTCGTATCTGTTTAACAGGGATGCGCTTGAAAATACAAAAAATGAGAAATAGATACAGAACCTGTCTTTACAGTGAGTGAATTCAATTGGAATAAAAAGCTTTACTCATAGCTTTAACTTCCTTCAGGATGAAAAGCTATACAGTGTCGGAAAGAGCGATATTATAAACTGAGTGGTTTGAGCCCTGAATGCTGCTTGGCTGACAGCCGTGGTATATCAGACCGTATACCACGGGTATGACAAACATGTACTTTAACTGCTCTAATTACGTTGGTAACCAGTTTATAATAGCAATAAGGCACCTTGGAGGTTTGTGGCATATGGCCAATATACCACGGCTAAGAGCTGTGTCCAGGCACTCGGCGTTGCGTCGTGCATAAGCACAGCCCTTAGCCATGATATATCGGCCATATACCACCCCCCCATGCCTTATTGCTTAAATATACACTTTGATGACTGTCTGCAAATTCTTCTTGGCGTTACCCTGTTGCCCCCTCTTGGACACAGCTGTGTAATACTCTAGTCTTGACTGATATCGAAAGCTGTTGTGATATTAGAGTGCAGCTTTGTAGAGTATGTCTGTGTTTCGCAGTGTGCTAGTCTGATTATTTGACCATTTAGATAAGTTTCCCTAAGATTTTAGTTAGATTCGTATACAGTCATACACAGACAACTAAAGCATGCACCCAAATATTAATACACACACGATGCATGTCCAATGACGTCTGTTCCCCGGGCACCGATGACGTGGATGTCGATTAAGGCAGCCCTCCGCACCTCTCTGATTCAGAGGGGTTGGGTTAAATGCGGAAGACACATTTCAGTTGAATGCATTCAGTTGTACACCTGACTAGGTATCCCCCTTTCCTTATTTAAGTAAGGAGTGTAGAGCAGTTGTAATTGTTGTTTGTGAGGTTCTTCTTTCACTTCAAATCATTTGCAATTCCTACCTTACCATACCCAATAAATGTACCTTTTCTTTCTCGTTTTTGACATAAAAGTGGAAAGCATAATGGTCCACCAGAAAAGCACACTCACATTAGGCTACACTTTGACAATGTGGGGGAAAATGGGTTGAAATTCATAAAGTTTCTATTGTCCTCGGCCCATCAAAGCTATACCAACGGATATCTTTCAATATCTGTTTTTAGATGGCCTTATAATGCTATTATGATTAATATCGATGTTATTCTTTGGATAGGAATGAGTGCATAGCCTATTTCTGGTTTGTACTGTACGTACAATAATTCATCATTGTTTATTCTCTACCTAGAGCCCAAAGATTGATATACAGTAAAGGTTGGTGGATGCAGATAGAAGCCCACTGGGCACAGACATTATTTCAATGTCTAGTTTTGATATACATTTGGTTGAGTTGTCGACTAATGTAAATGCAATGTGAAATCAACAAAAAAGTTTACCATGTCATTGGATTTAGGTTAAAAGTTGGGTGAAAAAATTACAAAATTCTCTTATGTTGATGACTTTTTGCAAATCCAATCAGTTTTCCACATTGATTCACTGTCATCACATTGAATTGTTTTGTTGAAATTATGTGGAAAGAACATTGATGCAACCAGTTTTTGCCCAGTGGGAGGTGACACAAAGTAATGAGGGGTTTTTAATGTAGCTCCTTACGCCGGTCAATTGCCAGTCCAGACCTCTCAGCCCTCTAGTCCTGAGAGAGCTACTCCATGCTTGCTATGCTGTATGGGGTGTTACTATGGTGACCAATGGTTGAAAGTAGTACATGGTCGGGTCATCTTTACAGTTACCCCAAGCATTACGGGTCAAATAAGCTTGTTGTGTGTCATCATCTCATTCACACAGAGATTTGTCTGGTTGACCTAAACCAGGACTAGTCATTGGTCTTGTATATCGTCTCAGGGTGCCAAGCATTTTATTTCTCCATTTCTGAATCTGTAGCAGACTTTTGTACTTTAGCTGGTTTCTGGCTTTGTTTGAGTGTCTGAAAGTTTAGCTCACTTCTAACCTCTGGTCTTATACTCCTGAAGCTAATTTCTACAAATGCGGAATAATAAGCTTTGCACAATAAAGATCAAACTCATTAAGAGCTGCAGAGAGAGTACTCAATACATTGGAGTAAACATACATATATATTTGAATTTTGTTTTGGTAGTAAATAGAATATTTTTGGGGATTTCTCTCAAGTTCCTTACCTCTGCAGTTTTTTACAAGCTAAAACTCAAAACAGTCATGTTATTTGATTTGTTAACTGGCTATGGTAATTAGTTGGTGGATATTTGTTGTAAAGCTAGGTGCATTGAATGCATTATCTTTTTGAAAGGCTTTTGTGCTGTATTCATTTCTCGTTTTGTTTCACAGTTTTGTTTGTTTTAGTTGTTTTTGTGTGCTGCTTCTCTGAAAGAAAAAACACTGTCTCTCCAACTCCAAAGGTTGTTCTTTTGAAAAGATGAACAAAACTTGCCTTTTTCACAAATTGCTCAACTTTATAATACAATATACTGATATCCTGATTGAATGCACAGGCTGAGATCATTTTAGGAGTAAAAGAAAAGTTTGATATGTTTACAAAACGGTATCACATGTCATGATGTGTTTATTACATTTGCAATGTAACTAGAAATTGCTAGGTTAAAATCGGACTGAAGGTTAGTTTTCTGTAAACAAAAAAACAATGTGTTTTCTCAACTTGTCTTTTCATTCATCTGGGGATGTTTCAGTTACATGGATACAAGTGCACCTCCAATTTTTGCCTTAGAACTTGCAGAGGCCATAGTTCACATTCAAGTGAAGTGAGTGTATGCAGGGGCCTACACCCCCCCCCCCCCCCATCCCTGAGTCACACCCAGTGCAGACCTTCTCACACTTATCTACCTGTGAAATCCTTCATACCTCTCATTACTGGTCAATGACTGTATCAGCAAACTTCATCAGGTGTTTTTTCTACATGCTTTTTACACAGATTATATGGATTATTGTATTCATAGATTTTGGTTCATCATTTTTAATGTAAAAGCTCTTAAGCTTGTAGTCACAAAGTAATTTTTCTCTCATTTTTCTAGAACAGTTTTTTGTTAATATTGTCAATTTGAAATAGCTGTTATTTGCTTAATCTCTATTAAGAGTTCTTACCTTTTCCATTTTGAAATGCTACACGACCCTAATGAATTAAAATGACTTAACCATTTTAAACACGGTATTGTGCAAACCCCATTTTCATTCATTTCAATTGCTAATGTTATATAAATGACATTTTTGTCTAGACACCATTTCTGTTTATGAAATAAAGAAACATATCATGTACATTATTTGGTCATTTTTTTATATCTGCAAATGCAAAGACATTTTGTTTCCTTAATCATATAAAACTGTAAAACAGTATGTCATAAAATGTTATACAATCGTACACTGAGTGTACAAAACATTAAGAACACCTTCCTAATATTGAGTTGGCTGGATGTCCTTGGGGTGGTGGATCAACAAAAAAAAAACCCAGCAACGATATATCAAGAAAGATGACAAGTGTTGAAAATAATGTATTTAATAGAAAAAACATCGATAACATGGTTCATCAATAAATTCCCATTTTGTTGAATTTGAAGAGCCCTTCTATCTCCAACTTTATCATCATTCTGTACAGTAAACAATATCAAAGTGCTTTCAAAAATCATTCTTACATTTTGAGATAAAAGAGTTTGTATAGTGTAGGTTATCATATCCCACCGTGTTTTAAGTGTATTAGCGATCACGAGCCATGAGTCTTTTAAAAATGTAAGAATTTCCTTAGAAGACCAATGTCTCATCATATGAACATGCTCACTTTAAGCCAAATGTCATTTTAATGTGCAAAATGTCATTAAAAGTAGCTTTCACTCATAAATTCCACAAAAATTATATTAAATGTGATACCGCAAAGATGGCATGTGACATTTTTTTTTTTTTAATTAGACATACCCATGCCAACATAATTGTACTAAAGCATTTACTTCTCGTCCACAATAGAGAGAAATAGTAATGGCGTCTTTTTGTAGGATCTAACTCCAACATGGCTCGTTGGCCAAAGCCTTTTGGAAAATTAATTTTATTGAGGCATTTTGGATAAATGCCCGAAAATAAGGTCTGTATTAAACACAAGCTTAGTAGGTCTAAAACGTTTTGTTCTATGAGATCATCTTCAACAGCTGTCACTTTTTGTGAATTTCGAAGCATTTATGTAATCAAAACAAGCACATAAAGGGTTCATAATTCATAAAGGTCATGTTAACTGACTGATATTATCTCATAGAACAAAAACGTAGAAGAGCTACGAAGACCTTATTTTCGGTGTTCATTCTTCCCTATTCATTTCCCCCATAGGAATGGCTGAATGAAAAAGTGGTAACACATTTTCCAGTTTTTAGGATTACTAACTTGCGAGCTCTATACATATGTTATTATGAATACAATTAGGCAATTAGAAGGAAGTGTCGCTTTGCGATCAGGGTCCCCACCCAGATCCTTCTGGTCCCTCAGCCAGTTCTCACTTTTTCATGATTGAAGTCAGTTCCAGAATCATGCTCTGAAAGAGGGAAAACATGCAGTTATTTCATCTGAATCTTTAGAAATACATGATGAGAATCATACAATACATCCTCAATTTTGTAAAGCATGTTGCGTAATGGCTGTAGTTACCATTGACATTCTTCGTCCACTGGCTGGAGGCGGGGTCATAGGTGGGCTCTCTCCTTGGGCGATACGCTTGGCCTCTGTGTCCGCCCCACTCCCGGAGTTCGGGCTATCAGGAGGACTGGCCAGGTTGGTCTGAGAGAGTCCCCGGGACATGAAACTAGCCTTCCTCGCCGTGGGATAGTGGTCACTGTCAGATGAATCACTCATGTCACTGTAGTCCTGCAGAGCACTGACCCGGCTCTGTTTGCGCAGGTGGTTCTGCAGGGCTGCTGGTATCTCCATATGGCTGGCCATGAGTGAAGGCGGTGGCTGTGCTCCGTCGTACCTAGTTTGGCCTGAGCCTTTAGGCCCGTTGGAGTCATCACTGCTGCATGAGTGGTCCCTCTGGTCTAGGGTGTAGTGGCGCTCCACGGCCCCCAGCTGTCTAGGGTACTGCTCTGAACCGTTGGTGCCACCACCATCGTTGTGAGGAGCTACTGAAGGCATGTACAAAGGGACAGCATCCATTGTGCAGGCTGTCTGAGTGAACTGCATCATCTTTTGGGGAGATGAGTTTGTAAGGACACACACCTGCTGGACCATGGAGTTTTTCTTGGACCTGTATACTATGCTGTCATCATCTGCACCTTTATTTCCATACAGACTTTGTTTGACTTTCTTCACTCCCAGGTGGAATATCTCGAGGAGATTCAAGAACAAAGAAACCCCAGCGATGACGAGCATGAAGATCATGAAAATGTTCTTCTCAGTTGGTCTGGACACAAAGCAATCCACACTGTTTGGGCAAGGCAATCTCTCACATTTGTACAAAGGATCCAGCCCAATGCCATAGAGTACATATTGTCCGACTATGAAGCCAACCTCCACCACCGACCTCGTCAAGATATGGAAAACATATGTGCGAAGCAAGGAGCCCCTGAGTGGAGCTTTCCTTACTCTCTTCTGTTCCTCCAGCTTCCTCAGCTCCCTCTCTATCATCCTCTGTCTGTCTTCATGAACGGGCTCAGCCCCCTCTAGCTCTGCTTTCAGGAAAGCTTTTTTTTTGTGTCTCTCTTTTTCAAGGGCCCTCAAACGGTACAGTGCATGTCCCATGTACACCAGAGAGGGAGAGGACACGAAAATGATTTGTAACACCCAGTATCGGATAAGAGAAATGGGGAATGCATCGTCGTAGCACACATTCTTACACCCAGGCTGGTCCGTGTTGCACACAAACTCACTCTGCTCATCGTCCCAAACATCCTCTGCTGCCACACCAAGTACGAGCATCCGGAATATAAAAAGGATGGTTAGCCAGATCTTTCCCACAATGGTTGAATGAATATGTACCTCTTCTAAGATACTCCCCAACAAGTTCCAATCCCCCATCTTCTGTTTCACATATCTTTATGCTGTAAAATAAAAAATAACGATTTAACAAACTTCCACTGGGCCATAGTATAACATAAATATCTTACAGTATAAGCAATTATTTCATAAAGGTTTACTGTGTATATTTTTCATGATTGCAAAACAATTGCCTTTTACTAAATTGATTGATCCAATAAGGCAAAATAAAATAAAACATCTCAAAGGATTTAATAGTTAGAATTAACTTACATTTCAACTAGGTTGTGAGTTCCACTTGCTTCAGAAAGAACTGATTATTTGGAAGAATTAAACTTGTTTCCACCGATTGAAGAGACAGTCAACCCATCTCTGAGCATAGCCACAGTGAGTGTCTCTCCAATCTGTTGCAAGCAGGACTCATAAAATCCGAGGATCGATCCACCAAGCGACTGGACAATGTCCTGGGGCTAGTTTTACCACACAATTGTTGACAGCAGGACACCACACAGACACAGTAGGACATGTTACCAATACTGCCAACCATCTCATGACGAAGCTCTGGACATCAATACATGTCAAATGCATGCTATTTAAACTTTTCAAATAGTTGTACTATAGGTTGTGATTATGTTTGGATATGATATAAATCTGCATGTGTAGTACAACTAACTGTGTTCAACTGACCAAGTCAAAGGGACCAATCAATTGGGCCAGACAGAATGATCAATGAGTCATTTCCCAAGTTAACTATTTCAGGTATTGGATTAGTCTCGCCAAGCCTGCTGACCAAGTTCTGTTAATGTCATGAGTTCCATCCTTAACAGATGACACAATTTGAACAAATTCACATTGTTGCCATTGATATTTAGGAGGCCATTTAGATTCCTGAAAATTAGTTAACCATTTAATAATTTTCAGTTATTAGAAACAGGAAAATAAATCCTTAGGGAATGTATGAAACACTTCATTTTACATTGCATGGTACTGTGTGGTTGCAATAGCCACCGTTAATAATACACTCAAATGGGATTCTAACCTCATGATCCCATTCCATTACCCTGACTTATCATGAAAGAGAATGTGTCCTTACAATCACTCTGAAATAAAGTTGAATGAAGTTCGAGGTTATAGCAGTGGTGAGCTAAGGCAAGTAAACCCTTAGGCAGTGACTTCAATTCCCATAATAGTTTCTGGATATGTATATTAGAGCATGTACTACTTTGAAACATTGCCCTCCAGAAGGATTCATTATTAATGAACTCTCCCATGACAGCTAGAACTGTGAGAATAGGTGTGTTGAACTATGACCATTCAGCTTTTCGTTTTAGCCAGAAGATATGCTGCTCTTTTCTATAAAACCTAAGCAGCAGTTGAGAATGTGCCTAAAATATGCTGTATTCGTTTGGGAGGTAAGTTAAAGTGAAGTTTTTGAATTTATGTGAAATAGAACATTTTTATTCATCAAAACCATGTTAAATAAATAAACTTTATTTTCAAAACCAAAATATGTACAATATAGGCTACACAACATATATTTCTTAACCATGTTGTCACTTATTTACAACCATTCAAAACCAAAATCAACCAACCAAAAAGCTAAGCAGTCAAGAAATGTGTACTTGGTAAAATCCTTCATTTCTATAAACGTAAGACCTTGGATCATACATAAAATGGAACATTGTGGCTTCTTTTTTCATTTAACTGACCATCTTGAAGTCAATGCAATATATAATACAGTAAAATGCACTTTATGCCATGTGACAGAGTAAAGGTCACTTTAATTGTAGTTCCAATCTTTATTTCCAAACCCTCCCAGATTATGTTGAAATAGAAAAGCATATACGTAACTTTAGTACAAATTTTGTACAAGCAGCACAGGCTGCAATGCTCCATAAAAGCATTAGAGGTCATTCACCATTCAGTTATTTACAGCTAAAATTGGTTAATTACTTGATTAAATGTATGATTGCAGAAGTGTTTAACTCCTCATATGGTATAACCTTGCTAGGACATATTAAGAGTTGTGAAGTTGAGATGGGATATTGCCCAGGATCAATATGGTAGATTAGATTAAACACAAAAAAGGAAGAAAAATAAATCCAGTGCATTGAAATCTGCTAAATCAACAGACGTATCAAAACAGTTTATACAAGTTGTATTCATTTTGGCTGTGGGGCGATAATACATTGTATATCGAAGCCTGTGTGGATTTTACATCATGGATATTCAGATCCTTACTGACCACAGCACAAAAACACATTTCAGTTGGAGTTCTAGTTGACTGTGTTCATATGTTCGAAGTCGATTAATTACAGGCATCACATTCAGATCTGCTTCCACTCATTCATCAAATGGGACATTCAAGTCTTGACCTTGAAACGTCTGAGAGTATAAGGAGCCTAGTACGTGAAATCTTCATCGAATAAAAAAATAATAATTCAGAAGTCAGTTTGCCATCTTCTCCTTCTTCTTAAAAAGCTTCATCAGTTGGGAAAATCGCTTTGCAATCTAAAGATTAAAAATAAACAGAACTGACATCAATGCTCAGCATTAACTACTAGTATCTTATATCAAAAACATAAAATGGCATTATCAAAAAGAAACTCCAGTGGCATAATGGCCACGGCCTCCGGTGCACATGTACTGCTGCAGCATGTGTTCGAATCCGGCCCACGGCTACTTCAGTACTCTCCTCTATCTCTATCAAATAAACATGCAGTGACTTTCAAAATATACTTTAAAAAATAAACTTCAAACAATGTACAGACAAAAAATGCTCTATGAATATACAGAACTGGGTTACAATTCAAAAGGGTTCATATAAAAGGTTTTGTAAATACATTAACGGTTATTAAATATTTGTAAATGCATTATAACCCATTAATAAATGGGTTATAACAAATTGGTCAAAATAGTGCCATAGCCTGTCAGTGTTTGCCAAGCAGTGAGACACTATTTACCTCGAGGTATTAACCATTTAGAAATGCACTTACAAACGCAGATAATATTGAACCCTTATGCATCATCATGCAACCTTATTTTCAAATGGTTGCACAGTTAAACAATAGTTATTTTCTCACTTTTTGGTGTGATACATTGTTGCTCTGTCCCAGGAACAGAAATGGTTGGTTTTCACACCAATGGTCAACTCCCATGATGTGTCTTGCCCCACATTTGAAACCATGATGATGCATTGGTACACTTATTTATTCCAGGAATGAAGACCTTGTCTGAACATCTCAAGCCATATTATTGGTTCGCTGGTTTCGGAGAAATGCCCAAAAAATATATATACAAATTAGGGGGTAGATCAGCTTTACAATTACAGATAGATTGTGGCTTCCATCAATGGAATAGTGTGCATAATTTCCAATCCCCCATTGTTTTTGGTAAACATTATTATTACATATTTTTTTAATAGATGTTTTTATTATTTTCCCCTAACGCTACCACCCCACCCTTAACTGGAGTAAACTAATGGACAACACTTAGGCTTCTACTTCCAGCTTATACATAAATTTCACAGACACAGTATATTTTACAATAGTTATCTTTTGTTTGTTTTTAGTCCCATCCTTCAGCTCCACTCAACCCCTCCCATCGATCTATGAACACCATCCAGTTTTGATTTCTAGTTTCCATATATTTTTTTTAACTGTGCTGTTTCACAAAAGTTCTGAGCCTTTCTATTCTCATAGATTCTACATACTGTAAATTAAAGAAACAATTTTGCTAAAAGTATTATTAAATTAATTGACCATGACTTTTTAAAAATCACCCAGCAGTGCTATTTGCAGAGTTAGCTCCAGGTAAAAGTTGCAATTCTTCAGCGGTTCCTGAACCTGCAACCAAAAACAAGATGGCGCCGACAGAGATGATCGCTTCCGAGTCCTTAGGAAACTATGCTGTATTTTGTTATGTATTATTTCTTACATTGTTACCCCTGGAAATCTTAAGTCTTATTACATACAGCCGGGAAGAACTACTGGATATAAGAGCGACGTCAACTTACCAACATTACGACAACGAATACGACTTTCTCGAAGCGGATCCTGTGTTTGGACTACCACCCAGGATAATGGATCTAATCCCAGAAGCCGACCCAAAACAACGGCGACGCAGAAGGGGCAGCCTCCTGGTCAGGCTCCATAGACGTGCACATCGCCCACCGCTCCCGAGTATACTACTCGCCAATCTCCAGTCTCTTGAAAACAAGGTAGATGAAATTCGAGCAAGGGTTGCCTTCCAGAGAGACAGAGATTGTAACATTCTCTGTTTCACAGAAACATGGCTCTCTCAGGATATGTTGTCAGAATCGGTTCAGCCACCGGGCTTCTCCATGCATCGCGCCAACAGAGATAAACTCCTCTCTGGGAAGAGGAAGGGCAGGAGTGTATGCCTCATGATTAATGATTCATGGTGTAATCATAAAAACATACAGGAACTCTAGTCCTTCTACTCACCCGACCTAGAATTCCTTACAATCAAATGCCGGCCATATTACCTCCCAAAGAGAATTCTCATCAGTTATCGTCACGGCTGTGTACATTCCCCCTCAAATAGACACCAAAACGGCCCTTCCTGGAACTTCACTGGACTCTATGTAAACTGGAAACCATATATCCTGAGGCTGCATTTATAGTAGCTCTGGATTTTAACAAAGCAAATTTGAGAACAAGGATACCTAAATTCTATAAGCATATTGATTGCACTACGCGCGGGTGTAATACACTCGATCACTGCTACTCTAACTTCCGCAATTCATACAAAGCCCTCCCCCGCCCCCCTTCGGCAAATCCGACCACGACGCTATCTTGCTCCTATAAGGCAGAAACTCAAACAGGATGTACCAGTGACTAGAACCATTCAACGCTGGTCTGACCAATCGGAATCCACGCTTCAAGATTGTTTTGATCACGCGGACTCATTTAACCATGGAAAGAGGTCTGGGAATATGGCTGAATATTAACAGTGTAGTTATTCCCTCCGC